>NC_092734.1:8577186-8881256 GCF_047496885.1 Scyliorhinus torazame
ACGTCCGGTCCTGGGCGCTGTACCGTCTGCTCCTAGTGGCGACGGGTTTGCAATCCGGGGTGAGGTTTGCAAACAAGAAGGACGGCGGTTCAACCTTGAGGGTTGCGAGGTCGCAGATAGTGAGTGGGGGTATTGGGCCGCCGAATTGGAACGTAAGGCTCTGGAGGTTACACTGGAAGTCTAATCCCAGTAATGTGGGCGCGCATAGTTGGGGAAGGACGTAGAGCCTGTAGTTCTTAAACTCCCTCCCTTGCACCGTTAGGTTCGCAATGCAGAACCCTTTGATCTCCACTGAGTGGGATCCTGCAGCTAGGGAAATCTTTTGCGTGCTTGGATGGATGGACAGAAAACAGCGTCTTACCGTATCTGGGTGAATAAAACTTTCCGTGCTCCCGGAGTCGATCAAGCATGGCGTCTCGTATCCGTTGACCAGCACCGTTGTTGTCGTCGTTTGGAGCGTCCGGGGCCGCAATTGATCCAGTGTCACTGAAGCCAGTCGTGGCAGTAGTGTCGCGGCGTTTTCTTCGGACCCCGTGGAGCAGTCTATGCTGGGGTCCTTTGTTGTCAACCAAGATGGCGGCGTCCATGAATCGCACGCGGTCGGGGGTGGACAAAATGGCCACCCCATGAATCGCACGCGGTCGGGGGTGGACAAAATGGCCGCCCCCTTGAATCGCACGTGGCTGGGGGGTCACAAGATGGCGGCACCCATCCTCCACTCGTGGTGTCCGGGACCCAAAATGGTGGCGCCCACGGGGCGCACATGGGACGCTGGGGGTTTGGGGGGTGTTCGGGATGTGTTGTCCTTGTTCTTCTCCGGGGATTGCGGCGACCCCCCGGGACTGGCACACTGCCGCGTAATGGCCCTTTTTGCCGCAGCTTTTACAAGTAGCTGCATGGGCCGGGCAGCGTTGCTGGTGGAGTTTCGCCTGACTGCAAAAGTAGCAGCCGGCCCCCCCGGGATGGTCTGGCGCTCTAACCGCGCAAGCGTGCGGGGGGGTGGGGGGTGCCGGGGAGTTGGTCGCGACGGGGGTCCACGGAGCCCAAGGGGCTGCCGCGCGGTCGGGGCCGTAGGCGCGGGCGTTTTGGGAGGTCACGTCAAGGGAGGCCGCAAGGGCCCGTGCCTCTGAGAGTCCTAGCGACTCTCTTTCTAAAAGTCTCTGATGAATTTGGGGAGAGTTCATACCTGCCACGAATGCAACTCGAATTAGCAGGTCCGTGTGCTCGATCGCGTTCACCGGCGGGCAGTTGCAGTTTCGTCCCACAATCAGCAGCGCGCCGTAGAATTCCTCGAGCGATTCTCCGGGAAATTGCCGTCTCGTCGTGAGTTGGTGGCGTGCGTAGACCTGGTTTACGGGCCGAATGTAGATGCCCTTCAGCAACGCGAGCGCCGTTGGGAAATCCTCCGCATCTTCTATAAGCGAGTAAATCTCCGGGCTTACCCTCGAATGCAGGACCTGCATTTTCTGCTCTTCCGTGGTCCGGCCGGGGGCCGTTCGAAGGTAGCCTTTGAAGCATGCTAGCCAGTGTTTGAACACGGCTGCCGAGTTTGCTGCATGGGGGCTGATCCGCAGGCACTCTGGGGCGATCCGGAGCTCCATAGTCTTTTAAGCTCGCTTAATAAATTGTAGCGCACAATGACTTACATGAGACGTGAAGTGATGAAGTCTATCTAGGCTTTATTAAGCGAGACTTGTTCCCCAGCAGCTCAGTAACAGAATGAGGCTGCGGGGAAAACTCGAGCTCTTATGCTCCGCCTTCAGGGCGGAGCCAGAAGTCGGCAGATCCAACCAGGACCCGGGACCTGTCAGCCAATAGCCTCTCGGCTTCACAGGTACCATATTACCCCTATACATACCACCTCAAGACTGTCCATCCATTTCTCCCCTGCAGACCACTCATCCCCTAAGTAACAATCCTGAAAGCAAGTGGGAAGGAAAGAGCTGCTGGATGAAAGCGGAAGGCCTTTGGTGTCAGCTGAACGCTCTCTGGCAGAATCCAAAGCTGCTAGATTATGTTACAGTGCGCTCTGAATTCAGGAGGGTTATTAAGGAGATGAAGTGGGATCAGTGGTTGTGTTTTATCATTAAGAATGGCTGAAGGCATTGGTCAGCAGCATTTCCCTGGGCTCTCGATTGACAAATCCATAAACTCATAAGGAGACCCTTGAGGTCGGAAGATAACAGCCTCCTGTGTTGATGCCTTATCCAACAGGCTGTACAGCAATAGCTGCAATGAGAACAGAAAATGCTGGAAAACACTTGGCAGGTCAGACAGCATCTTTGGAGGGAGAAAGGTTAGTCTCGGAGAGGTGGAGAACGGGGAGAATGACAGTGTACCAGAAGCACAATGTCAGGAGCCCTCACATTCATCAGAGGCTGGTGAGTAGGATTGTGTAATGCGCTTGTTGTAGACAGCAAGCCTCCAGAATTTTAGGGTGACTGTTTCTTACATAAACAGTAGCTGCAGTTCAAAAGTACAGCCTTGGATCTGAAGAAGTGCTTTGGGGTGTCCTCAGGCAGGGAAGATGCTGTAGAAACGCATGTCTTATGGCGGCACAGTGGTTAGCACTGCTGCCTCACAGCTCCAGGGGCCCGGGTTCAATTCCGGCCTAGAGTGACTGTGCGGAGTCTGCACGTTCTCCCCATGTCTGCGTGGTTTCCTCCCACAGTCCAAAGATGTGCAGGTTAGGTGGATTGCCCATGCTAAATTTGCCCCTTAGTGTCCAGAAGGTTAGGTGGGGTTACTGGGTTACGGGGATAGGGTAGCGGCGTGGGCTTAAGTTGGGTGCTCTTTCCAAGGCCCAGTGCAGACCTGATGGGCAGAATGGCCTTCCTCTGCACTGTAAATTCTATGAACTCTGATATGATCTATGACTTGGGAGTCACCACTGCCTGGGCAACCCTCAATTCTGACGCCAAGCAACAAAACCTTGCACTGTCATCCCTGACCCAGAAACATTGATTCAAACGCCAAATGTTGTTGAAGTGTCGATTAATAATTAGTACATTTTAAAGTAGGAATTCAAGATTTGCAGCTGATATGTGAAGTCAAACTCTATCTCAGTTATGTTCAAAATGGAACAAGGGCAGCTGTGGTTCCTGAAGTTTATTGAGAATCCAATTAACCTTTATTGTGAAAATTGGCAGCAGAACCTCTCACCCAGGAGGAGCAAACAATTTCTCATTTAGCCTGCAAAGATGATTCACAATAGTTCTGGTATCACACCATGATGATCGAGCAACAAATAATAATAAATAGAGTTGATATGAAAGATATTTTGGAGATATTGCGAGCACACATTTTATCTCAGTGTCTGATCTGTTCCTCACTACTCAAGCATAACTCATGGGATCCATGATATCTGAATTCTTCAATTAGATTACTGCCCTGTGATATCTTGCAGGTTCCATTATTAAATACATATAAACCATCTGCACATCTGGATTAGATAATCCTCCTTGTAATTACTCCCAGGTATCCATTATTCTCTGTGAAAAATGTCTGATGTTGTATATTAGATTACTGGCTTGAAATCATTTCAAGATGCCTATTGTCTATGTGCTGTTTGGGACAGTCTTCTGCTTAGTGTAGTGCAGGCAAAAATGTGTTCGAGAAACAGTTAGATCTTGTGCTGGGGGATTTTTTATAATTGCATGGAATTAGCAAGCTCCCTCATACTTTCTTTTTGCATCCGTCAGAATTCACCTTGTTCCTTAATAACGAGAGAAGGATCCCACCCCAGCCGTCACAGCTAGATAGGGATTACCTGGGCCTCAAGAATAGTCTGTGAGTCCAGCGTGCTACCGACTCCCTCCATCCCTTCCTCATGTCCCTTTCATTTGAGTATGCAGGTCATAAGCGGGTTTACAGGACACATCTGCAACACAGGGACTTAACCAAGTGGAAAAAGATATTTGCAACTGAGAAATAATAGCTTAAAAGTTTATGTTTGTGCCAAATGAATATTTGGTTGTATCGATTGCATTGTAAAACACATTAGTGGATTTATAGTATAATTGTGAGTCAAACGCTCATAAAGTTCGAAGCAATATTTCCGCAACCTTTAGTCTACTATATTTTTGGATTTTATGGAGGCAATAAAGCTTATCCCCAGAAACTACTACCGTGATAAGAACTAATTAACTTGTCCTCTAAAAGTCAAAGCTCTATCCCCATGTACCTTTATTCAGATAAAATAAATCAATAGATTCCATATTATGTCAAGTAGGCTTGAGAGAATAGGGACTTGGTGTGCACTGGGCGAATGGGGGGGGGGAGCAGGGTTACTTCAGAAGACAACACATTTTTGTTTTGGGAATCCCCTGTTAACTCACCTTTTAGAGGGGTCTATGGCTCTATGAACCGGATTTTAATCTAAGTGATTTTCCTGACTGCATACATTGGGATATGCCCATAATTCTGACTCCGATCTCTGAGTTCTCAGAGTAATATTTGGACCGGAGAAATCATACTCATATATCCATATCTGAAATATATGAAGAGATCCTGTGGATAATTGCTTACCGCCAGGAACACAGACCATTTAGGTTTCATCTGCCTCCCTCAGATGTGTACACCAAGCTCAGTGTGTGACTGTCATATTCCAAAACCACTAACCAAAAATATCAACTGATTACCTGCCCATTTATCCCACGACTGTTAGTGGGAACTTGCTGCGTGCAAATTGGCTGCTGCATTGTACTGTGCAACATTGGCTATGCTGTAATAGTGACCACACTTTCAATACTACTTCATTGGTTGGAAAGGACTTTGGATGTCCGATGAGTTGGTCAAGACAGGCGATCAAATGAAAGTCTTATTTTTATTGTTTCTTGGAGTGAGATGGGACACTGTGAAAGGTTTTCAGATGAAGGTTCAATGGAGGTTCCGCTCCAAGTGATGAAGTGATATAGTCGCTGAGCTAGTAACCCAGAGACCCAGAGTACTGCTCTGGGACCTGGGTTCGAATCCCACCACGGCAGATGGTGAAATTTGATTCAATGAAAGCCTGGGATTAAAAGTCTGATGATGAACATGAAACCCATTGTCGAAACCCATCTGGTTCACTGATGTCCTTTAGGGAAGGAAATCTGCCATCCTTACCTGGTCTGACCCACATCAATGTGGTTGAGGTCTAAATGCCCTCAGGGGTGGGCAATAAATGCAGGCCCAGCCAGCGGTGCCTACATCCCATGAACAAATTTTTAAAAAGTGGCACAACATCTAGACATCTAGGCTTTGGGACTTTATCGACGTTCCTTCACTGTCGCTGGGTCAAAATCCTGGCAGGCACTCCCTAACAGCACATGGACTGCAGTGGTCCAAGGCGGCAGTTCACCACCACCTTCTGAAGGGCAATTAGGGACGGGCAATAAATGCTGGCATACCCAAGAAAGCGAAGCCCACATTCCACTCACAAATATATTTCAAAAAAGCATTTTACACCTGAAATACAAAGCCCTGTGGTTAGCACTGTTGCTTCACAGCTCCAGGGTCACAGGTTTGATTCCCGGCTTGGGTGACTGTCTGTGCGGTGTCTGCACGTTCTCCCCGTGTCTGCGTGGGTTTCCTCCGGGTGCTCCGGTTTCCTCCCACAAGTCCCGAAAGACGTGCTGTTAGGTAATTTGGACATTCTGAATTCTCCCTCTGTGTTTGCAAACAGGCGGCGGAATGCGGCGACTAGGGGCTTTTCACAGTAACTTCATTGCAGTGTTAATGTAAGCCTACTTGTGACAATAAAGGCTATTATTATTATTATTATTAATAAGATGAAGTACACTGGGTGCACCAGTTGAAACCAGCTTGCCAGCTATCCAGGGTTGCCCCATGATTCTTTCGGAATGAAAGGCAACTTATATGTTTCAATAGGATCATCTCTCATTCCTCTAAACTCCAATGGCCAAACCTGTTCACCCTTTCCTCACAGGATAAGCTCTTCATCCTAGGAATGAGATGATTGAACCTTCCACTTTTAAAGCAATTGAATCTTCCCTTTTAAAATAAGGACTGCATCCAGTAGGGGGCAGGAGTGAGGCAGTCGCAAGGTAACGGCTCCAGGTGACTAATGGCAGGACAGTGGGGCGGGGCAGCTGGAGTGGGGTCAGTCTCCTGATAAATGATTTGGCAACTGTCCACATGGCTCCTTGAAGCAGAAGATCAAGAGTTTCCCAATGTTTATCTGGCATTACGTCAACAGCTGTTTCATTTACACACCTTGGGCCTATTTTTTTTAATGGTGCCTAATTGGAATGTCAGTCTTTTCATCGGGTAGTCCAGCATTTGGCAAAGGCCGAAAACTGCTTGGAGCTATGTTAGAGTTCATAAAAATGAACAGATTGCCTCCAAATCTTCAATTATTCCAAGGAAATTATACTTAAAAAAACTTACGAGGGCTGTAAGACATTATTATGATCGACATGACTCTGATTTTACTTTACCAGGGAGAAGGGTTTCCTGGAACAAGAGTTGCTGCTATTATTGTGAGAGAATGGGGTGTGTTCTCAATGTCCTGATAGGTGGTTTTTCTTAGGAGTGGGGTATAACCGCAGGATAAAGTAAATTCGTGGAGAAAGCACCCCCCCAAACTCTTCAAAACTCTTCATACGGGAGTTCTTGTTGGGCCTTGTGAAAGCTCCTGCTACTGCTGATGTGCCGATATGTAACTGTAATGACTTAGGCCAGGTCTTTGAGATTGGCCAATTAGAATACGAGTTCCCTGATTAGTGGCCCAATCAGGGAACCCCTTTCTGTGTATCTAACAGGGAGTGTCAGATCTTCTGCACTCCCGGTGTGGACAGCAGACTGAATGGTCATGGTTGTTCAGCTGTTGGGTTTATAAATAAAAGGAATTCTGGTGACGGAACTTTGCCTCCATGGACTTATTGCAGTAACTGTGTCCAAACAGCCCTGTCCGCTTCCATTCCCTTACGGTTAACGGGTTGCCTTAACGAAATTTCATGCTTTTGTTAATATTGAAGAATTTTGTTGGACTTGTTGTGGTTGTGGTGACTCTCTCTTTAAGATAGTACAGCGGAAAAGGGTCACTTGTCTTAGAGACCGATGGGAGCCGAGAGTGAGTGTTTACCCCAGAGGATCAAGTCCTCTCTTGGACAGAATACATCTAGCAGCCATGCAGTCAGCATGTGAGGACAGGGAGCTGAGTTCTGAGGCAGCTTCATGCTGCAAAGCCTCCTGTACCAAGTTACTCTTTTATTAATAAACACCTTCGTGTTTCTAGCAAAGTCTGAAATCTCCTGACACCAGAAATGGGCCACACAATACATAACAGGACTGTTTACTGGTTTTAGTTCTATTTATACCAAATACATCCTTCAACCAACATCACTAAAGCAGATTATCCCGTCATTATCGTATTACTGTTTGTGGGAGCTTGCTGTGCACAATTTGACTGCTGTGTTTCGAACATTTCAACATTGACCACATATCAAAAATACTTCAATGGCTGTAACATGCTATGGGACACCCTGAGGTTGTGGAAGGCACGATACAAATGCAAGCGGTCCAAAGTGCCAGACTTGAATTTAGAATAGGCAAGAAAATATTCTCGGAATAGTCAGCAGAGAATCTTAACACTTTGACGTGAGCAATGGTCACCACCATGAAATAGTAGGTTGTGGAATAATGCAGGGGTTGCTGCTATGAAACTCCAGAAATACTGCGAACCACAGCATTGATTGGGAAAAGGAGTGGTGACATTTTTTTCAAAAACTGCATCATTGAAGGCAACTGCAATTGGGTGAGTCACATTTACAAACCCCAACACATTTCTGCGTACCGTGAGTCAGTGATCTTACAGAGAAGGCTACTTGTAAATACTTACCACACACCATTAATATTTTCAGAAAATTACAGACCTACCGTTTGAATCCTTTCTGTTGGTTTCTAGTTTCAGGGGCATGATGTCCTCATCCTTTATCCCTCTTTAGGATGAGCACTTCTATCATGTTTGATGGTTCTGCCATTCTTTAACATCACCTGAAAAGCCATGGGGGGTGGGGGGTCCATGTTAATGATGTCTTCAATCAATGAGGCTGGGCGTTCTGACTGGGGTACATTAATCATTAACCTTTCACAGTCTAGCTGCCGGCCCCCAAGGGAGGCTTGAAATCTGAAGCGTCCGAGATCTGAGCAGGAGCGGGACCCCGCTGGGAGGATAGTCGCTGCTGCCTAGCAACCGTTCCCAGAACGGAAGGAAGCAAGGTAAAGGGGAGGAGACGACTTCTTATTTGCTTCACTAGCTGTTGAAACTGCTTTCCCTTTTCAAAGTTTCTCTTCATTAAAGCGGGAAGGAAGTTGACAATCGTTCACAGGTCCCCGACAATTCTCCCACCAAGGGTGGATGAGGGGACATAACAACGTTTAACCATTGGACCACAGGTGTCTACAGCACAGAGGGAGGCCATTCAACTGATCGTCTCTCTATCAGTTGTTAAACAATCCCCCTGCCTTAGTCTTACTCACCCTCCCTGCATCTTTCTGCAGTTCAAATACTTTCCTAATATTACGTCAACAAACGGAATGATCGGCCATTCCTTGTGGCAAAGTATTTTATCCTTCGACAGAACTCTGTGATCCTGTCCCTCAATACCTCTCTGCCCTCCTCCAACTTTGGCCTTTTGAATATCCCTGAATTTTATTGCTCCACCATTGGCAGCTATGCCTTCATCTGCGAATGCCAATATACTGAGAATCCCTGTCTCCCCCTCTCTATATCTCTCTCCACTTTTAAGACGTTCCAGACAGCCCATCTCTTTTTATCAAGCTTTCCATCACCTATCTCAATATCTCTGTATGTGCCCCGATGTCAAACCTTGTTGTAATGTTCCTGTTGGTCACCACACCAATGATGCAGCGCATAATATTTACCTCTCTGTCCACATCCTGGAATATGTGGGAGGGCTTCTTGTCCAAGCCAAACCTAAGATGGATCATCTTAGTTTGAAGCAAAGATTTGTTTCCAAATTCCTTCACGGCCTAACCACATCCCTATCTTTGTAACCTCCTTCAGCTCTGCAGTCCTCTAGGATCTCTGCGTTAATCCAGTTCTGGCCTCTTACATACCCTACTAGATTCACTCCAACACTGGTGACTATTCCTTGATTTGCCCAGTTCCTAATCTCTGGAATTCCTTCTCTAAACCTCTCCACAGCTATCTCGTCATTTTAAAAAATATATATTTTTATTCTCCTTTTTCACATTTTCTCCCACATTTACACCCATCAACAATAAACAATAATCAGCAAGATATGTCAATCCCCATAATAACAACGATCCCATCCGCCCACCAAGCCCCAAACATCAGCCCACATGTTTACATAAGCAAATGACAAAAAGGAATCAGGGATTACCCGTAGTCACCCTTAATCTACACAGCCAGTTTCACACGCACCACCTTGGAAATTACCCTAAACACCTCCTTCCAGTACTCCCCTAGCTTTGGACAGGACCAAAACATATGAACGTGATTCGCGCCCCCCCCCCCCCCCCCTCGCAACGCTCACACATATCCTCTACTCCTTCAAAGAATCGGCTCATCCTCGCCCTTGTGACGTGTGCTCTATATACCACCTTCAGCTGTATCAGCCCCAACCTCGCACATAAGGTGGAGGCGTTCACTCTCCGGAGCACCTCACACCAGACCCCCTCCTCTATAACCTCTCCCAGCTCTTCCTCCCACTTTGCTTTGATCCCTTCCAGTGGTGCCTTATCCTCTTCCAGAATAGCTCATTACACCGCTGACACTGCCCCCTTCTCCAGTCCCCTTGTCGTCAACACCTCCTCCAGCAATGTGGAGGCCGGTTCCTCTGGGAAGCTCTGTATCTCCTTCCTGGCAAAATCCCGAACCTGCATGTACCTAAACACTTCTCCCTGCTCTAGCCCATACTTCGCTTCCAGCTCCCTCAATCCTGCAAACCGACCCCGAAGAAACAAATATTTTAGCGTCTTAATCCCCCTCTCTTCCCATTTCCGAAAACTTCCATCCCACCTCCCTGGCTCAAATTTGTGGTTCCCCCGGAATCGGCATTTCCCTTGACCCTAAACCCAACCCGAAGTGTTGGCGAAACTGCCTCCAGATTTGCAATGAAGCTATTATTATTGGACTCCCTGAATATTTCCCCGGAGCTATCGGGAGCGGCGCTGTTGCAAGTGCCTTCAGCTCCGACCCCCTGCACAAACTCTCCTCCATTCTGACCCACTGAGAATCCACCCCTCTGATCCAGCTCCGCACTTTCACCACGTTCGTCGCCCAGTAGTAGTACAACAGGTTTGGGAGACCAAACCCCCTGCCTGCCTTCCCCTCAGTAGCAGCACCTTTCTCACTCTGGCCACCTTCCCTCCCGATATGAATGAGGTAATCCTTCCCTCAATCTCCCTGAAAAAAGACTTTGGCAGGAAAATCGGTAGGCATTGAAAAATGAACAGGAATCACGGTAACACATTCATTTTAACTGCTTGTACCCGACCCGCCAGTGACAGAGGAAGACCATCCCACCTTGCCAGATCGGCTTTCACTCTCCCCACCAAACTAGTGATGTTGTACCTGCGAAGCCTCCCCCTCTCCCGGGCAACCTGCACCCCCAGATACCTAAAATGAGTCCCTGCCCTACGGAATGGCAGCTCCCCCTCCCCTGTCCCCACCCCCGGCCGAGACACCACAAAGTACTCACTCTTGTCCAGGTTCAACTTGTACCCTGAGAAGGACCCAAATACCCGCAGTAGCTCCAATATTCCTCCTATCGACTCCGACACATACAGCAGCAAGTCGTCGGCATATAAGGACACCCGATGCTCTATCCTCCCCCCGCACTATTCCTTTCCATGCTCCCGAACTTCTCAATGCGATGGCCAACGGCTCAATCGCAAGTGCAAACAGCAGGGGGGACATAGGACATCCCTGTCTCGTCCCACGGTGGAGAGAAAAGTATCTCTAACTGATATTATTTGTGCGGACACTCGCCTTCGGTTCCTTATATAATAGCTTTACCCAGTTCACAAACCTTGGTCCAATCCCAAACCGCTCCAGCACTGCCATCAGGTACCCCCATTCTACCCGATCAAACGCCACAACTACCTCTGTTTCCTTTCTTTCCACCGGTGCCATAACAACGTTCAAAACCCTCCTAATGTTCGAAAACAGCTGCCTCCCCTTCACGAACCCCGTCTGATCCTCCCCTATCCCCTTCGGAAGGCACTCCTCCCACCTACCTGCCAGTACCTTCGCCAACACTTTTACGTCCACATTCAGAGGTGATATGGGCCGATACGACGCACACTCTGTCGGATCCTTATTTTTTTTTGTAACAGGGAAATCGATGCCTGCCCCAAGGTTTGCGGCAACACCCCCTTCCCTATCGCCTCCTCAAACATCCCCACCATCAGGGGTGCCAACCTATCCTTAAATTTTTTATAATATTCCACCGGAAACCCATCCGGCCCTGCCACCTTCCCCGGCTGCATCCTCCCA
Source organism: Scyliorhinus torazame (assembly GCF_047496885.1). NCBI lineage: Eukaryota > Metazoa > Chordata > Chondrichthyes > Carcharhiniformes > Scyliorhinidae > Scyliorhinus > Scyliorhinus torazame. Next base: position 8,588,675 of record NC_092734.1, read on the forward strand.
ATCGCATCCTTTATCTCCTGCTCCACTATTGCTCCTTCTAATGTAGCCCTGTCCCCCTCCCCTAACCTCGGGTACTCCAACCCATCTAAAAATTCCTGCATCTCACGGTCTCCCCCGAGTGGCTCTGACTTGTACAACCTCTCATAAAACTCCTCAAAGACCTTGTTAATCAGCAATGGGGCCACCACCAACTTCCCTGCCCACCTGAAATTCACCTGAAGAATTTCCCTTCCCGCTGCCTCCCTCCGGAGCTGACTGCACCCCTTGCTCGTCTCAGTTGGCGCACCGCCTTCCTGGTGGACAGTCGGTCAAAGCTCGCCTGTAGTTCCTTCCTCTTTTCCAGTTTCGCCGGGTCCCCTTCCTCTGCATACCTCCTATCTACCTCCAACATCTCATCTATTACCCTCTGCCGCTCCAACCTCTCCTCTTTATCCACCCTGGCCTTAAACAAAATTACCTCCCCCCTCACCACCGCCTTTAGAGCCTCCCAGACGACTGCCTTCGACACCTCACCCGTACAATTGAAACCTACATATTCCTCAATTACCTTTTCAATTTTCTCACAGAACACTTGGTTCCCCAAAAGCCCCACATCCAGTTTCCACCCCGGTCTCTGCGCTGCCCCCTTCTCCAGCACCATATCCACCCAATGTGGAGCGTGATCTGACACTGCAATTGCAGAGTATTCCGACCCCTTGACTCCAGCCAGCAAAGCCTTCCCCACCACAAAAAAGTCGATCCGCGAGTATACCTTATGGACCGCTGAGAAAAATGAATACTCCCGTTCCCTTGGGTGCAGGAACCTCCAAGGGTCCACCCCTCCCATTTCCCCCATTGGCCCAGCCAGCGCCTTCGCCCCCCCCCCCGGATGGAACCAGCGAGTGTGGCCGTGATCTGTCCAACCTTGGCTCCTGCACCAAGTTCCAGTCCCCCCCCACAATGAGCTCAGCGTGTCCAAGTCGGGAATAGCCCCAAACACCTTCCTCGTGAATCCCACATCGTCCCAATTGGGACCGTATACACTTAACAGCGCCACTAATCTCCCCTCCAGTGCCCCTGTCACAATCACATATCTACCCCCCTGATCTGCCACCACCTTCTCCATCCGGAAGCGCACCCTTTTGCTGACCAGCACCGCTACCCCTCGAGCCCTTCCATCAAATCCTGCCCAGCCCAATTTAAGTCTCACCTGGTCCTTCACCCTCAAGTGAGTCTCCTGCAGCATTGCTACATCGGTTTTCAAACTTTTAAGATGTGCAAGCACCCTTGACCTCTTGACCGGACCTCCTAGCCCTCTCACGTTCCACGTGATTATCTTTACTGGGGGTGTCTCACCCCCCCCCCCACCCCCACACCTTTCTTATCCACCATCACCATACCACCGGGCCCTGCCCCATAAGCCTGACCCGCCCCTGTCCATTGTTAACATCGAACCCCTTCCCCCCCCTCCCAAGAACACCCCCTACAAAAACATCCCCCAACATCCATCCCTCCACCCCCTCTTGCTCGCCTCGTAGGCCCATTGAAGCCTGCTATCCAGGCTCCAATGTCCGCAGTCCTCCTCTCACCTCACCCCCGTTCACTAACTGACTCTAGTTAGCTAGCGCGGGTGGCTCCTCCCCGCCAATACCTCTCGCCCCCTTCCGCCCAGTCCCAGAGAAAGAAACACCAAAACAAACCCAACAATCCAACCCCTACAATTCACTAACATAACATTTAACCGTCGCAACACAGAACGCCATTAACTTGAACTCTGTAACAATGCAAAGAGAAGTAAATTTCAATACAAATCAGTCATAAGAAAGTTGTAACATTTGCACATTTTCCAGCCGCTCAAACACAGTCCATAGTCTCTCTTCCAGTTCTGCTCTTCACGTCTGTCCCAAGCCTTCTGCCCTCTCGAACGCCTCAGCCGCCTCCGCTGTCTCAAAATAAAAGTCTTTGGCGTTATAGGTTACTCTCAACTTCGCCGGGTACACCACACCAAATCGCACCCCCTTCTTGTAAGCTATCTCATCCTGAACATGCTCTCCAAAAACTATGTCTTCAACTAAGTGTTTTGTTTCCTGTTCACAATGCTTCTTATGTGATTTGCGCAAGGCTTTGTCAGATGACATCTCGGCCTTTTAGCTAAGGTCAAGCGTCGGGCCAGGTTCTTGTCAACTTGGATCTAGTACGCCTCTTTTGTGGCGATTATTAATTGGATTCAATTCGAATTTGAATTGGTTTTTGGAGCAAGCAAGGAGATTGGTTAGGGGCGCGTCCTGTCCACTCAGCACATTCGCTGAGAAAGGAATACATTTTAAAAAACATTTCTTCTCGGGATGTTTTACAATGCTGAAGGTGCTGTATAAATACAGGTTGTTGCTGTAATATTGCTGCATTTGTATCTTTGCAGACACTCAATGTCTGCGTATTGATGAGAAAAGATGATGAAGCTCGTTGAAGCTTGCCCCTCTCACACATTCGATCTTCCATCAGAGTGACCGGCTTCACTTCGAACAACACTATATAGAACATATAGAAAATACAGCACAGAACAGGCCCTTCGGCCCACGATGTTGTGCCGAACCTTTGTCCTAGATTAATCATAGATTATCATTGAATTTACAGTGCAGAAGGAGGCCATTCGGCCCTTTGAGTCTGCACCGGCTCCTGGAAAGAGCACCCTACCCAAACTCAACACCTCCACCCAACACCAAGGGCAATTTTGGACATTAAGGGCAATTTATCATTGGCCAATTCACCTAACCTGCACATCTTTGGACTGTGGGAGGAAACCGGAGCACCCGGAGGAAACCCACGCAGACACGGGGAGGACGTGCAGACTCCGCACAGACAGTGACCCAAGCCGGAATCGAACCTGGGACCCTGGAGCTGTGAAGCATTGTGCTATCCACAATGCTACCGTGCTGCCCTTAAGAACAAATAAATCTACACTATATCATTTTACCGTAATCCATGTACCTATCCAATAGCTGCTTGAATTGGTTGTAACTGCAGACAGTTGGTTGTCTTTGCGCCAGAAGCTTAGCTTACTGAAAATTAACTCCGAGGTTCCCCATGCCAACTTTCCAGACCAATTATGGACAATGTCGTTGTCTTATTCTGGGAATCAACGATGGCCCAGCAAGCTCTGAATGAATTTCCAAATATCCCGTGAAAGATCACCGTTTGGTAATTTTTTTTATTCCCATTGACTCCTCCATAGAAAGATGTGGAAAAAAACACTGTTGAGCGAGGCCTGTCCTGTCAGTGGTGTGGACCCCCCCCAACCCCTCTCCCCCCCAACCCCCAACCCCCAACCCCTCTCCCCCCCACCCCCTCTCCCTCCCCAACCCCCCCTCCCCCCCCACCCCCCTTCCCCCCCACCCCCCCTTCCCCCCCCCCAACCCCTCTCCCCCCCTCCCCCCCAACCCCTCTCCTCCCATGCCTCTCATTCTTCGGCAATGTTGTCCCTTGAAAGAGGCAAGGGGTCTTTGGCCAGTCGCAGGAAAATCCTCCGGGAAACCCTGACCTCCTAAGCTCCCGGGGGCTAACGATGTTCTTCAGAATTCATACCGCACCATGCTCTGTCCATTTCCTTTGCATATTTAGCCATTTGCTGCGGGTGTGACCATTGCCCAGGGCGCGTTCACTGAGTTTGCGGTTTCCAGTGACGACCCGATTTGTAATGCTAAGATCGCTGACCCATCGAGGGTTAACGGTTGAACATCAACTGCTGATAAATCAGCTGCAATAATCTGTCGGGCCTGGCTGTTGAAACATTCCGGAAAAATCCAACATGACTGGAGAGGGGGAAGAGATTCAAAAAGGCAATCGCCAGCCACTTTGACACAGTCGGATATTGCCTGAGGAAAGGTCATCGAGTCAATGACATGGCATTCCTTTGAAGGAGTTGGTTTGGAAATTAAGAAATCCCTCAGCAACATTATCAGTTACTAAATGGCGTGTTTATACGCATCGAATTGGACTGGGGGGAAAACATTACTTTCAGTCTGGTCTCCATTTATAACTTTCTCTGAATTCCTGCATACAGATACACTAAACAGACAGCCGACCTCTGAACCTGTGGCTCCTCACTCCTCAGTCAGAAGTCTCGAGTTTTAAGGCTGATCTTTTGGGCGGCATTGCATTTTCCAATTTGTGAACAAACCTTTTCCTTGCCTTTCGTTTATTGGGTCAAAGGGTTTTTATTTCTTCCCCAGTTGCTGCTGGACAATTTAACCAAAGTATTTGCCTCCAGCCAGTAGATTGCCTTGCGCTGTGATATTCAATGAAATCATTGGGACACAGTTTATTGAGTGGCAGTTATCAGTCCGGAGGTGGTGCGGAATTCTCCCAAAACCGCACAGAGGGAACGGCTTTGCGGAATTTACTGGCTTCACCGATGCTTTTTGGTGTCCGCTTAAACGGGGCTCTGCACAATTTCAGCCCACCAGCCAGGCTCAGGCAGGAATGCCATTTTTAAAGGGTGCCTCGATCTCAAAGTTAAATTAAAGCCCACCCTCCTTGCCCCCCATGGAGGTAGGGACTTCCCCCCCGCCACCCACCCACCCCCACCCGCCACGGAGATTGGGACCACACCCCGACGGACAAGGGGTATACCCCCCAACCCACGCAGAAGGGCACCCCGCCCTACCACCTCGCAAACATCGGGGTGACCCAACCCTCCCCCTGCCAGCATTGATGCACCCTCCTCCGTCACGGGCACCAGCGTTCCTCCTCCCCACCACTGGCACCGCCACCCCCCCCCCACCCCGTTACTGTCACCGCCCCCAACTCCCTTTGCAGCCTCCGCCAACCCTACCCCAACAATGAATGCACAAACCTCCCTCCCCCAACTACGATCGGGCTGTAATCCCACCTAATCGGCACATCTTCACACACAAAGGGTCAATTTCTTTAGCATGACCAATCCACCTAACCTGCACATCTTTGGACTGTGGTAGGAAACCGGAGCACCCGGAGGCGACACACACACACACGGGGATAAGGTGCAAACTCCGCACAGTCACCCGAGGTGGGAATCGAACCCGGGACCCTGGGGCTGTGAGGCAGCAGCGCTAACCACATTCTGCTCAAAGCAAAATTATGCTCATTTTTCCCTCCACCTCTCCGCTTACCACACCCCAAGTAAATAATACATTTAGCAAGAAGCCAGCTGTATGATAGCATTGCAAATATTGCTATCCGTGGTCCCTGGGCGTGTTATTTTAACTTTCCTTTAACCTGTGTATTTTAAACGAATCATTAAAGTCATAAACTCGGGAACATACTGAGTGTTGAGTGTTAATATTTGCACTGCAGAATTTTAAGATTTTTTGTCCCACATCTACAGAATAATTTTGATTCCCTAACCCTAACCCTAATTTATAATAAATGCTCCGTATTTAAAGGAGTGACTATGATACTGAAAGGTCATCTCGACCTTAACATCATACCAACATGTAACGGTCAGATTTCTCTTCTTTTGAACTCACTGCAGGGGGGTGGCTGTGTTCCTCTGTAATCACTTTGCTCGTTGAGTATTTTTAATATCATTATATTCTTGTTAAATAACAACTAAGATACTTCTAAATCTGGGCTGTGAAGGCCTACGTGGAGGTGACACCAGTTTCTTTGTGTGTGTACTTTGGTGCACTGCCCCAAGGTGGGCCCGATCCACCGAGCCTCGATCTCCACCGCAGCTGGAGCAGGGTTTGAACTCAGCTCCCGGCTCAGAAACAGGGACACCAAGTCTCCTCGTTCTATGTATGGGATAGGGTTTGCTCACAATGCTATGAAAGGTCTGCTCCATGCATGCTTTAGCTTTTCTTGCTCTTTCTGCAGCTTTACTTACTTTCCAGCCAGATCCAATCAAGCATAGTGAGCATCAATAATAAATAGACTCACATAATCAATCACAGACTAATTGAACACTACTGCAAGAAAGGAGATTAGATGGTTTGTACTTAAAAAAAAAAAGATGCTAATAAGCACATGGTTCAGGCGGTCAGAAAGAAGGACTCCCTCAGTACTGACCCTCTGACAGTGCAGCACTCCCTCAGTTCTGTCCCTCTGACAGTGCAGCACTCCCTCAGTACTGACCCTCTGACAGTGCGGTGCTCCCTCAGTACTGACCATCTGACAGTGCAGCACTCCCTCAGTACTGACCCTCTGACAGTGCGGTGCTCCCTCAGTACTGACCCTCTGACAGTGCGGCACTCCCTCAGTACTGACCCTCTGACAGTGCAGCACTCCCTCAGTACTGACCCTCTGACAGTGCAGCACTCCCTCAGTACTGACCCTCTGACAGTGCGGCGCTCCCTCAGTACTGACCCTCTGACAGTGCGGCGCTCCCTCAGTACTGACCCTCTGACAGTGCGGCACTCCCTCAGTACTGACCTCTGACAGTGCGGCACTCCCTCAGCACTGACCCTCTGACAGTGCGGCACTCCCTCAATACTGACCCTCTGACAGTGCAGCACTCCCTCGGTACTGACCCTCTGACAGTGCGACACTCCGTCAATAATGACCCTCTGACAGTGCGGCACTCCCTCAGCACTGACCCTCTGACAGTGCGGCACTCCCTCAGCACTGACCCTCTGACAGTGCGGCACTCCCTCAATACTGACCCTCTGACAGTGCAGCACTCCCTCAGTACTGACCCTCTGACAGTGCGACACTCCCTCAATACTGACCCTCTGACAGTGCAGCACTCCCACAATACGGACCCTCTGACAATGCAGCACTCCCTCAGCACTGACCCTATGACAGTGCAGCACTCCCTCAGTACTGACCCTCTGACAGTGCAGCACTCCCTCAGTACTGACCCTCTGACAGTGCGGCACTCCCTCAGTACTGACCCTCTGACAGTGCGGCGCTCCCTCAGTACTGACCCTCTGACAGTGCAGCACTCCCTCAGTACTGACCCTCTGACAGTGCGGCACTCCCTCAGCACTGACCCTCTGACAGTGCGGCACTCCCTCAATACTGACCCTCTGACAGTGCAGCACTCCCTCAGTACTGACCCTCTGACAGTGCGACACTCCCTCAATACTGACCGTCTGACAGTGCAGCACTCCCACAATACGGACCTTCTGACAGTGCAGCACTCATTCATTACAGACCCTCTGTCAGTGCAGCACTCCCTCAGTACTGACCCACTGACAGCGCAGCACTCCCTCAGTACTGACCCTCTGGCAGTGCAGCACTCCCTCAGTAATATCCCTCTGACAGTGCGGCACTCCCTCAGTACTGACCCTCTGACAGAGCAGCACTCCCTCAGTACTGTCCATCTGAAAGTGCAGCACTCCCTCAGTACTGACCCTCTGACAGTGCGGCACTCCCTCAGTCCTGATCCTCTGGCAGTGCAGCACTCCCTCAGTACTGTCCCTCTGACTGTGCAGCACTCCCTCAGTACTGATGCTCTGACAGTGTGGCACTCCCTCAGTACTGACCCTCTGACAGTGTGGCACTCCCTCAGTACTGACCCTCTGACAGTGCGGCACTCCCTCAGTCCTGACCCTCTGGCTGTGCAGCACTCCCTCAGCACTGTCCCTCTGACTGTGCAGCACTCCCTCAGTACTGACGCTCTGACAGTGTGGCACTCCCTCAGTACTGACCCTCTGACAGTGCAGCACTCCCTCAGTACTGACCCTCTGACAGTGGAGCACTCCCTCAGTACTGTCCCTCTGACTGTGTGGCACTCCCTCAGTACTGACCCTCTGACAGTGCGGCACTCACTCTGTACTGTCCGTCTGACAGTGCAGCACTCCCTCAGTACTGACCCTCTGACAGTGCAGCACTCCCTCAGTACTGACCCTCTGACAGTGCAGCACTCCCTCAGTACTGTCCCTCTGACTGTGTGGCACTCCCTCAGTACTGACCCTCTGACAGTGCGGCACTCCCTCAGTATTGTCCGTCTGACATTGCGGCACTCCCTCAGTACTGACCCTCTGACAATGCAGCTCTCCCTCAGTACTGACCCACTGACAGTGCGGCACTCCCTCAGTACTGTCCGTCTGACAGTGCAGCACTCCCTCAGTACTGTCCCTCTGACTGTGTGGCACTCCCTCAGTAATGACCCTCTGACAATGCAGCTCTCCCTCAGTACTGACCCTCTGACAGTATGGCGCTCCCTCAGTACTGACCCTCTGACAGTGCAGCACTCCCTCAGTACTGTCCCTCTGACTGTGTGGCACTCCCTCAGTACTGACCCTCTGACAGTGCGTCACTCCCTCAGTACTGACCCTCTGACAGTGCGGCACTCCCTCAGTACTGTCCGTCTGACAGTGCGGCACTGCCTCAGTACTGTCCGTCTGACAGTGCGGCACTCCCTCAGTACTGACCCTCTGACAGTGCAGCACTCCCTCAGTACTGACCCTCTGACAGTGCAGCACTCCCTCAGTACTGACCCTCTGCCAGTGCAGCACTCCCTCAGTACTGACCCTCTGACAGTGCGGCACTCCCTCAGTACTGACCCTCTGACAGTGCGGCACTCCCTCAGTACTGACCCTCTGACAGTGCAGCACTCCCTCAATACTGACCCTCTGACAGTGCAGCACTCCCTCAGTACTGACCCTCTGACAGTGCAGCACTCCCTCAGTACTGACCCTCTGACAGTGCAGCACTCCCTCAGTACTAACCCTCTGACAGTACAGCACTCCCTCAGTACTGACCCTCTGCCAGTGCAGCACTCCCTCAGTACTGACCCTCTGACAGTGCGGCACTCCCTCAGTACTGACCCTCTGACAGTGCGGCACTCCCTCAGTACTGACCCTCTGACAGTGCAGCACTCCCTCCGTACTGACTCTCTGACAGTGCGGCGCTCCCTCAGTACTGACCCTCTGACAGTGCGGCACTCCCTCAGTACTGACCCTCTGACAGTGCAGCACTCCCTCAGTACTGACCCTCTGACTGTGCGGCACTCCCTCAGTACTGACCCTCTGACAGTGCAGCACTCCCTCAGTACTGACCCTCTGACAGTGCGGCACTCCCTCAGTACTGACCCTCTAACAGTGCAGCACTCCCTCAGTAGTGACACTCTGACAGTGCGGCACTTTAACAATATTTTAACAATCAGAAAATGAACGATTGGAGCAGCAGTAGTCCTTCGGAAACAGCTCGATCACAAAAATGCATCTAGCCCACAAACCTCGTTTGGAAATGGGTCTGTATTTCACATCAGTCCCCCAGGGACTGGTTTCTGATTGAGGCCCAGCGAGACGTTCACTTCTATCAGCTGCAAATAATTCTGTGTTTCAAAGAGAACATCCACCATAACCTTTTCAGGGCAACTCGCGATTGGCAACCAGGCAGCACGGTAGCACAGTGGTTAGCACTGCTGCCACACAGCGCCAGGGTCCCAGGTTCGACTCCCGGCTCGGGTCACTGTCTGTGCGGAGTTTGCACGTTCTCCCCGTGTCTGCGTGGGTTTCCTCCGGGTGCTCCGGTTTCCTCCCACAGTCCAAAGATATTCGGTGGATTGGCCGTGCTAAATTGCCCCTGAGTGTCCAGGGGGTAGGGCGGGGTGTGCAGATGAGTGTACTTGGGTGGCGTGTTCGAAAGGTTGGTGCAGACTCGATGAGCCGAATAGCCTCCTTCTGCATTGTCGACATTCTATGATTCCATGAAATGATGTCCCATTTTTTTTTGATGAAGCGATTGTTGAGTCCAATATTCGCTCTTTAATTCATGGAGGCATAACAGATTATTTATTCTCTCTCCTGGATGTGTGAGTGGATAGGAGGAGGGTGATATTTACAGGTCGTCTTGCTTGAATGAAACACGTTTGCAGTTCCTGGTTGTCAAATCAGTGACTTTGGTATGTTTGACATGCAACGTCCTGCTGACAATCAATCAGACGGCAAGCACAGCGACGGCAGCAATGGAGCCACAGATGAGAGCTTAGTTTTGCACAACCACCTTCTTTCTGTCAAACCCCCCCCTTGCTTTGCGACAGATGTGATTTTATATTTCCCCGTCTTCTGCCTCTGCCCGCTTTCGGCCAATGAGGGACTGCTCAGCTCTGCCGCTTGAGAACATCTGACATACGTGTTCTGATTGGAGATGTCAGGCAGCGCAGCAAACACGGAAATCAGTCACAAGCTACAGACCCAAAGTGAAGAAGGATAAATACGGCAATTTTCGGGAACCTTGGATAACAAGAGATATTGTAGGCCTCGTCAAAAAGAAAAAGGAGGCATTTGTCAGGGCTAAAAGGCTGGGAACAGACGAAGCCTGCGAGGAATATAAGGAAAGTAGGAAGGAACTTAAGCAAGGAGTCAGGAGGGCTAGAAGGGGTCACGAAAAGTCATTGGCAAATAGGGTTAAGGAAAATCCCAAGGCTTTTTACACGTACATAAAAAGCAAGAGAAAGGACCAGGGAAAGGGTTGGCCCACTGAAGGATAGGCAAGGGAATCTATGTGTGGAGCCAGAGGAAATGGGCGAGGTACTAAATGAATACTTTGCATCAGTATTCACCAAAGAGAAGAAATTGGTAGATGTTGAGTCTGGAGAAGGGTGTGCAGATAGCCTGGGTCACATTGAGATCCAAAAAGACGAGGTGTTGGGTGTCTTAAAAAATATTAAGGTAGATAAGTCCCCAGGGCCTGATGGGATATACCCCAGAATACTGAAGGAGGCTGGAGAGGAAATTGCTGAGGCCTTGACAGAAATCTTTGGATCCTCGCTGTCTTCAGGGAATGTCCCAGAGGACTGGAGAATAGCCAATGTTGTTCCTCTGTTTAAGAAGGGTAGCAAGGATAATCCCGGGAACTACAGGCCGGTGAGCCTTACTTCAGTGGTAGGGAAATTACTGGAGAGAATTCTTCGAGACAGGATCTACTCCCATTTGGAAGCAAATGGACGTATTAGTGAGAGGCAGCACGGTTTTGTGAAGGGGAGGTCGTGTCTCACTAACTTGATAGAGTTTTTCGAGGAGGTCACTAAGATGATTGATGCAGGTAGGGCAGTGGATGTTGTCTATATGGACTTCAGTAAGGCCTTTGACAAGGTCCCTCATGGTAGACTAGTACAAAAGGTGAAGTCACACGGGATCAAGGGTGAGCTGGCAAGGTGGATACAGAACTGGCTAGGCCATAGAAGGCAGAGAGTAGCAATGGAAGGATGCTTTTCTAATTGGAGGGCTGTGACCAGTGGTGTTCCACAGGGATCAGTGCTGGGACCTTTGCTCTTTGCAGTATATATAAATGATTTGGAGGAAAATGTAACTGGTCTGATTAGTAAGTTTGCAGACGACACAAAGGTTGGTGGAATTCCGGATAGCGATGAGGACTGTCGGAGGATACAGCAGGATTTAGATTGTTTGGAGACTTGGGCGGAGAGATGGCAGATGGAGTTTAATCCGGACAAATGTGAGGTAATGCATTTTGGAAGGTCTAATGCAGGTAGGGAATATACAGTGAATGGTAGAACCCTCAAGAGTATTGAAAGTCAAAGAGATCTAGGAGTACAGGTCCACAGGTCATTGAAAGGGGCAACACAGGTGGAGAAGGTAGTCAAGAAGGCATACGGCATGCTTGCCTTCATTGGCCGGGGCATTGAGTATAAGAATTGGCAAGTCATGTTGCAGCTGTATAGAACCTTAGTTAGGCCACACTTGGAGTATAGTGTTCAATTCTGGTTGCCACACTACCAGAAGGATGTGGAGGCTTTAGAGAGGGTGCAGAAGAGATTTACCAGAATGTTGCCTGGTATGGAGGGCATTAGCTATGAGGAGCGGTTGAATAAACTCGGTTTGTTCTCACTGGAACGAAGGAGGTTGAGGGGAGACCTGATAGAGGTATACAAAATTATGAGGGGCATAGACAGAGTGGATAGTCAGAGGCTTTTCCCCAGGGTAGAGGGGTCAATTACTAGGGGGCATAGGTTTAAGGTGAGAGGGGCAAGGTTTAGAGTAGATGTACGAGGCAAGTTTTTTACACAGAGGGTAGTGGGTGCCTGGAACTCGCTACCGGAGGAGGTGGTGGAAGCAGGGACGATAGTGACATTTAAGGGGCATCTTGACAAATATATGAATAGGATGGGAATAGAGGGATACGGACCCAGGAAGTGTAGAAGATTGTAGTTTAGTCGGGCAGCATGGTCGGCACGGGCTTGGAGGGCCGAAGGGCCTGTTCCTGTGCTGTACATTTCTTTGTTCTTTGAACCCAATCAGGCGTTTGACACACCTCTGGAAATATTGAAGCTTTTGAGGTAATAGCTCCATCACGGCGTTGAGGACCAGTTGAGGACAATAGGTCGAGAGCATTTTCAGTAATGACCGTCCATCCATGATGCCTTTTAACTGTCTGCCAGCAGTTGGTAACAATGTAGGTCTGAGCAGCAACAATTTCTTGCAAAGTGCTCGGGTGGTTTCTTTCATCAACAGCCTGTTGTGGTGACTATTGCGTCTCCTGCTAGGGTACACGTAGCTTGATAAGATGGTCCTTGTGAGAGGAGAGTCTTAAACCAGAGAGTAAGAGTAGCGAAGGAGCGGGAATCGGCCCTCAAGCTTGCTCCATCACTTCATGAGCGTCGCTCGTCCTCTCCTGCATCCCAATGCCATCCTTGCCAGTAATTCAGATCTCGAAATATGAGTTCACGTTCCCCTTAGCTAACTTCACGCCTATAACCTTCTAGGGCACTGGGTTCCAAGTTCTCACAGACACCAGGGACGGGATTCTCTCAGCCCAGGCCTGGGCCGGAGAATCCCCGCGACCAGCACGTATCGCATTGCCTCGACGCCGGCAAGCGATTCTCCGCAGAGCGGGGAATCGGCGTCATTGGCGCTGCCGTGGTTGGCGCGCGCCTGTCGGGGGGCCGCTCTATGAGGCTCTCCCGCCCGGGATGGGGCGAGCGGCCGTCGTAAAAAAGCAGATTCCCGCCGCCACCGTCCACACCTGCTCTAGCCGGCGGGAACGCGGCGTGGAAGAGTCGGGGAGGCGGTCTGTGGTGGTGGGGGGGGGGGGGGGCGGAGGGGGGGGGGGGGGGTCATAGGGGGGGGTCCGACCCCGGGGTTGCCTCCGATGCAGCCTGGCCTGCGATCAGGGCCCACCAATCGGCGGACCAGCCTCTTTTGCTGGGGGCCTCCTTTCTTCCACGCCGGCCCCTGTAGCCCTGCGTCATGTTGCGTCGGGGTCGGCGCGTTGAAGGAAGCCACTGCGCATGCGCGTGTTGGCGCCGGTGCCACTGTGCATGCACAGATCCCGCGACGCCCAGGTCACGACAGGATCAGCAGCTGGAGCGGCGTGAAGCGCTTCAGTGCCGTGCTGGCCCCCTGTAGGGAGCAGAATTGCTGATCCTGAGGCCCTGTTGACGCGGTCGAGAAATGCGACGGAGTCTCTGCCGGCGCCAACACGTAGCCTCAGGATCCCAGAATCCCTCCCCAGGTCACTAGGTGTTGAAAGCTTTCAGCTCAACTCTTCTGAAAGACTATAAAATCCCTCCAACACGGCACTTTGGCTGTTTTTAAAAATGGTTGTGAGTGCCTATATTGTGTGTCAGTCGCTCTGGGTGCGAAAGAGATCGCTCCGATTTCACCTGGTTTGCTTGTTTGAAGCCCTTGCTCCGACCAGTTAAATTACTGACCCAGCCTTTATCCAGTGGCTGGATTGGATTGGATAACTTTGCAGTTCAATCTCGCTGAGCAGAGAGAAAGAATTCTCCATAGCCCGACGCCAGGGCAGGCACCGGTTTGACACAAGTTGCCGATTCTATGCCACCTCCAAATCAGCGTCATCGGGACGTGCGCCCCGTGCAGCCGCATCCCCCGTCGGAGCACCATCAGCCTGTCCACCCATGGTGTTCCGCCTCCGATTGGCTAAATTCCCGACGGCGAGGGCCACGTGTGGTCAGGAGCATGGTGTGCCGGCTACGGCCAGTGTCCAGCCCCACCACACTCGGCCAAGATCGTGCCGCTGGCCGGGGGGGTGGGGGGCTTCTGCTAGGGCTGCATGGAATCGGGGCAGGGGGGGGGCCAGGGAGAGGGCTGCGAGGTCGGGGTGGGCGGGTACTTGGTCCAGCACAGTCGGCGTCATGTTTTGCAGCGCGACCGGCGTGACGGGTGTGGGTGTAGGCGTGTGTGGTTGCTGTTGTCAGACCTGCGCATGTGTGGCCCGAGACCCGGCGATTCTCCGGCCATTTTCTGCGCATTCCACGGGTGTTTCACGCAGTGCCAGTGCTAGCCCCTCACCGGTACCAGATTTGGTGAGAGTCTTGCGCCGATTTTCCCGTCGTGAAACACCCACGGAGAAGGATACATCAGATGAGAGAGCGAGAGAGAAATCAGAGCTGTGACCCTCCAGCTTCTGATCCAAACAAATCTGGACGCAAGATGAAACCCTCCTTGCCCTGCAAACATTCCTGAACAGTCAGAACCAATCAGGCCTAGCAATTTTAAAACAACTCATTGGCTGCCAACCAAGTCCATCAAGAGGTGTCATCACTGATGTCAGACCAAACAGCTCATGCTGCTGGAGTTTCCTGTTTAAAGGCATAGGTCCCATTAATTCTCTCTCTCTCTCTCTCTAGCTCTCTCTCGCTCTCTCCCTCACCTGTGAGGTTTCCCAGTAAGAATTACACAAGTATAAGAAATAGTGGCAGGAGTGGGACATTGACCTCCTCTGAGCTGGCTCCGTCATCAACAAGATCACGTCTGCTCATCAACTTTCCTCCACCTTCCCCCCCCCCAACTCCATACCCCTTAATTCCCCAAATCCTGGCGATCTTTGTCTTGAATACATTCAGCGACAACTGGAACAAAAAATTTCAAGTATTCGCAACTCTCCGGTGAAGAAATCTCTTCTTCATCTCAGTCGGAAATAACTGGCCCCGGGACGTTCATTTGGTTAGCACTGCTGCCTCACGCCGCCGAGGACCCGGGTTCGATCCCGGCCCTGGGTCGCTGTCCATGTGGAGTTTGCACATTCCCCCTGTGCCTGCGTGGGTCTCACCCCCACAACCCAAAGGTGTGCAGGGTAGGTGGATTGGCCACGATAAATTGCCCCTTAATTGGAAAAAAGAAAGTAACTTGCCCCTTATGTTGGCCTCTGTCTTCCTTGTTGATTTGCCTTCAAATGGTGTGTAAGTTGTCTGCTGATTTGTCCGGCTGACTCAGATACCCAGGGGGAATGGAAAGATTGGTTTGCATTCCTCAATTACTAGGGGGCATAGGTTTAAGGTGCGAGGGGCAAGGTTTAGAGGAGAGGTACGAGGCAAGTTTTTTACACAGAGGGTAGTGGGTGCCTGGAACCCGCTGCTGGAGGAGGTGGTGGAAGCAGGGACGATAGCGACATTTAAGGGGCATCTTGACAAATACATGAATAGGATGGGAATAGAGGGATACGGACCCAGGAAGTGTAGAAGATTGTAGTTTAGTCGGGCAGCATGGTCGGCACGGGCTTGGAGGGCCGAAGGGCCTGTTCCTGTGCTGTACATTTCTTTGTTCTTTTGTTCTCTGGGCCTGAGGACAAAGTTCCATTTCTGAAGCAGAGAAAGAGCGGTTAATTCTGGAGGTGGCTACAATAGGCTTGCAGGCTTTGGAGACGAATGACGTAATATTATTTCTTGCGCCTTTCCTGAGTGTGACTGAGGTGTTGCACCTGTTTTCCAATGTTCAAAGTAGCAATCACTCAGCACTGAAGCTCAAAAATATCCGTTAATCTAACCCGGTGATATCGCCATTCATAAAAATTCCTCTGGGATTTCTCACTCATTCTACCCAGTTCTGTACAAAACCAAAATATTATATCACTCAGGCAATGGTAAAGAAATCCTGGTATAAGTAATTGGATAACGGGCACGATCGCGAGCCCACACTGGCCGTCCAGCGAAATCGGAAGCGCGATTCTCGCCAGAAAAACCCTGGGCGCGATTCTCCACTCCCGCGCCGGTTGGGAGAATCGCCTGGGCCGCCAAAATTTCCGGGGACGCCGGTCCGACGCCCTCCCGCGATTCTCCCAAGCGGCGGGAACGGCCCGGTCGAGTTTCGCGGGCCACAGGCCGGAGAATCGCCGGAGACACCCAAAATGGCGATTCTCCGGCACCCCCGCTATTCTGAGGGCCGTATGGGCTGAGCGGCCAGGCCAAAACGGCGGGTTCCCCCCGGCGCCGTCCACACCTGGTCGCTGCAGTCGTGGGCGGTGCGTGAACGCTGGGGGGGGGGCGGCCTGTGGGGGGGCGAGGGGGGATCCTGCACCGGGCTTCACCTGCAATGTGGGGTGGCCCGCGATCGGTGCCGACCGATCGTCGGGCCGTCCTCTCTGAAGGAGGACCTCCTTCCTTCCGCCGCCCCGCAAGATCCGTCCCCCATCTTCTTGCGGGGCGGATTTGGACAGGACGGCAACCACGCATGCACGGTTATGCGTCCGTTATGCGGCGCCGCTTTTACGCGGGTGACAAGTAGATGACGCGGCCCCGATACTGGCCCATTGTCAGGGCCTGAATCGGTCGGGCCCGGGGCCGTTCTGCGCCGTCGTGAACCTCGACGGCGTTCACGACGGCGCGGCCACTTCGGCGCGCGAGTGGAGAATCCCGCCCCCTATTTCCCGATTTTCCTCAACTCTCACTGACGACGCCAAGAGATTGATGCCCACAAATGGCGTGAACCTCATTTTAACACAGCTGAATGGATTTAAATCATCACTCCTCACTAAATATTCATACTCCGCCGATGTGGCTTCATGTCGGCGAGGTTTATAAGAGGTTTGGCCAGGCGTGAGGCAGCCCGCGGGGGAGGGGAGGTGGGGGGGTGGGGGGCAGGAGTGAGTGTAGCCCCTGAGTGGGACATGACCCGACAGCACAGGTCGGCACTGACAGATCGTGTACAGAACAGAGCAAACAGTGCCGACAAGGTATCCTGGCACGGCCCGGCACTGCCCCCCAACATAGAACATGGAACATAGAATATTACAGCGCGGTACAGGCCCTTCGGCCCTCGATGTTGCGCTGACCTGTGAAACCTCTCTAAAGCCCATCTACACTATTCCCTTATCGTCCATATGTCTATCCAATGACCATTTAAATGGCCTTAGTGTTGGCGAGTCCACTACTGTTGCAGGCAGGACATTCCACACCCTTACTACTCTCTGAGTAAAGAACCTATCTCTGCCATCTGTCCTATATCTATCTCCCCTCAATTTAAATCTATGTCCCCTCGTGCTAGACATCAGCATCTGAGGAAAAAGGCTCTCACTGTCCACCCTATCCAATCCTCTGATCATCTTGTATGCCTCAATTAAATCACCTCTTAACCTTCTTCTCTCTAACGAAAACAGCCTCAAGTCCCTCAGCCTTTCCTCATAAGATCTTCCCTCCATACCAGGCAATATTCTGGTAAATCTCCTCTGCACCCTTTCCAATTCTTCCACATCCTTCCTATAATGCGGCGACCAGAATTGCACGCAATACTCCAAATGTGGCCGCACCAGAGTTTTGTACAGCTGCAACATGACCTCATGGCTCCGAAACTCAATCCCTCTACCAATAAAAGCTAACACACCGTACGCCTTCTTAATAACCCTCTCAACCTGGGTGGCAACTTTCAGGGATCTATGTACATGGACACCGAGATCTCTCTGCTCATCCACACTACCAAGAATCTTACCATTAGCCCAGTACTCTGTCTTCCTGTTATTCCTTCCAAAATGAATCACATCACACTTTTCTGCATTGAACTCCATTTGCCACCTCTCAGCCCAGCTCTGCAGCTGATCTATGTCCCTCTGTAACTTGTAACATCCTTCCTCACTGTCCACAACTCCGCCGACTTTAGTGTCATCTGCAAATTTACTCACCCATCCTTCTACGCCCTCCTCCAGGTCATTTATAAAAATGACAAACAGCAGTGGTCCCAAAACAGATCCTTGTGGTACACCACTAGTAACTGGACTCCAGTCTGAACATTTCCCATCAACCACCACCCTTTGTCTTCTTCCAGCTAGCTAATTTCTGATCCAAACTGCTAAATCACTCTGAATCCCATGCCTCCGTATTTTCTGCAATAGCCTACCGTGGGGAACACTTATCAAACGCTTTACTGAAATCCATGTACACCACATCAACTGCTTTACCCTCATCCACCTGTTTGGCCACCTTCTCAAAGAACGCAATAAGGTTTGTGAGGGTTGACCTACCCTTCACAAAACCGTGTTGACTATCTCTAATCAAATTATTCCTTTCCAGATGATTATACATCCTATCTCTTATAAACCTTTCCAAGACTTTGCCCACAACAGAAGTAAGGCTCACTGGTCTATAGTTACCGGGGTTGTCTCCTCTCCCCTTCTTGAACAAGGGGACAACATTTGCTATCCTCCAGTCTTCTGGCACTATTCCTGTAGACAAAGACGACTTAAAGGTCAAAGTCAAAGGCTCAGCAATCTCCTCCCTAGCTTCCCAGAGAATCCTAGGATAAATCCCATTTGATCCCAGTGGATTTATCTATTTTCACACTTTCCAGAATTGCTAACACCTCCTCCTTATGAACCTCACGCCCTTCTCGTCTAGTAGCTTGAATCTCAGTATTCTCCGCGACAACATTGTCCTTTTCCTGTGTGAATACTGACGAAAAATATTCATTTAGCACCTCTCCTATCTCCTCGGACTCCACGCCAACTTCCCACAACTGTCCTTAACTGGCCCTACTCTTACCCTAGTCATTCTTTTATTTCTGACATATCTATAGAAAGCTTTAGGCTTATCCTTGATCCTACCTGCCAAAGACTTCTCATGTCCCCTCCTAGCTCTTCTTAGCTCTCTCTTTTGGTCCTTCCTAGCTAACCTGTAACTCTCGAGCGCCCTAACTGAACCTTCACGTCTCATCTTTACATAAGCCTCCTTCCTCTTGACAAGTGTTTCAACTGCTTTAGTAAACCACGGTTCCCTCGTCGACCACATCCTCCCTGCCTGACAGGTACATACTTATCAAGGACTCGCAGTAGCTGTTCCTTGATCAAGCTCCATATTTCCATTGTGCCCATCCCCTGCAGTTTTCCTCTCCATCCAATGCATCCTAAGTCTTGCCTCATCGCATCATAATTGCCTTTCCCCCAGATATAACTCTTGCCCTGCAGTATATACCTATCCCTTTCCATCACTAAAGTAAACATAATCAAATTGTGGTCACTATCACCAAAGTGCTCACCTACCTCCAAATCTAACACCTGTCCTGGTTCATTATCCAGTACCAAATCCAATATGGCCTTGCCTCTCGCTGGCCTATCTACACACTGCGTCAGGCAACCCTCCTGCACACATTGGACAAAATCGGACCCATTTAAAGTACTCGAACTATAGTGTTTCCAGTCAATATTTGGAAAGTTAAAGTCCCCCATAACAACTACCCTGCTACTTTCACTCCTATCCAGAATCATCTTTGCAATCCTTTCCTCTACATCTCTGAAACTTTTCAGAGGCTTATAGAAAACCCCTAACAGGGTGTCTTCACCTTTCCTGTTTCTACCTTCAGCCCATACTACCTCAGTAGACGAGTCCTCATCAAACGTTCTTTCTGCCACCGTAATACTGTCCTTGACTAACAATGCCACCCCTCCCCCTCTTTTACCACCTTCCCTGAGCTTACTGAAATATCCAAACCCCAGCACCTGCAACAACCATTCCTGTCCCTGCTCTATCCATGTCTCCGAGATGGCCACAACATCAAAGTCCCAGGTACCTTATTTCGGATGCTCCTGGCATTAAAGTAGACACACTTTAAACCACCTTCCTGCCTGCCGGTACACTCCGGCAACTTTGAAACCTTACTCCTGACCTTACTACTCTCAACCTCCTGTATCCTGGAGCTACAATTCAGGTTCCCAGGTCCCTGCTGAACGAGATTAAACCCTCCCAAAGAGCATTAGCAAATATCCCCCCCAGGATATTGGTACCCCTCTGGTTCAGGTGTAGACCATCCCGTTTGTAGAGGTCCCACCTACCCCGGAATGAGCCCCAATTATCCAGGAATCTGAAACCCTCCCTCCTGCACCATCCCTGTAAACACGTGTTCAACCCCTCTCTCTCCCTATTCCTCGTCTCGCTATCACGTGGCACGGGTAACAACCCAGAGATAATAACTCTGTTTGTCCTAGATCTAAGTTTCCACCCTAGCTCCCTGAATTCCTGCCTTACATCCCTATCCTTTTTCCTACTTATGTCGTTGGTACCTATGTGGACCACGACTTGGGGCTGCTCCCCTTCCCCCTTAAGGATCCCAAAATCACGATACGAGACTGCCAGGGCGAGGCATGGTGTGAGCCACATGGGGGGGGGGGGGGGGGGCACGCATAGATGTGTGGTTCAGGGGGAGTGCCAGTTATATGTCTGCAGCGTTGTGGGGGGCGGGGGGGGGGGGGGGGGGGGATGGAGTGGAGGGACAGGAACACATTCACAGGTTGGCGAGTGGTTGGGGGAATCACCGATACCTCAGTGATGGGGGCTGGGCTGATCTGGGTCCCCTTTATGGATGACACCCTAATCTTTTTGGTTGCTGATTCTATGAGGCCCCGCCCCACCAGCGTGACTGCGTAAACCACGTCAGGGATTTGGCGAGAAAACTGATACGTACAACTGAAGAGTTCTACGCCAGGTACATAGATACGTAGGAGGAGGAGGCCCTTTGGCCCTTTGAGCCTGCTCCGCCATTCATCACCATCATGGCTGATCATCCAACTCAATAGCCTAATCCTGCTTTCTCCCCATAGCCTTTGATCCCATTCTCCCCAAGTGCTATATCCAGCCGCCTCTTAAATATATTCAAAGTTTTAGCATCAACTACTTCCTGTGGTAATGAATTCCACAGGCTCACCCTCTTTGTGTGAAGAGTTGTCTCCTTATCTCTGTCCGAAATGGTTACCCTGAATCCTCAGACTGTGACCCCTGGTTCTGGACACACCCATCATTGGGAACATCTTCCCTGCATCTGCCCTGTCTCGTCCTGTTAGAATCTTATAGTCTCTATGAGATCCACCCTCATTCTTTTGAAAGGTTTCGGCATGTGCCCGGTACATTGCCAAATTCTGGCAAGATTCAGACCAATGTTTCATCAAATATCCAGGATGGATATTGTGGAAAACATAGTGGAATGTTAAGAAGGTACACTATTATTAATAAGCCAATCAGAGAGCAAATCCAGGGGTTTGGAAATCTGCTCTGATTTGTGAATCTCTCAACTTGCTGTTCTATGGTTTCACCTTCCCGATTATATCAACAAAAACGATAGATGTGAACATTAATTATCCATAAGCTTTGTCTCAGAGACGAAGTAATCGAGTGCAGTTTGAGATATTTAAGACCTTTATTGTGGCCCATTCGGTTGTACAGTCAGTCACTGCAGCTTGCGGGTCGAGCTGTGATTTTAAACATGTACCTCTGTGTTTCAAAGGCTGAAATAATCCAGATGTTGGTTTTGATCAACTGCTGAAAAATGAAAAGGATATTAACGTCAAAAGCAATTGATCATTTTCTAGTAATGAAACTAATACTTTGTCTGACGGAGCAATTAAAGCTTTCTTCAAAAAGGATGATTAAAAACCACCTTTTCTCTGTCAAATATTGATAAATGTCTTGTACCCACTGATGCATTTACTGTCGCTTCAACAATAGAACTGGGGCTACGGAATCCAACTCCCCACCCTCACACACACACTGTACCCCATCCAGCTCCCCACCCTCACACACACACACTGTGCCCCATCCAACTCCCCACACTCACACACACACACTGTACCCCAACCCACTTCCCACCCTCACACACACACTGTACCCCAACCCACTTCCCACCCTCACACACACACTGTACCCCATCCCACTCCCCACCCTCACACACACTGTACCCCATCCCACTCCCCACCCTCACACACACACTGAACCCCATCCCACTCCCCACCTTCACACACACTGTACCCCATCCCACTCCCCACCCTCACACACATTGTACCCCATCCCACTCCCCACCCTCACACACACACTGTACCCCAACCCACTTCCCACCCTCACACACACACCATGCCCCCTCCCACTCCCCACCCTCACACACACACTGAACCCCATCCCACTCCCCACCTTCACACACACTGTACCCCAACCCACTTCCCACCCTCACACACACACCATGCCCCCTCCCACTCCCCACCCTCACACACACACTGAACCCCATCCCACTCCCCACCTTCACACACACTGTACTCCATCCCACTCCCCACCCTCACACACATTGTACCCCATCCCACTCCCCACCCTCACACACACACTGTACCCCAACCCACTTCCCACCCTCACACACACACCGTGCCCCCTCCCACTCCCCCCACCCTCACACACACACTGATCCCCATCCCACTCCCCACCTTCACACACACTGTACCCCATCCCACTCCCCACCCTCACACACATTGTACCCCATCCCACTTCCCACCCTCACACACACACTGTACCCCATCCCACAGCTACCGTGGGCCGCACGGTAGCATTGTGGATAGCACAATTGCTTCACAGCTCCAGGGTCCCAGGTTCGATTCCGGCTTGGGTCACTGTCTGTGCGGAGTCTGCACAACCTCCCCGTGTGTGCGTGGGTTTCCTCCGGGTGCTCCGGTTTCCTCCCACAGTCCAAAGATGTGCAGGTTAGGTGGACTGGCCATGATTAATTGCCCTTAGTGTCCAAATTTGCTCTTAGTGTTGGGTGGGGTTACTGGGTTATTGGGATAGGGTGGAGGTGTTGACCTTGGGTTAGGTGCTCTTTCCAAGAGCCGGTGCAGACTCGATGGGCCGAATGGCCTCCTTCTGCACTGTAGATTCTATGATCTATGATCTATATGTGATTTTTATGAACACGGCGATGGATAGCACCGGTGTAAAACTGAAATCTGTACGTCTAGGAGGATGAATCAATGTGACGGTGTGCGATGGGCTCCCTGGTAAATCCACAGTCTTTTCACTTTTACCAATGAATGTATTGATAAAGGGGCCTAACACAACAGATCTGCATCTTTGCCTGGGATTTTTGGAACTATGTGGCTGAAGACTGGGCTTTATGGATGGGGTAATGGAAGTTTAGGGATGTCAGCTCCAAACCTGAAGCTTGGTTTGATCTGGGTCAGGTCCACAGGCTGTAATCTCAACTCACAGATCTGTAATTTTCCTCACTCAGTACTGTCTGGCTTAAAAATGACAGGTCACCTTCTGTTTCAACTGCATTTATATTTACCTGATTGACATAGAAAGAGAGAGAGAGAGGAGAGAGAGAGAGAGAGAGAGCGAGGAGAGAGAAATCTGAAGCTATTACCCAGTCCATTAGAATTTATAATATCATACTCTCCACTAGGTACAGTTAATTTACATTTCTTTTCGAATGCATGATGGTGCTTGGAGGTTTTTTATTTACTCATAACACTGTATATCTC
Organism: Scyliorhinus torazame; assembly: GCF_047496885.1. Lineage (NCBI taxonomy): Eukaryota > Metazoa > Chordata > Chondrichthyes > Carcharhiniformes > Scyliorhinidae > Scyliorhinus > Scyliorhinus torazame. Next base: position 8,612,060 of record NC_092734.1, read on the forward strand.
TCAGCTCTGAGCACTCTTTTACAGGGGTAAGATTCCCGTACATTAATTTCCTTCATATGATTCTCAAACCTTCTACTTAACCTTGGCAAGTTTGATTTATGTGTTCCCAGACTCGGCTGATGCTTCCTGCCTGATATTTTAAACATCTTTTTATTAAATTCCAATTCACAGAACATGATTTTTCTCATTTAGAACCATCAAACCAAGGAAGACGAGAATGTTGACAGTTTAATTTTTTTGAACGCCGGGCACAGGAGTTACGATGCGCTAAGCTGATTGCCTGCAGAAGAAAAAAAGATGTAATTAGCTTTCTACCCCGGCTGGTCCAGGGAGAGGAGACGCCAGCTGTTCGAAGGCTCTCCCGACAGGTCGCTGGGGAGCCGTAAAGGATATTATTGCAGGTGATAAGGTGGAGTTTTCTGCGCAGCTGTTCAAAGGCAGTGACACGCAGGCCGCTATTTAATTCACTCTCCCAACATCCCTGTTCTCTCTTAATCGCCGCAGCCTCACGTTTAGATAAATTCTCTTAACCCTCTGCTCAAGCAGGAATGGGAGAACCTGAGCAAAGTATTTCTCGAAGCGTGTCGGCCGGAAGATAAACGTGGGCAATAACGGGCTGGGTGCCGGCTAAGCTCCTGTCCGATACTCTGGCGCTTTCACGTTTTAGGCTCGCGGGAGACTGACAAGCGCAGTAATCACCCCTGACTTTTCTGATGATATGTTTGAAAACAAAACCGTCATCATTTCTCAGTGAAAGATGGGGAGGAAAGCAAAGTAATCAAGCTTGAGTTGCATTCGGAACATCTTGCCTGGAATCAACAAAAAGGGATATAATAAAGCTGTCAGAGAAATCTAGGCTTTTATTAACCTCCCCCCACCACCACCACCACCCCCCCCTGCCACCCCACCCAGACTTTTATCAGAATTTCATCACATCCCTCATCCTGTCAGCGCTGAGGACAGGAGGAACTTGCATTTTTATAGCGTCTTTCCCGACCACAGGGAGGTCCCAGCTGGTGAAGCAGCTTTGGGAAGCGCAAACACAGTTGTAATGCGGCCAGGATGGCAAAGGTGCACGCACAGCAAGATCCCACAGCATACAGGGTTGTATTCACATCCCCCTTTAACTACCTCCGCAGTTGGATAAGGTTGCCACTGGCGTGAAGGTCGTTCTTCTTTTGATGAAGGGCAAAGGGTCATAGAGTGAGTCCGCTAAAAAATGTGGGGTCAGAGCAAGGTGGGGCCCTGTGCAGACAGAGCTCCCCGTCTTGGAGAATGATGCTGTACGCAATGCAATGGGTACCTGAGGGACAGTCTGTCATGGCAGGCTGGAGCCTCCGTGAAAGCAGGTACAAATTAAACTTGTATGAAATACACCAGAATACTGGAGCAGGAGTCATTCATAGCCCCAGGTGCTGTAATATTACTGCTGCTGATTCAACATCCTTGCTCTTTCTACATCGGTAGCATGCAGTCCAGAGAATGCTATTACACAAAGCAGGAATGTAAACGCTTTATGGGCTCCAGTCAAAGCCCCAGAAGGCTGCCATCCAAACCCTTTCCTTTAACTGAAAAGCTCTAATATCTGCACAAGCCGTAAATGTAACATTTCCAGAAAAATTTCTGCTGTAGAGAGAACACATTAGCTGGATTTATAACATCCATCATTTAAAATGATCAACAATGGGCATAGCTGTGGTTTTACCTTTGTCTTTGTCCAAGAGAAGATTTGTAAACCCTAACCTGTGCGTACTGCTGGTGCATCCTTTTCCTCCATCCCCTCTCTGCTGTGACCCACTCGAAGTGTTTGGTAGTCCTGATTTGAATTCGACTGTTCACACCGTACTGCTGCTTCCTGCTTCGACAGCCCATCTGTTCCAGCGAACTGGCCTGGCTGTATCTGGACTACATCTTGGGATTCCGCTTGAAGTACATGGGATATATAATCAGCTCAGAGAAGAATGATTACACGCCGGGTTTTCCAACTCTTCCCCACCAGCGGGACGCTCCTATCGGGCCAAAGGCTCCGCCACCCCCATGGCGGGTGTGCCAGTGATGTGGGCCAGTGAGCAATGCAAATGGCAACTGATTTTGGAGGGACCGGAAGACCCCGCCATGTTATTTACAACACGGAAACAGGCGGTTTGGCACGGTTGCACAATGGTTAGCACTGTTGCTTCACAGAGCCAAGGACCCGTGTTCGATTCCCGCTTGGGTCACTGTCTGAGTCGAGTCTGCACGTTCTCCCCGTGTCTGCGTGGGTTTCCTCCGGGTGCTCCGGTTTCCTCCCACAAGTCCCGAAAGACGTGCTTGTTAGATGAATTGGACATTCTGAATTCTCTCGCTGTGTACCCGCACAGGCGCCGGAATGAGACGATTAGGGGCTTTTCACAGTAACTTCACTGCAGTGTTTAAAAAAACAAACATTTAGAGTACCCAAATTAATTTTTTTCCAATTAAGGGGCAATTTAGCGAGGCCAATCCACCTACCCTGCACATCTTTGGGTTCTGGGGGCGAAACACAGGGAGAATGTGTAAACTCCGCACGGACAGTGACCCAGAGCTGGGATCGAACCTGGGACCTCAGCGCCGTGAGGCAGCAGTGCTAACCACTGCGCCACCATGCTGCCGAACTTCATTGCAGTGTTAATGTAAGCCTACTTGTGACAATAATAAAGATTCTTTTAAAGATTATTATAATAATTTGTCAATGTGGGTGTTTACCCACCACGTGTTCCTCCTCCCAACCCACCGCTCTGGACAATTCCCGATTAGTTTTCTCACTGACTCTCTAGAAATCATGGCTCCCAGTTTCAATTCCCCCCCTTATACAAGTATAAACATCTTTGTTCCTCTGCCCAAACATTTCATGATTTTAATCAGGTCATCGCCCAGTCTTTTCTTTTACAAAATAAAAATGTGCAGCCAGTTTAATGAGGCGGAACCCAGTCTCAGAAGGATAAGGTGCCAGGAATCATTTGATTCTTTTCCCTCCTCGGGACTATAGGATTCGATGCAGCGGACAGAAGTCAAGGTCTGTTTTTGGGCGGGTTTGGTGGGATGTTACTTGGCGGCTGCAGCACGGAGAATCACCCTGTCGTGTTGGGTGTCCCGATACACAAATAAGCCAACACGGCTGTAGATGGTACAACTTGATTTTATTATGTTAACTAACAGATGCAACTAACTATAGACTTGGGTACGTTCGCTATCAGCTAACCTATGGACCCAGCCCTATCACTAATGTTGGTGAGGCACTCAGCACATGGTCTATGTCTGAGTGTCACGGTGCAAGCTCTGTCCCGAGCTGTCTCCTACCAGAATGAGCGGGATCTCTCGTGTTCCCCCTTTTATAGTGCGTGTGCTCTCACTAGTGATTGGCTGCGATGTGTGTGTGCTGGTTGGTCCAAATGCCTGTCCATCAGTGTGTGTGTGATTGCACCATGATATGCTGATCTGGATATCATGACACACCCCTCTATTCAATGGGACTTTGCAATTATTCCTGGCCTCGGGGAGTTTCTTACTGATGAGGTCACACCCAGATTGAGCTGATCGGCCCAGCAGGAATGGCTTCTCACACATCGGTTTGGCAGCCCCAATCTCCCACCCCCTCGTCCTTTTGGCTCCCCTTCCCCTGCTTTATTGTCCTGACCCTTCATTCCCCCCCAACCTTGTTGAGCACCCCACTCGTTCCAATGGGCAAGGCCATCCCTGGGCTTGAACCAGTGCTAACATGGTGCCCGGGCACACTGGCACTACTAGTGCCCGTGACACTGTCAGGGTTCCCAGGTTGCACTGCCAGAGTGCCAGGCTGGTAATGCAAAGGTGCCCGGGTACCGGGGGTGTACCAGGGCACTACACAGCCCTGTCCCCAACCACCCAGGGGTCTCGAATGGCCTGCACGCCTCTCTCCCCCCCCCCCCCTTCAAGGTGCCGTTCCGCCTGGTCCACGTTTCTGTGGAACAATAGTAAATGGTGGCCTGGTGAGGTCACGCAGGCACGGCCATTGACTCCTGGCCATTGGGTGAATCCGGCGTCTGAATCTCGGACAGCGAGGGTGAGATCCAGATGGCGCCGGGCGGAGCGGGTCCGGTGACTCACGGTCGGCCCAGCGCCTGGTGCAATCCCAATTTGGGGCTCTCACGCGATTCATCCGTTGTGCCAGGATCCGCGCTGGGCGCAACGCAGTCACTGAATCACACACATACTTTATTCAGAGAAGTGATAAAAATACATTAAATCACCATTCAAACTTGACATTATGTAAGGTGGAAACCAAATAATTTAATATTACTTGTTACATATGGTTAATATTTACCACACTCATTACATGTCGACCATACAGTCCAAGGATTTTTGCATAGTCTTCAGCCCCACGGTCTACTGTCGTTAAAGGGCCCTGGCTGGTGGTCTTTCCACTGTCTCTCTGTGGCGGCCGAGCTTGGTGCATCCCTCAGCATGTAGTCCTGGACTTGGATAATGTGTCCAGCCATCAACACTTGGGCGTGGGCAACTCTGCTTTGGAAGACCAGCAGTTTTCAGGCAGACCAAAGAGCATCTTTCGTTGAGTTGATGGTCCTCCAGCTGCAGTCGATGATTGAAGCACGCACATTTGGGCAAAGGGATATTTGGGAATGACATTGCATCAGAAATGCGGCAGAAGGTGACTTGATGAAGGTGGCTCGTTGGCTGAGGCAAGTTATGTTGCCTCAGCCGAGTGCAGGAGATTTACTTCAACCTCAGACTGGGAGATCAACTGCCTTTCGATGGTCCTAGGTAGCTTCCCCAATTCAATCCGTTTTTTTCTCTCTCTTGCGTTTCTGTTTCATTGCAACGGTAGGCAGATTACTGACTCATATCCTAGACTGTGTCACACGTTGTAGGATCATGTGCAAAAGCCCTGTTGCCTTGGGAACAAGCTGACTTGGTTCATCGTGTATAGACTAGGCCTCACCTATCTGAAAGGTCACCAGCTGCCGAGCTAAGCTTCAAAAGATATCTTAGAGGGAAGGACACAGAGAGATGATAATACAATTAATGGAACAGAGTCACTAGCTTAACAATCAGGGTAATTTGACAAGACAATACACATTCTGGGTGAAGGGTAAACTGAGGACATGGGGACTGGGAAGAATTGGACATCAGTGGGTGTGTCGGTTGGAATGGACGTGGTGGGGGGTGGGTCAGGTTGTGTCGTTAGAGGGGAGTAGGGGTCAAGTTGTTGAGTGGGGTTCCAGCCGGGTGGTTTTCCGGTTGGGTTGCTCGGGCGGTTGGGCGCGGGGGGCGGGGGGGGTGGGGGGGGGGGTGGTGCAGTAGAATTAAGTCCAGTCATGTTATGGGGGGAATCTAACCGGATTGGAGCGGGTCTGGGGGCGAGGTTGAGGGTGGGCGGGGATTCCCGTGTGGGTGGGAGGTCGTGGGTGGGGAATACCGTGGGGGGGAGGGGTCCCATGTGGGGTTGGTACGATGGTGTGTGTCTCATGCAGGGCTTGGGCTGGGTCTTCACCTGTAGAACCATCTGAAGTTGGGCGGCAAGGTGATGCAGTGGTTAGCACTGCTTTTATTTTTAAATTTAGAGTACCCAATTATTTTTTTTTCCAATTAAGGGGCAATTTAGAGTGACCAATCCACCTACCCTGCACATCTTTGGGTTGTGGGGGTGCGACCCATGCAACACGGGGAGAATGTGCAAACTCCACACGGACAGTGACCCAGAGCCGGGATTCGAACTTGGGTCTTCAGCGCCTTAGGCGAGGATCCGGGTTCGATCCTGACCCCGGGTCACTGTCCGTGTGGAGCTTGTGCATTCTCCCCGTGTCTGCGTGGGTCTCACCCCCACAACCCAAAGATGTGCAGGGTAGGTGGATTGGCCACGCTAAATTGCCCCTTAATTGGGAAAAAAATAATAATTGGGTACTCTAAATTTAAAATAAAGAACAGCCTGAAATTAGCGACTTAAATAACTTTGTCAAATAGTTGCCCAGGGGACCTCCGGACAATTGAGGGTAACTCCTTACTTGGGAACACCCAAGGGAGAATCCCCAGAGTATCTTTGGGGTACCCTCCAAATCCGACTCTTGGGAGTCTGGAAGCTACGGACCAATATTTCTGATAGTTTGATCTTTCTTGTAGCCCATTCCGATGTGATACCTGTTCACATGCTGCCTGTGATTTTATTGCCCCTCCCCCCCCCCCCCACCCCATGTCCAATAATATCTCAGTGTGAAACCCCACCAGTATCACGAGACCTAAGAATTACTCTGAACATCAGCTTGGCTATTGTGGTAGCTGTTTCATTGCTTAGTTGAAAGGTCATGGGTTCAAGTTCGGTGCTGAGACCTAAATTTTAATCAAGGCTGACATCACAGTCCAGCACCCAATGGGGTGCTGCATTGCTGGATGTGGGGCATTTGGACGAGAGATTAAACTGAGAAAGAAATACCAAAGGATTTGTGGTTTATGTGATGCCTTTTGTAAACTCTGGAAGCCCCAAAGCGCTTTCCAAAGTGTCATCATGGAGATGTAGGCTGTATCCACCCCTCCAGTTGACTGTGTGAGATCTCATGGCACTATTAGAAGAAGACCAGGAAGATCTCCCAGCGCCCTGTTCAACATCCCTCCTTCAATTAACACCACGAAATTTGGATGAATCAATTGTTCCTTTTATTATTTTTGAAGCTTCTTGCTGGGGACCAAATTAGTTAACAGGTTTTCTTCTAGAACAAGACATTGAAAATAAATCATTGCTTTTGAAACGTTCGAGAGGGTGGCTTGGGGATTGATTGAAACGATGAACAAGCTCCTTGTGGATAACTGGGTGTCCAAAAACTTCAAAGAATTCCTTGAATTGTGAGTACTGTGAACACACACATCGATTCCTTCCATTTAATTCCAAACAGTTTGAAGCTTGTGTAAACTACACACAGTCCTGACTGAACCTGTTTTATTCTCATTTCGACCTGAATTTTGTAACGGTGGTTCCGAGACACAAATATTTTCATTTCAAATCCAACATTGACACCCCACTCCCTCCCGCCCACCCACGACAGCACTCCCATCAGGAGAAAGCTCCAACCAGAGTCTTTCGACCGTTGCTGTTTGTTAAGTTTCCACTGGTGCGCCACCCTGACTGAAAAGCATTTCCTCTGCTGGCGGGAATTGGAAAACCTTTTTTTTTCCCGTCTGGAGTCAGCATTGTGTTTTTATGGTTTGACATTTACAAGAACCGGTAATCTTTCTCATAATCCATTTGACTGACTATTTCGGGTCTGTATCAAAAAGATTTACACCCTCCATAATATCTCCAAACTTTGCAGCTTCGCTGCAGTATTCCGTGATGGACACTCTCCCACATCACTGCACGATGTGGCATTGCATCATCCCAAAGCTACCTGCAATCAAACATCAGGTTTTTTGGGATTGTGAAATTATAAATGTCTTATGAGGAGAGATTGGGGAAACTGGGCCTGTACCTCCATAGGTTCGAAGAATGAGGGGTGAACTCATTGTCACTTATAAACTCCTTACAGGATGTGACAGGGTGGATGTAGGTAAGGTGATTCCCATGGCTGGTGAGTCCAAAACCAGGGTACATAATCTAAGGATAAGGGGTTTGGACATTTAAGACTGAGATGAGGAGGAATTTTTTCACTCAGAGTGTATTAAATATTTGGAATTCTCTTCCTCGGAGGGCTGTGGAAACTCAATCAATGAGCATGTTCAAGACAGAAATCGATAGACTTCTGGACGCAAAGGGAGATGGAGATAGTGTGGGAAAGTGGTGTTCAGGTAGATGATGAGCCAATGATCTAGTTGAATGCTGGAGCAGGCTTGATGGGCTGAATGGCCCACTCATGTTCCTGACTTTTTACGCTCCCTCACCGGGAGGTGTTTAGGCTGGGGAGAGTGTGAAATGAAGGGGTGGGCTTCCCTCAGGATTCCCGCCCATCCTGACCAATTTTACACTGGATGCGGGCAAGGCCTCAGACGGGAAGCCCGCCCTCGGACCAATTGAGGCCCTGGCACCAATTCAGGGCCACTTAACGAGTATTTCCCACCCAGCCTCAATTTTAATGGTGGCGGGAACATTGAACCACTGTGGGGAAAGGCTGAAAATAATGAAAGTTAGATGGTGGGCAGTAAGGGCTGGGGGCGCTTCCATCAAAAACCTCCTTCTGACTGAGAAAGCCCCCCCCCTCCACCTGCTATCCTTTCTCCAAGACCCCATACGCCCTCCCCCCCCCCCCCCCCCCCCCCCCCCCAGCTGCTGACCTCCATGCCTTCCCTACCCTCAATGCCATTGGTCCCCTTACTCGTAGCTTGTCCTCCAGCTCTGGCACTTAGGCTCAGGCAGATTGGTGTAGGTCCTCTTCTGTCCACTGCAGCGCTGTCATTTCAGGCACTGGAGAGCTGGCAGCCATTCAGAGTAGCTGCCGCAGGCAGGAGAGCCGCCACCATTGGAAAAATTCAGGCCGATGTCGCTGTGATTCATAGAGAGAGAAAGAGAAACCAGTTTACCATCTAATTAATCATCTATCAGAAGAAACAGAATGGACAAGTGTGAACAGGTTGAAGAGAAGATTATAGTCAAGGGTAGGTCACCCTTGGTTAATCTCGTCGAATTTTTTGAGGAGATCATGAGTAGGGTCACATGATGGGGGTATCAATGGATGTTGCCTAGTAGGTATTGGATAAGGTTCTGAACAGGAGATTATTCGCAAAACTGAAGGCACGTGGAATTGCACCTTGAGGCTTTGGGTTGGTCAATAGTTGGGAGGTGAGATAGAGACTAAGGGGCTGGTTTAGCACACTGGGCTAAATCGCTGGCTTTTAAAGCAGACCAGGGCAGGCCAGCAGCACGGTTCAATTCCCGTACCAGCCTCCCTGAACAGGCGCCGGAATGTGGCGACTAGGGGCTTTTCACAGTAACTTGATTGAAGCCTACTCGTGACAATAAGCGATTTTCATTTTCATTTCATTTCAAGGATGTGGCAAATGAAGTCTCCAGGGATCTGCACAGGTGCCCCTGCTTTTCGCCGTATCCAGTAATCAGTTGATGAGGCAATAGAGGGTGTATTTTTAAGCTTTGTGTTGAGCCCAATAGAGAAGACACAGAATTGCTGTGTGAGAGTAGGCAGTGACTAAGGGATCTGAATGAACAGGCAAAGCTGAGGCAGATGGAATTCAAGGTGAGGACATCCACCTTGCATCTGAGAAAGAGGAATCTGATTTTTTTTTTGTAACGGTGGGGCAATCACCAAGAGCTAATGCATCAAAGTGTAAACAAAATAATTATAGAGGCTAATGGAATGTTAGCCTTCATCTCAAGGGGCAGGAATTCAAAGGGAAGTCTCAAAGTGATGCTACAGATGTTGGTCCAGGTGTACTGTGCTCAGTTTCAGGCACTGGAACACAGGAAAGATATAAGACCATAAGACCATAAGACATAGGAGCGGAAGTAAGGCCATTCAGCCCATCGAGTCCATTCCACCATTCAATCATGGCTGATTTCAACTCCATTTACCCGCTCTCTCTCCATAGCCCTTAATTCCTCGAGAAATCAAGAATTTATCAACTTCTGTCTTAAAGACACTCAACGTCCCGGCCTCCACTGCCCTCTGTGGCAATGAATTCCACAGACCCACCACTCTCTGGCTGAAGAAATTTCTCCTCATCTCTGTTCTAAAGTGACTCCCTTTTATTCTAAGGCTGTGCCCCCGGGTCCTAGTCTCCCCTGCTAATGGCAACAACTTCCCTACATCCACCCTATCTAAGCCATTCATTATCTTGTAAGTTTCTATTAGATCTCCCCTCAACCTCCTAAACTCCAATGAATATAACCCCAGGATCCTCAGACGTTCATCGTATGTTAGGCCTACCATTCCTGGGATCAACCGTGTGAATCTCCGCTGGACCCGCTCCACTGCCAGTATGTCCTTCCTGAGGTGTGGGGCCCAAAATTGCTCACAGTATTCTAAATGGGGCCTAACTAATGCTTTATAAAGCTTCAGAAGTACATCCCTGCTTTTATATTCCAAGCCTCTTGAGATGAATGACAACATTGCATTTGCTTTCTTAATTACGGACTCAACCTGCAAGTTTACCTTTAGAGAATCCTGGACTAGGACTCCCAAGTCCCTTTGCACTTCAGCATTATGAATTTTGTCACCGTTTAGAAAATAGTCCATGCCTCTATTCTTTTTTCCAAAGTGCAAGACCTCGCACTTGCCCATGTTGAATTTCATCAGCCATTTCTTGGACCACTCTCCTAAACTGTCTAAATCTTTCTGCAGCCTCCCCACCTCCTCCATACTACCTGCCCCTGCACCTATCTTTGTATCATCGGCAAACTTAGCCAGAATGCCCCCAGTCCCGTCATCTAGATCGTTAATATATAAAGAGAACAGCTGTGGCCCCAACACTGAACCCTGCAGGACACCACTTGTCACCGGTTGCCATTCCGAAAAAGAACCTTTTATCCCAACTCTCTGCCTTCTGCCTGACAGCCAATCGTCAATCCATGTTAGTACCTTGCCTCGAATACCATGGGCCCTTATTTTACTCAGCAGTCTCCCGTGAGGCACCTTATCAAAGGCCTTTTGGAAGTCAAGATAGATAACATCCATTGGCTCTCCTTGGTCTAACCTATTTGTTATCTCTTCAAAGAACTCTAACAGGTTTGTCAGGCACGACCTCCCCTTACTAAATCCATGCTGACTTGTCCTAATCTGACCCTGCACTTCCAAGAATTTAGAAATCTCATCCTTAACAATGGATTCTAGAATCTTGCCAACAACCGAGGTTAGGCTAATTGGCCTATGATTTTCCATCTTTTTCCTTGTTCCCGTCTTGAACAGGGGGGTTACAACAGCGATTTTCCAATCCTCTGGGACTTTCCCTGACTCCAGTGACTTTTGAAAGATCATAACTAGCGCCTCCACTATTTCTTCAGCTATCTCCTTTAGAACTCTAGGATGTAGTCCATCTGGGCCCGGAGATTTATCAATTTTTAGACCTCTTAGTTTCTCTAGCACTTTCTCCTTTGTGATGGCTATCATATTCAACTCTGCCCCCTGACTCTCCGGAATTGTTGGGATATTACTCATGTCTTCTACTGTGAAGACTGACGCAAAGTACTTATTTAGTTCCTCAGCTATTTCTTTGTCTCCCATCACAAAAGTACCAGCGTCATTTTGGAGCGGCCCAATGTCAACTTTTGCCTCCCGTTTGTTTTTAATGTATTTAAAGAAACTTTTACTATCATTCCTAATGTTACTGGCTAGGCTACCTTCATATTTGATCCTCTCTTTCCTTATTTCTCTCTTTGTTATCCTCTGTTTGTTTTTGTAGCCTTCCCAATCTTCTGACTTCCCACTACTCTTTGCCACATTATAGGCTTTCTCTTTTGCTTTGATGCATTCCCTAACTTCCTTTGTCAGCCATGGCTGCCTAATCCCCCCTCTGATAACCTTTCTTTTCTTTGGGATGAACCTCCGTACTGTGTCCTCAATTACTCCCAGAAACTCCTGCCGTTGCTGTTCTACTGTCTTTCCCAGTAGGCTCTGCTCCCAGTCGATTTTCGTCAGTTCCTCCCTCATGCCCCTGTAGTTACCTTTATTTAACTGTAACACCTTTACATCTGATTCTACCTTCTTTCTTTCAAATTGGAGATTGAATTCTACCATATTATGATCACTGCCTCCTAAGTGCTCCCTTACTTTAAGATCTTTAATCAAGTCTGGCTCATTACATAACACTAAGTCCAGAATGGCCTGTTCCCTCGTGGGCTCCATCACAAGCTATTCCAAAAAGCCGTCCTGTAAACATTCAATGCATTCCCTTTCCTTGGGTCCACTGGCAGCATTATTTACCCAGCCCACCTGCATATTGAAGTGTTGGGCTAGTTGGACAAACCAGGTTTCGTTTCAAAGGTTGTGGTGTTGGGTGCTCTGGTGCACAGATGAGCCAACACAGTTGTATGTGGTACAACTCTATTTTATTTTAACTCTTATAATACAGTTCGTTCTGGATACTTTGCACGTGCTGTCTCCCTGAGTGTTTCGTGTAGCAGGTCTGTCCTGGTCCTCCTCTCCAGCTAATACTGACCACCGGGTGTCGTGTCTGTGCTTTTATATCTTTCTGTGATTGGTTGTGGTGTTGTGTGTTCTGATTTGTCTGTTGGTGTGTCTATCATGATGTGTGTGTTTGAATATCATGACATCCCCCCTTTTTACAAAGATATGTGCCTACGTGGTTATAAATATAATCGTGTCGTGAGTGCATCTGAGAGTGTGTTGTGTACAGCGTGTGTATATGACGTAACTATTTACATGGGGCGATGTCGGGTGCGTCACACTAACAAGGTTGTACCATAACAAAACATGAATGCGAGAGAAAAAAAAACAACTTGAACAGTGGTCCGGTCAGTCGATATCTGGAACAATAAACAACAACAGGTTATAATACAGAAGTGTTTGACTTTTTGAACGTATGAACAGCGTTATACGTCCAGTCTAATGGGTGACCGCCTCAAGAATAGGCTGGTCCTCAAGCCGGTTCAGCTGTGGAGATTTGGGGTCACACTGGTTCACCTTGGACTGTTGGAGGTGATGCTGTTGCCGAAGTCTCTACTTTTCCATTTGTTGTACTTCGTGCAGTGCTTGGTTTTTCATTCGTGCAAATATAACATTCAACATCTTTGTTAGTGTTGCCTTGGCTGTGGTTTGGTTCTGGTGGCGATGGAAGGGGCATGATCCGTGGCATCTCCACGAAGTCATCCTTGGGAACCAGTGGAGGATCCGGCATGTGCGTACGGTTCAGTTGCGAGCGTGGAAGGCGGCGCAAAGCTCGCTGATTGCGCCTACGCACCAATCCATCCGCCCTGCATGCCAGGAACAAGGTGAAGTCTTTTTTCTTTTTATGTTTGTGGTGGATGGCATCTTGTAGCCGATGGGTCGTTGCCATCGAAGTAGCACCATCACTAATATCATGCAAGGCGATGACTGTGCCAGATGTGGAAGTTGGCCGAGACCGTGCACGCTGGTTTCGGCCACCTGCTGTGCCGGAAGGGCGACTCCGCAGAGAAACGTCGAAGCATGTCGCCTTGGAGAGAGAATTGTTGCTCGCATCAACGTCTGGCGATGGCACGAATTGGTGTGTCCGTCTTGGACCGCCGGTGCTGGTCGCCACTGCCGACCCAGTGGGACTGCCACGCGATCCATTCCCTGTCGCCGTGGCATCCGCCGTCACCCTGAGCGTGCCATCACCGAGGCCGCGACACCGCCCGTCCGGAGCAAGGTCTGGCGTGCGCGAATCAGAGTCGGCGCTTGGCTGCTCCCCATCTGGAGTCCGGTCTGCCTTCCGTCGATGCTCCCCGTCCGGATCCCAACAGGTTCACTGGAGGCAGCCGAGATTCCCTGAAGCTGCACTTCTTGAGTCGGAACATGCAGGAATGCACCAACCAGTGGAGAGGCTCGAGCCATCGAGGGTGGAAGCGGTGCGCCGCCACCGCAGTCGTCAGTGGTCCCACCGTGATCGTCGAGTGCCTCGGTACGCACTAGGCGAGGTCTGTCACCTTGCACCTTTTGCATGGGAAGTGGGATGCTGTCGTCACTCGTCTCACATCCCGTGGATAGATCCTCATTAGCAGCTTGCTGTTCACTAGGGTTGGGTAAATTGTCAGAGTTTTCATCTGGTGGTGCACACCATGTCGGTGGACTGTCATTGTCTTGCCGTTGTCCTTCATTTGGGCTTTTCTTCTTTGGAATTTTAAATCTTCCCCCAGACATTGCAGAACCTTGTTTATTACCCCCAAATTCTCCCATATGTATGTTCTCGAATATAGGATCCAATGTTTCTATCGACATTGTACTATTTTCCAAAGAACATTCCGTTTCACTTTTCTTCTCAGGTACCTCATATGTATCTTTGTCTAATGTACATGCCTTCATGGTCTCTGGGTCTGATTTTGCTGGGACTGGCATGGTCACAGTCTCTCTTTTACTGTTCTCAATTGCCCACATTATACTCCCCATACATAACTGCTTAATCACTGGGGTTAGTGTGGTACAATGGATAATCGGGTCGACCTTATCTGCATCTTCACCATTAGTGGAAAGCACACTTGGTTCACTTGAAACTGCTGCGGGTTTTAAATTCGTTATCTGGCTACTCGATGTCGGTGTCCTCAGGATTCTTGCTCCAATGTTCTGCTCATTTATCAGTGGAGTGTGTATAGGTTCAATGCAATTAATGTTCCCCTCAAGGTTTGAAGAGTCATTACTGACTAACTGCTGGTCTCCGAAGTTGGGATTTTGCGGCGTTGTGTTGAAGGGAGACATTTGTCCCTGCTGTAGATATGATTCAGGTTTTAGTTATTTCCATTACCTGAGGATCAATGTCTTGTCCATTTTTTCGATCCGTACTAAAACACTGGCAATTCTCAGTCTGCTCCTTACAAGTTAAACATTCAATTAATTTCTTTAGCAAATCCTCAGCATCCTTCTGTGACCGTGCAGCATTATTAATCTCTGTTTGGCTATAATGATCCTGAAGGTCAGCGCATAAACCTTTTTTCTTCGGGCTTGGAAGAGGCGATTCCTTTGGCTTGTCTTCAGTTGGGCTTGAACAGTCTTCAGCGCTGTGCCCTTCATTGTAGCATGAGAGACTGTCATGGCCATGCTGCTGTGTAGTGGAGCATGGTAGGCTGTTATAGCCTTCTTGTTGTTCACGTGAGCATGGCAGACTTGCATCGTCTGCCGCTGGTTTGTCAGGAGAGGTTGCTAGACCCTCATGGTCTTGTTCCTGCAAGGACCGCACATTGGAGTCTTGCGTTTCTGCAATTGTGGAGTCTGTCCACGAGCTTGCTGTGGAGGCTTGTGACACTGGAGTCACTTCTGGTTCATGCGAGGACTGCGCTCTGGAGTCTTGCATGTCTTCTTTCATAGAGTCGGGAACGTTGAGCGGGACGTGGACAGCAGGGCGCTCTCCGTGTGCTTGCAGCGCTCCCTGTCTGTTAATGTCAGGCTGCAGCATCATCCGGTACTGATAAGTTGGGACGTCATATCTGCTGGATTGAAGATCCTCAAATCCGAAAAATGAATCCGCATCTGCGTCGGATTCAATGTGGGGGCCGCCAATGTGCAACACGAAAGGTTCGTCCGAGTCATAGTCGTATAGGACCACGGAGCTATCATTGGGCTCGCGAGGTCCGGAAACACTGTAAAGATCGTCATCGAAGTATTCGAGGTCGGAATCATCGGCTTGTGCGTAGGTAACTGCTTGTCGGAGGGTTCTTCGAAGGTCAAATTCATCTCCTGGGTCAATTTGCGGCAATGTGCTGTCATTCCAGGTGAGGGAAGGTTGTTTTACAGCTTTAACAGATTTTTGTTTTTTTGATTTGGGACGTTTCCCTTTTAAATTGGATTTGGGACGTTTCCCCTTTAAATTGGTGCGGTCTGGGGCCTCTGACATCCTGACGCTCAGTATGTAGCACGTAGGAAGCGACTGCGCATGCTCAGATCGCTGTTCCTTTACCGATGGCCGTTTTCTTGACTGCGCATGCGCAGCATCTCGCGCATGAGCAAACTATGCTTCCGGTTCTGCGCACTGCTCGCGCAACTGTGCTAGCGTGATACCTTTAGCAAGATGGCCGCCGACCTCGACTCAGCCCTCTCTCAGGCCCGGGATTTCGGCCTCTGGGAATTCGGTCTCCGGGATCCCAGCCACGAGGTGAGTACTGCCGCTTTTCTTACCTTTACTTGCCGATTGGATTGCGTTTTCTTCACAGTATTTGGAGAATTTGTCCAGGACTGCCTGGTAATCGTACCTTTGCTGCTTCCTGAAGAACCTGAACCTTGTGAATATTTCTCTTGCCCTTGCACCGGCGATGGTGAGGAGAAATTCAATTTTTTCGCTATCATCCAGGTCTTGGAGTTCAGCTGCCACCAGGAACAATTCGAACACTTGCCGGAATCGCCGCCAGTTTTCGCGGAGATCGCCGTAGCACTGGAGCGGCTGCGGAACCGGGAGCTCTATCATTTTGCCTGGGCGCTGCTGGTTGTCTGTGTACACTGAGGTATGCCGGCAGGTATCGATCCACTCCTGTACCATGTGGTGTTGGGTGCTCTGGTGCACAGATGAGCCAACACAGTTGTATGTGGTACAACTCTATTTTATTTTAACTCTTATAATACAGTTCGTTCTGGATACTTTGCACGTGCTGTCTCCCTGAGTGTTTCGTGTAGCAGGTCTGTCCTGGTCCTCCTCTCCAGCTAATACTGACCACCGGGTGTCGTGTTTGTGCTTTTATATCTTTCTGTGATTGGTTGTGGTGTTGTGTGTTCTGATTTGTCTGTTGGTGTGTCTATCATGATGTGTGTGTTTGAATATCATAACAAAGGTAATTTGGACAAAACTGAATCTCCCTCTGTGTACCCGAACATGCGTCAGAGTGTGGCGACTAGGGGATTTTCACTGAAGTGTTAATGTAAGCCTAGTGGTGGTCAACTAGTTTCTCTTTCTCTCTCCATCAATCACAGCGACATCGGCCTGAATTTAGCCAATGGTGGCGGCTCTCCTGCCTACGGGAGCTATTCTGATTGGCCGCCAGCTCTCCAGTGCCTATGGTGACAATAAAGATTATTATTATTATTATAATTGAGCAACAATCTAATCAAAGCCAAGAAAACAACAGACATTCAGTAGGATAGATATGGGGAAAGCTGTTTTCTGTGGCGTGGTGTCCAGATGTAGGTCAGTGAGGTGTCAAACGAGGAAACACTTTTTCAGCCAAAGGGTGGGAATCTGGAACATTCTCTCGTTGAAATTGCAGCGGGTGGGGGGGAGCAATTAAAATGTTCAAGACCTGGGGCGGCACGGTGGCACAGTGGTTAGCACTGCTGCCTCACGGCTCCGAGGACCCGGGTTCGATCCCGGCCACAGGTCACTGTCCGTGTGGAGTTTGCACATTCTCCCTGTGTCAGCGTGGGTCTTACCCCCACAACCCAAAAGATGTGCAGGGTTGACCAGGCTAAATTCCCCCTAAAATGGAAAAAAAAAGAATTGGGTACTCTAAATCTATTATTAAAAACGTTTTTTCAATGTTCAAGCCTGAGATTGGTAGCTTTTTGTTAGGTAGGGATATCCAGGATACAAATAAAAGGTGGGGAAATGAAGTTGAAGTACCGTTCAGTCATGACCTAATTGACTAGCAGGGATGGTCAAGGGGACAAATGGCCTCCTTCTGTTTTCACCCTCCAATGGACGTTAACTATTCCAGTTACAGGGGAGGTCCTTATCGGCAGTGGGCCCATGTATCCACACATGGGGACTCTGGGCTTAACTCCTCACCCATTGTACCAATTCTTCAATCCATATCATCAGATCAAGTCATTGGCAATGGAAATTGAGCAGGAATGTAAGTATGTTGGTCAAGGCCGAGGCCAATGCAAAGGATTGTTTAAAGCCATGTTATTCCTAATCACTACAGTGAATCTGGTTACCCAAAGTAGAAAGAATGCCTGTTGTGGCTCAGGCGGCGAAACCCTCTTGCCTTTGAGTCAGAGGTTTGTGGGTTTGATCCCATGCCGGAGTCTTGGCTACAAATTATGGTTCTCTCTCCCAGTGCTTTCTCTCCACTGTCGCTGCCAGACCTGCTGGGCATTTCCAGTTTCTGTTTTTATTTCAGATTTCCAGCATCCGCAGTATTTTGCTTTAGTTCTGCATGAAGACAAGACGCCTCTTCCTTCTCTTCTCATGCAAGTCATCCATTACTTTGATAAACACAAAGGCTGGGATTCTCCCCTCGCCAGCGGGGCGGGCCATACGGGCGCCGAGGAGTGGCGTGAACCACTCCGCCGTCGGGCCGCCCGGAAGGTGCGGAATCCTCCGCACCTTCAGGGGCTAGGCCGGTGCCGGCGGAGTTGGCGCCACACCAACCGGTGCCTGAGGGCCTCCGCCGGCCGGCGCGAGTTGGCGCATGCGCGAGAGCGCCAGCGTGTGCTGGCGTGATCCCAGCGCGTGCGCAGGGGGTTTCTTCATGGCGGACATTTACAGCGGCCGGCGCGGAGGGACAGAGTGCCCCCCCAGCACAGACCCGCCCGCGGATCGGTGGGCCCCGATTGCGGGCCAGGCCACCGTGGAGGCACCCCCTGGGGCCAGATTCCCCCCCCCCCCCGTAGACTCTGCCCGCCACCCGCAGAGCCAGGTCCCGCCGGTAAGGGCCTTGTTTGATTTACGCCGGCGGAACTGGCCGAAAACGGGCGGCCACTCGGCCCATCGCGGAGCGGAGGATCGCCGGGGGGGGGGGGCACTGCCAACGGCCCCCGACCGGCGCGACGAGATTCCCTCCCCCGCCGAAAAACCGCCGCCGGCGTTGGGGCAGGATTCACGTCGTCCCCCGGCGATTCTCCGGCTCAGTGGGGGGGGGGGGGGGGGGAGGCGGGGGGGGGGGTCGAAGAATCCCGCCCAAAATGTTTCAACGGGAAGACTCGTAAAAAAAATACTCGCCTCCCTTGTTTTTTGGGGGAACTGCTAAACTACAGTTCTTCACAGTCCGGGCCTGATAACCTCACCCCTGAGCTCAAAGACTCTTAATAAATTAGACCGAAGTCTGGGTGTAGATCTGGCGGGAGATGATAAACTTTGAATGTGTTCTGTGGTTTGTAATGGATGGCGAGAGATTTCACTGTGGCATTTGGTGAATAACAGGAACATCTCCAAGAGCCAGAAGAAATACTCTTTGTAACAAAAATACAGAGTAGCAATTCTTTAACCTCACAACTAAATGACTGCTGTATTGACTGGTGGAATGGCAGCCATAATACTTCAAAGCCGTTTCATTGTATCTACGGCTCTTGGAGATGTTTCTGTGAAAGAGGGTAAGATAAATGGAAGTCTTTCTTAGCCGTTTGCGACGTCACCCCTGTGGAAACTTCAGTAAAGAGAAAGCTGCTTTGTGGTACTTAACACCAGTGTGTCAATTTGACAAAGTACAAAATACACCAGCCTGCGGCATGTTACAAATTGCAGAAACTACAGGCTGATGGCAGGAAAAGTGTAACAATCCATTCCATTTTAAAGCTGTAGTGCGTTTATACATCTTTGTGCAAATGGAATATTTTCAAAGGCTGTTATACCCAGTTCGGATTAAGCTCAGAAATGGTTCAAGGCACATGGCGAATCTGAGCTCCTTAAATCTGTTGCACATCTTGAATCAGATAGTGGCAGCCTTTTAGGCAAATAGGGATGAGCAATAAATGCTGGCCAGTGATGCCCACATCCCCTAAATGAATTTTAAAAAGGGTTGATGTTTTATAAGGTCACAAAGGAGTCCACACCGTGTTGTTCAAAGAAACTTAGTTTATTTACAATAGCTATTATATACATCACATGATAGATCCCAACCGGATCTGCCTTTCCAGTGACTAACTGGCCAGCGTTATATACCATCCAACTATACATTGTTTAGAGGTCCCCTGCCTCCTTAACGGGGCTCATATTCTGCAAGGCTCAAGGGGGAGTTGAGATTACCCAATTAAGGGGCAATTTTTCCCCAATTAAGGGGCAATTTAGCGCGGCCAATCCACCTCGCCTGCACATCTTTGGGTTGTGGGGTGCGATCCACGCAGACACGGGGAGAATGTGCAAACTCCACGTGGACAGTGACCCAGGGCCGGGATCGGACCCGGGTCCTCAGCGCCGTGAGGCAGCAGTGCTAAACACTGCGCCACCTTGCCGCCCCAGATCACAAACTTTAATAATAGAGTTCTCCTTCCTCCTTTACACTCAATATGGTTACACCAGGTATAAAATAATAGAGGGAGGACTTGATAGATTCTTTTTCATCAAATCCCAAACTAATGAATGGGGTAATAACCCCCAAGAGCTGAGGGTTGGAGGCCTAACAGCGGGGCTCCGTAAAATCAACTGACAAAAGCTGGCCAGGAAGCGAACAGGCATCTTTGGATTATCCCGACTGGGACTAGATGTACTCTCAGCCGCTTTGCGACTTTACATTTACTTGTGGAATAAACCAATCTGTTTGAAACTCTCTTGGGACTCCTGCAATTGTAACATTGTATTTTTGTTATCCAGTCCAATTTTCAAATCCAAACATATAAGAGATGAGCTAGAGGAATGGTACCTATTTTAAATTTTCAGACCTGACGCATATCCTGACAACATTAGCAGGGTAACAGTCTTTGCCCATTGCTTTAGCCGTTCTTTTGTTTCTTTGAGAGTTGACTATGCCAACGTTCTCCTGGCCAGCCTCCCATCTTCCACTCCTGTAAACGTGCGTAACAACGTCCTTGCCTCGCCAAGTCCAGTTCACCCACCACCCTCCCTGTGCTCACAACGGTTCCACGTCCGCAACGCATCCATTTTAAAGCTCCCATCCATCGGTTTAGATGCCTTGCCAACCTCTGCGATCTCCACCAACTCTGCCATCCTCCAAGATCCATGCGCGTTGCTTCAAGGTATCTGGGCTCGAAACCCCAGAATTTGCTTTCTGATTCTCTCCACTTCCCTCCCTTTAGAATCATAGAATTTACAGTGCAGAAGGAGGCCATTCAGCCCATCGAGTCTGCACCTGCCTTCAAAAGAGCACCCCACTCAAGCCCACGCCTCCACCCTATCCCAGTAACCCCACTTAACCTTTTTGGACACTAAGGGCAATTTAGAATGGCCAATCCACCTAACCAGCACGGTAGCACAAATGATTAACACTGTGGCTTCACAGCACTAGGGTCCCAGGTTCGATTCCCCGCTGGGTCACTGTCTGTACGGAGTCTGCACGTTCTCCCCGTGGCTGTGTGGGTTTCCTCCGGGTGCTCTGGTTTCCTTGCACAGTCCAAAGACGTGCGGGTTAGGTGGATTGGCCAAGATAAATTACTCTTAGTGACCAAAACAGGTTAGGAGGGGTTACGGGGATAAGGGGGAAGTGAGGGCTTAAGTGGATCGGTGCAGACTCGATGGGCAAATGGCCTCCTTCTGCACTGTTTGTTCTATGTCTATGTCTATGTCTATCCCTCACATCTTTGGACTGTGGGAGGAAACCGGAGCACCAGGAGGAAACCCACACAGATTAGATTATCATAGAATTTACAGTGCAGAAGGAAGCCATTCGGCTCATCGAGTCTGCACCGGCTCTTTGAAAGAGCACCCTACCCAAGGTCGACACCTCCACCCTATCCCCATAACCCAGTAACCCCACCCAACACTAAGGGCAATTTTGGACACTAAGGGCAATTTATCATGGCCAATCCACCAAACCTGCACATCTTTGGACTGTGGGAGGAAACCGGAGCCCACGGAGGAAACCCACGCAGACACGGGGAGAACGTGCAGACTCCGCACAGACAGTGACCCAAGCCGGAATCGAACCTGGGACCCTGGAGCTGTGAAGCAACTGTGCTAACCACTGTGCTGCCCTTTTCTCCTGTTTGATCAACCCTTTGGTCACCTGTCCTTGAGCGGCTCAGCATCATTGTTGTTTCTGACCATGGTCCTGTGAAGCGCCTTGGTAAAGGTGCTACGGAAATGCAAGTTATTGTTGTGTCGTTCAGAGCTCGGATTTCCACTCTGAAGAAGAACGATAGCGACGCTGGCATGAAACCAGCTGCTTTCTTTCAGATTAGAGCTGCAGTTGTGCACTGTATTTACATTTTATATGGTAGATGAATCGAAAATAAAAATTAGATATTACGTTTAATATTGGAAAGATTGCAACCATAATTTAGAAAATAGACATAGATAGAACATAGAACATAGAACATTACAGCGCAGTACAGGCCCTTCGGCCCTCGATGATGCGCCGACCTGTGAAACCACTCTAAAGCCCATCTACACTATTCCCTTATCGTCCATATGTCTATCCAATGGCCATTTGAATGCCCTTAGTGTTGGCGAGTCCACCACTGTTGCAGGCAGGGCATTCCACGCCCTTACTACTCTCTGAGTAAAGAACCTACCTCTGACATCTGTCTTATATCTATCTCCCCTCAATTTAAAGCTATGTCCCCTCATGCTACACATCACCATCCGAGGAAAAAGGCTCTCACTGTCCACCCTGTCCAATCCTCTGATCATCTTGTATGCCTCAATTAAGTCACCTCTTAACCTTCTTCTCTCTAACGAAAACAGCCTCAAGTCCATCAGCCTTTCCTCATAAGATCTTCCCTCCATACCAGGCAACATTCTGGTAAATCTCCTCTGCACCCTTTCCAATGCTTCCACACCCTTCCTATAATGCGGCGACCAGAATTGCACGCAATACTCCAAATGCGGCCGCACCAGAGTTTTGTACAGCTGCAACATGACCTCATGGTTCCGAAACTCAATCCCTCTACCAATAAAAGCTAACACGCCATACGCCTTCTTAACAACCCTCTCAGCCTGGGTGGCAACTTTCCGGGATCTATGTACATGGACACCGAGATCTCTCTGCTCATCCACACTGCCAAGAATCTTACCATTAGCCCAGTACTCTGTCTTCCTGTTATTCCTTCCAAAATGAATCACCTCACACTTTTCTGCATTAAACTCCATTTGCCACCTCTCAGCCCAGCGCTGCAGCTTATCTATGTCCCTCTGTAACTTGTAACATCCTTCCGCAATGTCCACAACTCCACCGACTTTAGTGTCATCTGCAAATTTACTCACCCATCCTTCTACGCCCTCCTCCAGGTCATTTATAAAAATGACAAACAGCAGTGGCCCCAAAACAGATCCTTGTGGTACACCACTAGTAACTGGACTCCAGTCTGAACATTTCCCATCAACCACCACCCTTTGTCTTCTTCCAGCTAGCCAATTTCTGATCCAAACTGCTAAATCATGTAATGGTGATCCACAATACAGTAGAGAGCCAGAATAATTATATTTATAATGCACCCCAGTTGAGCGTGGTGTGGCTCCGTTCTGCGAGGTGCTGAACAGCTCCTGCGGAAATCTCCACAAAGCACGTGCATACAAATGACAGAGATTGTCTGACAACTCTCAACTGTTTGCTTTTGCATAAGCATTTGGAGGTTGCAGGCTCTGAAGGCTACACTTGACAGCGCAGACACAAAGTGGATAATACCACAGTTCTCAGCCTCTTCAGACACTCCAACATTCCCCGATTTGGCCCCTTTCGCAAGGACAAGTGGATATGATCCCTGTACTCTTGAACCTCTTTCAACCAATCATTTCAGGCAACTTTGCGATCTTTTAACTTCAGGAAATCAACCACAGCAGCATGTGTCTGTCTGCGCATAGTGAACGGAAAATGAAATCAGACAGTGTTCCTTCTCAATGAGTTCCATATTATAACTGACAATTTATTAATGATTCACATTATCTGAAATTCTAACTTGCCTGTTTGCTAAGTAGGGTCAGGGTATCACAGAAAGTGTGCGGAGTGAATGTCTACAATGGAATGTTGTTTTTGCAGTATCAACAAAAAGAAGTTACTATAACATCCTTAACAAAGCAAAATGTCTCAAGGTCTTACAGGAATGTAATCAAGCAAGATTAGACACCAAGACACGTGGTGACCACAAGCCTGGTGAAACGGATAGGTGTTAAGAGAGCTTTAGGGGGGGAATTCTAATCTTAGGATGCAGGCACCTTCAGGGACTGCTGCCAATCGTGGAACAATTAAAATCTGGGATGGTCATGAGGCCAGGGGACATCTTGTGGTGCAGTGGTTAGCTCCCCTGCCTCTAAGTCAGAAGCTTTGGGTTCGAGTCCCAACCCAGGACTTGATGGCTAAGGAAGGAGGAAGGGCTTTAGATTTCCTAGACATTGGGACCATTTTGGGGGATTGGGGACCTGTATAAGGCAGACTGGTTGAAACCTGAACTAAAATAGGACCAGCATCCCTGCAGGGAGGTTTGCTCGTGCTGTTGGGTGGGGTTCAAACTAACTTGGCGAGGGATGCGATCTTAAGAGAACGTTCAGCAGGGTGAGTTGCACAGCCAAGTTCGTCACAAAAGTGTTTGGCAAGATTGGATGGTATTTATTTTAATACAAGGGGTCTGATGAGCAAGGCAGATGAGTTGAGGGCACAGATTAAAACATGGGGGTCTGATGTAATTGACGTCACTGAGATATCGTTGAGAGAGGGGCTGGATTGGCAGCTCAATATTCCAGGGTATCAAATCTTCAGGTGAGACAGGAAAGGAAGTAAAAGAGGAGGGGGTGTCGCAATTTTGGTCAGGGAATCAATTGCAGCAGTAAGGAGGGATGACATCTAAGGAGGCTCTTCAAATGAAGCCACATGGGTAGAATTTAAAAACTAAAAAAGAGCAATCACATTGCTGGGAGTGTCCTATAGGCCCCCAACAGTCCGAGAGAAATAGAAGAGCAGATATGTAGGCAAATTTCAGAGAACTATAAAAGTAATAGGGTAGTGAAAATGGGAGATTTCCACTTCCCCAACTATAACTGGGGTAGTCATAGTGTAAAAGGTTTAGAGTGAGCAGAATTCTTAAAATGCATCCAGGAGAACATTTTAGGCCAGTAAGTAGAAGGTCCTACAAGAGAGGGAGTGGTCCTGGACTTGATTTTAGGTAACAAAGTTGGGCAAGTATTGAAGTATCAGTGGGGGAGCATTTTGCAGACAGCGATCATAACTCAGTTAGATTCAAGTTTGTTATGGAAAAGGACAGAGATGGGCCTGAAATCTGTCTGGATACAGAATTGGCTGGCCAAAGGAAGACAGCGAGTGGTAATGGATGGAAAGTATTCGCCTGGTGGTCAGTGACCAGTGGTGTCCTGCAAGGATCTGTTCTGGGACCTCTGCTCTTTGTGGTTTTTATAAATGACTTGGATGAGGAAGTGGAAGGGTGGGTTAGTAGGTTTGCTGATGACATGAAGGTTGGGGGAGTTGTAGATAGTGTTGAGGGTTGTTGCAGGTTACAGCAGGACATTGACAGGATGCAGAGCTGGGCTGAGAAGTGGCAGATGGAGTTCAACCTTGATTAATGTGAAGTGATGCATTTTGGAAGGTCGAATTTGAATGCTGAATACAGGGTTAAAGGCAGGATTCTTGGAAGTTTGGAGGAACAGAGGGATCTTGGGTTCCACGTACATAGATCCCTCAAAGTTGCCACCCAGGTTGATAGGGTTGTTAAGAAGGCGTATGGTGTGTTGGCTTTCATTAACAGGGGGATTGAGTTTGAGAGCCGCGAGGTTTTGCTGCAGCTTTATAAAACCCTGGTTAGACCACACTTGGAATATTGTGTCCAGTTCTGGTCGCCTCATTATAGGAAGGATGTGGATGCTTTGGAGAGGGTACAGAGGAGATTTACCAGGATGCTGCCTGGACTGGAGGGCATGTCTTATGAAGAAAGGTTGAGGGAGCTAGGGCTTTTCTCACTGGAACGAAGAAGGCAGAGAGGTAACTTGATAGAGGTGTACAAGGTGATGAGAGGCATGGATAGAGTGGATAGCAAGAGACATTTCCCCAGGGTGGAACTGGTTGTCACGAAGGGCATAATTTTAAGGTGATTGGAGGAAGGTATAGGGGAGATGTCAGAGGTAGGTTCTTTACACAGAGAGTGGTGGGTGTGTGGAATGCACTGGCAGCAGAGGTGGTGGAGTCAGAGTCATTAGGGACATTTAAGCGACTCTTAGACAGGTACATGGACAGCAGTAAATTGAAGGGGTGGAGGTTAGGTTGACCTGAGATTAGGATAAATGGTCGGCACAACATTGTGGGCTGAAGGGCCTGTACTGTTCTATGTTTTATATGTTCTAAATCAAAGTTCTAAACTGGGGGAAGGCTGATTTTATAAGATCAGATGTGGTTTGGGCAGAGTGGACTGGGAGCAGACACGTTTTAGGTGAATCCATGACAGGGGCATTCACAAAGGCGATAGGGACAGTCCTATGTTCCAATCAAGAAAAAGATGGGACCAACACATCCAGTGAACCCTGGATATCAAGCGATATACAACATTGGAGAAGGAGAAAAAGAGAGGCTTATGGCAAATAACAAGGACTGAACACAGCAGAATCCCCAGAGGAGTATAGAACGTGCAAGAGGGAATTTAAAACGGAAATTAGGAAAGCAAACAGGGGACATGAAAGGATACCGGCAGGTAAAATAAGAGTAGGACCCATTAAGAGACACTGTGGTAATTTGTGTGTGGAGCCAGAGGACATAGGTAGGGTTTTTTGTGTCAGTGTTCACTAGTGAGGGGTGATGTGGGTATAGAAATGAGGGAGAAGGAAATTAATATAGACAGAGAGGAGATTCTGAGTGGCCTGGCAGGCATAGATGTAGTCAAATCCCCAGAGCCAGGCTGTTGAGTAGGGCAAGGGAGGAAATAGCAGAGGTGCTGGCAATAATTTTCAATTCCTCGCTGTCCACAGGAGAGGTGCCGGAGGACTGGAGGATAGCCAATGTGGCACCACTATTCAAGAAGGGAGGAAGGGATAAACCAGGAAACTACAGGCCAGTCAGTCGAACCTCAGTGGTGGGGAAACTATTGGAAGCAATTCTGAGAGACAGAATTAATCTGCATTTTGAGAGGCAGGAATTAATCAAGAACTGTCAGCATGGTTTTGTTAAGGGGAGGTCACGTCTGACCAACTTGATTGAATTTTTCAAAGAGGTGACCAGGAGTGTAGATGAGGGCAATGCAGTTGTCGTAGTCTACTTAGACTTCAAGGATTTCGATAAGCTCCCACATGGGAGGCTGATAGCGAAGGTAAGAGCCCACGGGATCCAAGGAAATTTGGCAAATTGGATCCAGAATTGGCTGGGTGGCAGGAAGCAGCGGGTGATGGTCGAGGGTGTTTTTCTGACTGGAAGCCTGTGTCCAGTGGGGTCCCGCAGGGATCAGTGTTGGGGCCCTTGCCGTTTGTGGTTTATATAAATGATTTAGGTATGAATGCAGGAGGGTTGATCAGTAAGTTTGTGGATGATACAAAAATTGGTGGAGTGGTAAATAGTGAGGAGGATAGCCTTAGATTACAGGATGATATAGACGGGTTGGTCAACCGGTTTGATGATGGAGATGTAATAGATAGAGTAGACAAGAAGAAACTTTCCACCTTGGTGGAGGGATCAATGATCCGGGGCATAGATTTAATGTTTAGGAGGTTTGGAGGGGATGTGAGGGGAGGTGTTTTCACCCAGAGGGTGGTGGGAGTTTGGAACTCGCTGTCTGAAAGGGTGGTGGAGGCAGAGACCCTCATAACATTTAAGGAGTATTTAGATGTGCACTTGCGATGCCAAGACATACAAGGCTATGGGCCAAGTGCTGGAACAGGGGATTAGAATAGTTAGCTGGTTGTTTTTCACTGTAGCATGCGCGATGGGCCGAAGGGCCTTTTCTGTGTATGACCCAATGACTCATAACAACGCTAAAAAGGCCGAGTATTGTACAATGCTTCCAAACACGGCAATGGCAGGCGGTAAGCTGGGAGCGTCTCCTGATGCAAAGTGGTGCCTCTCAGTTATAAGCCTCTGGTGACAGGCTAATACCCTAATGCAGGAAAACCCCCGCTATGGGAACAGGTTGAAGTCTGCCTCGTGCACCATTAGGATGTGTGACGAGAAACAACCAACAATAATGGTGAGGCTGGAGTTGGACAAAAGCAGAGATTCCAAAGGGTTGGAGTAGGTTTCAGCGACAGGGAAGGGCTGTGCCATGGAGGGTTTCAACATCAAGGATGAGAAATTTTAAATCAAGGCACTGCCAGACTTTGAACCAATACAGGCCCACGAACGCTGGGCAATGGACTTAGTGCAAGACAGGATATAGCCGCAGAGTTTTGGATGAGTTTATAGAGGGTTCAGGGTGCAAGGCTAGCCAGGAGAACACTGGAATAGTCGAGCCGGGAGACAACAAAGGCCTGGACGAGGGGTTCAACAGCAGGTGACACGCCTTTCGTTCTTCCACACACTTCGATTTCCATAGCACCTTGCGAGGTCACTGAAACATTTAGAAGGGCTTCAGACAATGGACTACTTTCCGCAGCACAGGAGCTGTTGTGTGAGTGTTGAAATGCTTTTTTTAAATTGCAGCCTTCATCTGGATTTGGGAAGCCCCTCATCTTTGAGGCAATTCCTGACGTTACTGTTGTGTTTGTGGGCCTAGTTGATTTTTTTACAAATCGGCTGCCGATCTGCGGAGGAACGAACTTGACCTTCCGAGTGGCGAAAACAGCGATATGGGGCTGCTTGCCTTTGAACGAACAACATCAATAGATCAGACATTTCAAGCAATTGGGCTCTTTTGTGTTGCTGTTACGTCTCGTTTCTAACTGAATAAACAGCAGTGAGCAGATGTTGCAGTTTTGGAGTGAAAGGTGAAACGGAAAGCTGTAGACAGAGTCCTGGGCTAAACGATAATTAATCTGGGTATAAATGTCACGGCAAAATTATGGTTTTGGAAGGTAGAAAATATGATTAAACCCCAGAACCACAGGATAGGTGATGGGGCTGATATGATACTCTGACAACCTTCCCCGCTTTTCTGTTCCTTTCAGACTCACAATGGCTAAGGGGGGGTAATTTGATCAACGTTTGCAAGTTATTGAGGGGAACCGAAGAAGGTAGATAGGGAAAATTATTCCGCTTGATTGGGGAGGGGAGCCTTGACGAGGAGGCAAGCGCCAGATCATTCAAGAGTGAAATTAAGGAAAAGGATTTGATCCGTGAATGGTGATAGAAGCTGGAAGCTCTGTTCTACAAACTGCAGTTGATGCAAGATTAGTTGTTAATTTTAACTCTGAGAATAATAGATTTTTGTTCACCAAATGTGTTAAGAGCTATAGGTCAAAGCTGGGTGGCACGGTGGTTAGAACTGCTGCCTCACAGCACCAGGGATCTGGGTTCGATTCCCGGCTCGGGTCACTGTCTGTGTGGAGTCTGCACGTTCTCCCCGTGTCTGCGTGGATTTCCTCCGGGTGCTCCGGTTTCCTCCCACAGTCCAACGATGTGCAGGTTAGGTGGGGTTACGGGGATAGGGCGGTGATGTCAGCCTAGGTAGGTCGCCTTTTCAGAGGGTCAGTGCAGGCTTTATGGGCCGAATGGCCTCCTTCTGCACTGTAGGGATTCTATGGGTATGGGGAATGATTTCACACATCAGCCATAATATCTTTGAATTTTAAATAGTCACAATGGACCAATTGGGCCCCTCCTGTTCCTATGAGGTCAGCTTATTCATATATCTATCTACATATATAAAAATACGCATGCATAAAATAATATCTAATGTTAGCACTAATGTACTGGGCGATGGAGACAGTGGAAAGGCTGACCTTTCTTGTCAAGGATATAAATTTTCAAACATCTGCTGTTCCCATTTTGAATTTTCTGTGTTTGCAGTTTTCAATCATTTTGTCTCTAGTGGTTAGATTATGTGTTGTTTCGTTACATTAAAAATCTGCCCCCCAACTCGCCAAAACAACATTACCACCTCATTTCTTTCCAACATAGACAGCTTTTTCTCCTGACCTCATTAATGAAGGTCTGAAGCACATTTCCCATCGTGGAAAAGGAGAAATGAACAGAGTTAATAATGCTGCTGCGGTTAGTGCATTATGTGAGGCTCATTTAAGTGTTCTCTTACTCAAAAGCCCTCCCCACCATACCATCTCCCCCCCACCGCACCAAACACAGTTCAAGCTGCTTCAACGGTGATGTTCAACCAGCTGCTGTAGCCCTCCAAAGATTATTAAGAAGAGAAAGTCAGTGTGCTGGCACGATTCGGATCGCAATGTTGCCCCACTTAGTGCAATTAGTGCTCCCCCAGGTGAAACACGCAGCACCCAATTTGCCCGACCTGGGCTTAGCTGAGTACTGCGATCAAGGGGGGGGGGGGGGGGCTGTATTTAAACGGTTCCTCAGCACTCACACCCAGGCGTTTGGAGAACGGCTGCAAGGAAACAGCCTCACGGTTTTTGGAGGGTGATCTAACGAGGCTTTTGGACGCGATGGAGGAGAGGTGGCCCACTAACCAACCCGCATGTTGGTAGGAGATCCCCAACTAATAATAATAATCTTTATTATTGTCACAAGTAGGTTTACATTAACACTGCAACAAAGTTACTGTGAAATGCCCCTAGTCGCCACATTCAGGCACCTGTTCAGGTACACAGAGGGAGAATTCAGAATGTCCAATTAGCTTCCGCTAAGTGTCAAATTCCCCCTCATTACCTTTTTATACATGAAAAGTCCAAGTTGTCCGCCACCCATGGTTCCGTGGTTAATACATAATGCCAAACTCTCTAAAACAGTTGGGCATTCACCAGTTAATAACGCACCTCGAGAACACAGATGGTAAGATAAACACGGAAAACAGAATTGTTTACTGATGGAATATTTAATTTCTTAACTGACCGACCACTGTGAATAATAAAAAGAAAGATTGCTGGTGTCTTATTTCCTCTTGTGCGAATCTCAAGTTTGTTTACATTTTGAGTGTGTGTTGTGCAGTGAATCTTTTTGAGTGACACACTTTCGACCACACAGTGGCTTTTGTGTTTAGCTGCAGGTCGCACTGATGGGTCAATGATACTGATGGAGGAGAAAAGATTGACTGATGGAAAGTTGAGCAGTTAATGATCGGCGGATGCCGTTGATGGGTGATAGGTGAACTATCTATCATCCACTGCTGATTAGAGATAGTCAACACGGTTTTGTGAAGGGTAGGTCGTGCCTCACAAACCTTATTGAGTTCTTTGAGAAGGTGACCAAACAGGTGGATGAGGGTAAAGCAGTTGCTGTGGTGTATATGGATTTCAGTAAAGCGTTGGATAAGGTTCCCCACGGTAGGCTACTGCAGAAAATACAGAGGCATGGGTTTCAGGGTGATTTAGCAGTTTGGATCAGAAATTGGCTAGCTGGAAGAAGACAAAGGGTGGTGGTTGATGGGAAATGTTCAGACTGGAGTACAGTTACTAGTGGTGTACCACAAGGATCTGTTTTGGGGCCATTGCTGTTTGTAATTTTTATAAATGACCTGGAGGAGGGTGTAGAAGGATGGGTGAGTAAATTTGCAGATGACACTAAAGTCGGTGGAGTTGTGGACAGTGCGGAAGGATGTTACAAGTTACAGAGGGACAGAGATAAACTGCAGCGCTGGGCTGAGAGGTGGCAAATGGAGTTTAATGCAGAAAAGTGTGAAGTGATTTATTTTGGAAGGAATAACAGGAAGACAGAGTACTGGGCTAATGGTAAGATTCTTGGCAGTGTGGATGAGCAGAGAGATCTCGTGTCCATTAAATAGATCCCTGAAAGTTGTCACCCAGGTTGAGAGGGTTGTTAAGAAGGCGTATGGTGTGTTAGCTTTTATTGGTAGAGGGATTGAGTTTCGGAACCATGAGGTCGTGTTGCAGCTGTACAAAACTCTGGTGCGGCCACATTTGGAGTATTGCGTGCAATTCTGGTCGCCGCATTATAGGAAGGATGTGGAAGCATTGGAAAGGGTGCAGAGGAGATTTACCAGAATGTTGCCTGGTATGGAGGGAAGATCTTATGAGGAAAGGCTGAGGGACTTGAGCATGTTTTCGTTAGCGAGAAGAAGGTTAAGCGGTGACTTAATTGAGGCATACAAGATGATCAGAGGATTGGATAAGGTGGACAGTCAGAGCTTTTATCCTCGGATGGTGATGTCTAGCACGAGGGGACATAGCTTTAAATTGAGGGGCGATAGATATAAGACAGATGTCAGAGGTAGGTTCTTTACTCAGAGAGTAGTAAGGGCGTGGAATGCCCTGCCTGCAACAGTAGTGGACTCGCCAACACTAAGGACATTCAAATGGTCATTGGATAGACATATGGACGATAAGGGAATAGTGTAGATGGGCTTGAGAGTGGTTTCACAGGTCGGCGCAACATCGAGGGCTGAAGAGCCTGTACTGCGCTGTAATATTCTATGTTCTATGTTCTAACAGGAGATTTCAGCTTCCCCCCTTTGCTGACAAGTATCTTTTGCAGTCATGTTCCTGGGGATCTGTCCTGCTATCTGGGTCAATACATTGGTATAGGGGCTGGTTTAACATAGGGCTAAATCGCTGGCTTTGAAAGCAGACCAAGGCAGGCCAGCAGCACGGTTCAATTCCCGTACCAGCCTCCCCGAACAGGTGCCGGAATGTGGCGACTAGGGGCTTTTCACAGTAACTTAATTTGAAGCCTACTTGTGACAATAAGCGATTTTAATTTCATTTCATTCACATTGTCTCACGTCCTTTCAACCGGGACAGTTGCCCACAGGGCCATCATTAGAAACCCGTTCTCAGTTAGAATTTCAACATCTTTGCTTGCCACATAATAATCTCTCTAATTTTTAATGAAATCTCTAGTAGTCCAGATTTTTTAAGGGGAATTTTTTAAACCACTTATATGTTTGTTTTGTCGATGTATCTCGAGTTTGAATGCTGTTGGTTTGCTGTCATTTTTACGGCCTGGCCTCCTGATGCACATTTGCAGCTTATCAATTATTAATATTGGGTTACTAATCAATTGTTGATGAATTGACATTCACTTATTAAATAGCTGGGCAGCTCTCTCTGTTGTGATTACAGCACACAAGTGTGGGAGTGTCACATTCTGGGAGTTCTGGAAGAGAATGAACAAAACTGCTCATTAACAAAACAAATTGCAGTCTGGATCTCCCACTCAGCCAAGCTCCCCCCCTCTGGAAACTTGAACTAATCCAAAACTCTGCTCCCGCGTCATAACTGGCACCGATTCTGCTCTCCCATCACCCCTGTGTTCGGTGACCTACGTTTGTCTCCTGGTCTGGCAATGCCTCGAGTTTAAAGTTCTCAGCCATCTTTTTAACTCCTTCGCCCCTCCCTATGTCTGTAACCAGTTGCTGAGATCTCTGTGCTCTGCCAATGGTGATCTCTTAGGTTTCCCTGATTTTCATCACTCTGTCATTGATGGCTGCACGGTTCCCAAGCTCGGGAATTCCCTTCCTAAATCTCTCCGTCTCTCTCGCTCCTCGTTTATGATGCTTCACATCTTTGATCCAGTTTTTTGGTCACCTGTCCTAATAGCCAGTGCCAAATCACTCCTCTACAGCCATGGAACATGTCAGTATGTTAACGGTGTTGTATTACTGCAAGTTCCTGCCTGAGATGTAAAGTGGGATACCCACATTAATGCACAAAGTCACGAAATACCCCCTAGACTCCACTTGGAGACAATATCAACAGCATCCATTGGAAATTAAACTTCACTCATTCAAGCCATTGCTTCCATGTCAGGGAACTCCTCCCATGTTGTTTCTTAGAATTCCTACAGAGCAGAAGGAGGCCATTTGGCCCATCGAATCTGCACCGAACCTCTGGAAGAGCACTCGACCGAGGCCCACTCCCCACCCGATCCCCATAACCCAGTAACCCCACCTAACCTTTTGGACATGAAGGGGCAATTAGCACAGCCAATCCACCTAATCCGCACATCTTAATAATAATAATAATCATTGCTTATTGTAACAAGTAGGCTTCAATGAAGTTACTGTGAAAAGCCCCTAGTCGCCACATTCCGGCGCCTGTTCGGGGAGGCTGGTATGGGAATTGAACCCACGCTGCTGGCCTTGTTCTGTATTACAAGCCAGCTGTTTGTGGGAGGAAACCAGAGCACCCGGAGCACACGGGGAGAAAATGCAAACTCAACACAGGCAGTCACTCAAGGTGGGAATTGAACCTGGGTCCCTGGCGCTGTGAGGCAGCAGTGCTAACCACTGTGCTACCGTGCCGCCCCTAGCCATTGGTACTGAGTAGGTAAATTGTTCAGAAGTTGAGCAAATACTTTCAATCCTCTTGCAGGTTTTAAATACAGGAATGGATTCTCCACAAGAAGTGTAATTTGTTACCTGCAAGTTTTGTAAGGTAAAGTCACCATAGTCCCAAATGACCAGAGGCTGTTTTCCCCTTTGAGGGACGAAGCTGACTGGTGGTGATTTAACCTGAGGGTCACCACACCTCAGGCGAGGGGCAAGGTTGAGAAGGCATTTGTACAGCATCTGTGTCTCTGGTCTGGGAGAATGAGCCTCTTCAGCTCAGTTTGAACAGAGATAAGAAAAGGGTTTCAAACATTTGTCTTCACTTGGATCAGCGTATCTGTTCACCCGTGCCAAAAAGGACTGCAGACTATTGAAGCATTTAACTGAGTCTTCACCACGTCCATATAGCCACCAAGCCAAAGGCTTTTTTTTTTCAGGGATTCATCTCCACGTGACTTTGCTTTTTATTGAGAGGGGAGAGCTCAGAGATACCCCCCCCCCCCCCCCCCTGCCCCCTGCTGTGACTGATTGAGCAGGGACGGGCTAATCTGATTAGAGTTCTTCAAAACAGCACTGCATTTAACTCTGAAAGGCAGCACGTTGGCGATTAAACAGTTACAGAAACAAGGCCGACTGGCCACTTGCAGAATCGCGGAGCTTAACGCAGGCCAGCGGGTCCCTCAGAAATCACAGAGCTTTCGAATTGAAGTGTTCGTGAAGACTGCACAAAGGAGGACCAAAATGTCAAGGCAGCACTGAAAACGGAAGCCAGGAATTGTGAAGGAATTGTCCAGGCCACAGAATGGAATTTGGTTGTCTACATTGTGACGTGTAATTAAATGTTGGCCTTAGCTCCACAGATAGTTTCTCATCTGCCGAGGTTCAGGTTTCGCAGGAGCTCAGAATTCTGGGCTGTAACATTGGCAGTACAATACAGAGGGAGGGCCACCTTTTGGAGATGCTAACCTCAGTCTGTCTCTCAAGGTGGACAATGAATACCCCTGACATACTATTGCGAAGAAGGGCGGGGGAGTGGGGGAGCAGGTGGGCCCTCCCTGGTGTAATGCTCAAGAGTTATCCTTCAACCAGCAATACTGAGCCAGATTATTTAACTATTGCCCCATCTTTGTTTGCGGATTGTTAAGGTCTTTTAAACAACTTTGCGTGGCTAATTGATGGGATTATAAGCTGATCGCGGTACCGAGAAGGAATCCAGACATCTGGGACTTGAATGGATTGTAACTGCATTTCCTCAGTCCTTCAGATTGGATTGGATTGGATTGGATTTGCTTATTGTCACGTGTACCGAGGTACAGTGAAAAGTATTTTTCTGCGAGCAGCTCAACAGATCATTAAGTACATGAAAAGAAAAGGGAATAAAAGAAAATACATAATAGGGCAACACAACATATACAATGTAACTACATAAGCACCGGCATCGGATGAAGCATACAGGGTGTAGTGTTAATGAAATCAGTCCATAAGAGGGTCATTTAGGAGTCTGGTGACAGTGGGGAAGAAGCTGTTTTTGAGTCTGTTCGTGCGTGTTCTCAGACTTCTGTATCTCCTGCCCGATGGAAGAAGTTGGAAGAGTGAGTAAGCCGGGTGGGAGGGATCTTTGATTATGCTGCCCGCTTTCCCCAGGCAGCGGGAGGTGTAGATGGAGTCAATGGATGGGAGGCATGTCCGTGTGACGGACTGGGCGGTGTTCACGACTCTCTGAAGTTTCTTGCGGTCCTGGGCCGAGCAGTTGCCATACCAGGCTGTGATGCAGCCTGATAGGATGCTTTCTATGGTGCATCTGTAAAAGTTGGTAAGGGTTAATGTGGACATGCCGAATTTCCTTAGTTTCCTGAGGAAGTATAGGCACTGTTGTGCTTTCTTGGTGGTAGCGTCGACGTGGGTGGACCAGGACAGATTTTTGAAGATGTGCACCCCTAGGATGCTGACAGGGGTGTGTACAGTACTTTGCTTCCTGAAGTCAATGACCAGCTCTTTAGTTTTGCTGACATTGAGGGAGAGATTGAAGGATTCTGAAGTGAACAGTGCAGGGGCTGAAATGTAAATTAGATTGAATAAATCCAATGTCATATCAGGCACAGAAAGAAAGATGGTGTGATGTTGGAGAAAGAAAATGGGACCAAAAGGAAACAGCACAACTGCTTGTAAAATTTGATGTTTTTAAAAATCTCCAACAATAATGGCTGAAGGAAGGTGACTCCACTCTTGTAACAGTTCATTTTATGTTGCCAGAGAGATTGTTTAACGGTTCGTCATTAATGCTTATCATTACCTGGTGGATTGGCCAGCCCCTTACGGTAAAGGTGGGGGTTGGGGGATGGGGGTCCTAGGTGGGCTGCGCTTTCAGAGGGTGGATGGGCCGAATCGCCTCCTTCTGCACTGTAGGGATTCTATTATTTCTATGATTCAACCAAAACTCTTCTGCGTTTGTTT
The DNA here is from genome assembly GCF_047496885.1 of Scyliorhinus torazame. Classification (NCBI taxonomy): domain Eukaryota; kingdom Metazoa; phylum Chordata; class Chondrichthyes; order Carcharhiniformes; family Scyliorhinidae; genus Scyliorhinus; species Scyliorhinus torazame. Next base: position 8,648,251 of record NC_092734.1, read on the forward strand.
TTGGGCTGGTTTAGCGGCGTGTTCAGCGGCTGCAGAGTTGAGAAACATCTCGCTATTCAACGGCACTTTGCCGTTTGTTTTGGCCTTGTGGAGGTTGCCTCCGCCTCCGCCACACTTAGAGAATTCCTGCTGGTGAGCTGATGCTTGCCAGGAGGAAAGGCTCCTCGCAGATCGGGGTGCCATGTTGGATCCTCTCCACCCCCCCCCCCCCCCCCCCCCCCCCCACAAGGTTGTCCTGACCCCACATTGGGCACGATGAGGCTGCTGAATCGTGCCCTTCACGCTGTGCAGAGTATCACGGTGGCAAGGCCAGGAGTGAGACGTTGGTTTGGCGATGTTGTTGTCTGAGTGGCACATCGCGGGCAGCAACTTTCAGATTTCCGTGTTCAGTGACCTACCCTCACCTGACATTTGAACATAAGTAATACACAGTGCTCTTAGCTTCAAACTGCAGGAAACTTTGGGCTGTTCTGAGTTGTTTTACAAGTTTAAAAAAATGTGTTCTTGTCAGGCAAGGGACCTTGGTTCGATAGTATTCTTTGCAATGGAGAGGATTTGGATTCAGCAGCTCAGATCGTTATTTGAATGGAGTGTCAAGGTATCAAATGGTCTGGTTCAACAGGAGACAATGATTGGTGGGAATCAGTGGCAAGGATACAAATTCTCTGGTAGAGATCAAAGAAAATGGCTTCAGATCTCCCCATCGTTCCTCAACTCAAAAATTGGAGGTGTCGTCTTTCTGATGTCACATTAAACCGACACCCCGCTTTCCCGTGTTGAGGGAAAATATCCCATGCTACTGTTTGAAGAAGAGCAGGGAGTTATTCCCGGCACTCTGACAAATAGTTATCCTTCAATCGGCATCACGAGAAACAGATTCTGCTCATTGTCACATTGTTGTTTGCGGGAGCTTGCTGTGCGCAAATTGGCTGCGGTGTTTCATAGAATCTACAGCGCAGAAGGAGGCCATTCGGCCCATCGAGTTTCCTACTTAAAAACAATGACTGCATGTCAAAAAGTACTTCATTGTCTGTAAAGCACTTTGAGATACTCAGTGATCATGAAATTGCTACATTCATCACACAGGTGCACTTGTCTGTGCATGCGCAGAACACCACTGATGTCATTTGCAGGGGACACAGTGGCGGTTGTATCTTATTCAGATCCTGAAGCTATTCACCCAGTTTCTGAGCCCATGATTGATGGGCACGCCGGGAGCGATGTCTGTCTGCCTGCCAACCATGGGGCTCAGAAACGTGGTGAACGGCTTCAGGATCCGAATAAGATCCAACCGGTAATGTGTCGCGGGATATGGAGGTTGTCGTCCAGAATTGCAGCTGTCGCTGTGTGGATTCAAAATCTCCCCTCCCTCCCTCCCTCGCCATCCCGATCCCCAGCTCCATCCTCCCCTGTCTCCCGCTGACTCAGAAAAAGTGAGACTTTTTAAAAAATCGCTGTCTTTGATAACAGTTTGACAAAAATGTCTGCCCCTGGCCACTCTATCGCTCACAGTGACATCTCGTTGTAAAGCAGTCCAACTGTGCATGCAGAAAGTTGGCAGCCACAAGGAAAATCATTAAGGGGAGGGGATATCCGCTTAAAAAGAGGGAAATTGCATTCCGACAACTCAAAATGGATTGGATATCATTAGCGGGCGATGAACCAACTCTTCCAGACAATGCCACTCTCTCCAGGCTTATCACTTCACAAAGACTTCATACAGCATTTCCTTCTGCTTCATAGGAAGAGTGGAAAATGAAGATAAAATCGCCTTCATTCTTTGGCAACCACAATGGGCACCAGTGCCAATGCTGCCAGCACAGAGAAGCAAGTGTTTTCCACTGCTCCCTGTAGAAAATATGCAGTCATCGTTTCTGTATGCGTCTTGGGCTTTGTTTGCATTGGATATGTGAGGAGAGCTAATGTAACTGTGATATTTTCAAACTTTAATCACTTCCCTCGCTTCTCTTTGGGGGAGGGGGAGCAATCTTGTAAACGTCAACTTGTTGATGCCAACAGAGGTACCGTTTTCCATTGCAAGAGTGTCCAAAGAACCATACATCACAGTAGGGGGCCATTCATCTCTTCTGGCTCTTCGAAAGAGCCCACTCCCAGATTCATTTGTAACAACATGCTGCATAATAATAATAACCTTTGTTAGTGTCACAAGTAGACTTACATTGACACTGCAATGAAGTTATTGTGAAAAGCCCCTGGTCGCCACATTCCGCCGCCTGTTCTGGTACATGGAGGGAGAATTCAGAATGTCCAAATCACCCAACAAGCACGTTTTCGGGATCTGTGGTAGGAAACCGGAGCAGCCGGAGGAAACACATGCAGACACAGGGCAAATGTGCACAGACAGTGACCCAAGCCGGGAATCGAACCTGGGACCCTGGCGCTGTGAAGCAACAGTGCTTAAAGCATGCTCCTCGTCCTCACCCTGGAATGATCGTAAATCAGTGTGCCCCTGGTTGCTGATGTAGCTAAGTGAAAACACTTTCTCCCTTGACTCTTATTAGAGTCCTTTGCCATTTTGGATACTTACTAAATCTCCACTCAATCCTCTCTCGTCGAGGGAGAACACCTCTCCTATCGCTCCACATTACTGAAGGCCCCTCGTCCTTCTTGAGCTTCGGAGGAACCACCTTTTGTGCGGTGGGTATATATGCCCAATGGTCAGGAATCGATGTGTACAATCATGGAGCAGGCATACTGGAGACTGACCGAACCTCTTTTTGTGCTTCAAGCAGATTTGAAAACCTGGGGTCCAAAACACAGCAATGAGTAAAGGAGGAGCGTTTACATCCTAGCAGGAAATCACAAGTGATAATTATTTTCTTGTGAAAGCCTCCGGTTTCACGAAAGAGCTAATGAGTGAAGCCACATGCAACTCACAGCAGTGAGGTACCAGCGCATGAAGAGATGTACAGGCAGCGTGCCCACAAGAGGGAAAGGCAGAATGTGCAGATTTTTCATTCTGAGAACTGTGTCCCTCTGCCCAAAGGCACAGTGAAGTAGATGGATTCGAATCCCAGAGTGGGGTTGGAGGTCTAAGTGGATTGATGAAATGAAGCACAAACATGACACGACTGGTTTGACCTAAGTTTAATTGATCAAGTTGCCTTATTTTCCACATTGCACCTGGTGTATTATGGTCTTGTCATGAGTTAGACCAGCAACATGATTGGCGTTCCTATTGTGGGGAAACCAAATGAGCACGCTGCTCAAATGTGATGCAACGTTTCCTCAAGAGTTAAAAATAATTGCGCAACTTTAGTGCAGGGAGAGGTTATCAAAATAGGAAATATACTGGGCTGCAATTGTAAAAAGGTTTGCCTGTGAGTTTGTATTTTAAGCTGACCTTTGGCTGCTAATGTGTTGGTTTGAGAACACCAGAGGAGGACATTCTCTGACCGATAGATAATGTCGGCAGCTTTTCTTCCAATATCCTATGTGCAACGTAATTCTTAACACCAAACGGAATTAAGAAGTTAAATCCTGTTGGATAATTTCAGTGTTAACCATGGCTGCAGGAGAAAGGGATGTGGGCACAAACTGGGAGCTGCTCCTCAATCACACAGGGAATGAACACATTCCAAGAGAAGCTACATTTCGGTGTTCTTCGTTCGGTCTGAAATGGCCGTTTGTGAACCGTCCTATATAAATGAAAGTTTGTCTATCTTTCTTTCTTTCTTTTCTTTTCTTCTCTCTCTCTCTCCCTCCCCCACTCTGTACTGGTCCTCTGGGTTAGGCCCAGCCTAAGTCTCTGGGTAATTCGAGAAGCAGATAATGTGGTGGTGGCATGTGTGTGTGTGTGTGTGGGGTGGGGGGGATTCAGTTGAAAAAAGATGGGCCAAATGGACATTCACACCTGTATTTATCTTCACCTACCCTTTGCTCTTGTTAACGTCGCTGGCTAGCCCAGCCTTTGTTGTCCATTTCTGGCTGCTCTTGAGAAGGCGGTGGTGAGCTGCCTTCTTGAACCGCTGCACTCCCTGAGGTGTAGGTACACCCACAGTGCTGATAGGGAGGAGTTCCAGGATTTTGACCCTGCGACAGTGAGAATGGTGAAATAGTTCCATGCCAGGATGGTGTTAACTACAGGTGGTGGTGTTCCCCATGTGTCCTCTGTGCTAGGCTGTCTAGGTGGTATAGGTCACACTGCTGCCTTGGTGTGTGCCAGTGATTGTACACACTGCTGCCTTGGTGTGTACCAGTGTATGGTAAACACTGCTGCCTTGGTGTGCCTATGGTGGAGTGTGTGGAAGTTCAGGATAGGGGATGGTCTGTCGCTGACAGGGTTGATATGTAGATGTTGAATCCTCACCAGGATAGTCACTTCCAAACAATATTACCTTTGACTTGAGCAGCAGAATGAAAATATCTTGCATAACGGAAGGTGGATGAGCAAATGAGGAGGGAGGTATAACGATATGGAGATAAAATGAGATAAGAAATGGTGGGAAGGGGATTACGTGGAGCATTAACGCCAGCGTATTCCTCATAAGCATGCCCTCGGCGGCAGTGGGATTCTCCATTTCCTTCACCTGCCAATGGGATTTTCCATTGTGGCCACCCCACGCGCGGGACACGCACGGGGCGTGAGTCCGCTGCTGGCGGGACGGAGAATCCGTCCACCAGTCTAATATCACACATGAGACGGCATCAGCCTCGAGTATTAACCGTTTTCTTTGCTGAACACTCCTCTGTCGAAGCAACGCGAGCTTCCATCTAACCATCACTTTGGGAAACGCGGCAATAACATTTAGCCTGGCCCATGGTTTTACAGTTGCTATTTTAACTCTATTCAGATGACGAATAGACAACAAAATTACCTCAGTCCGAAAATCATGAAGTCTTCATGTATTGACTAACATGGACCAGACTTTAAGACATTAATTTCAGAGATGTGAAGCCAGAGATCCTGCCGTTGTAACCACATTGCATATTGGGTTGAACTCGCAGAAATCATCCTTTCCTGGAGCATACATTCTTTGGTGCATAAGTTTCAGACATACCTTTTTTCAAACCTTATCTTTCTCCTCACCTCCCGTGCAGCACAATGTCTGCTCAATGTTTTTAGGGCTAATGTCGCTGTTGGGACGGGTTTTCATAGAATTTACAGTGCAGAAGGAGGCCATTCGGCCCATCAAGTCTGCACCAGCTCTTGCACCCTTGAGCACCCTACCCCAAGGTCAACACCTCCACCCTATCCCCATAACTCAGTAACCCCACCCAACACTAAGGGCAATTTTGGACACTAAGGGCAATTTATCATGGCCAATCCACCTAACCTGCACATCTTTGGACTGTGGGAGGAAACCGGAGCACCCGGAGGAAACCCACGCACACACGGGGAGGATGTGCAGACTCCGCACAGGCAGTGACCCAAGCCGGAATCGAACCTGGGACCCTGGAGCTGTGAAGCAATTGTGCTATCCACAATGCTACCGTGCTGCCCCAATAGTGAAATAGTTCCATGCCAGGATGGTGTTAACTACAGGTGGTGGTGTTCCCCATGTGTCCTCTGTGCTAGGCTGTCTAGGTGGTATAGGTCACACTGCTGCCTTGGTGTGTGCCAGTGATTGTACACACTGCTGCCTTGGTGTGTACCAGTGTATGGTAAACACTGCTGCCTTGGTGTGTACCAGTGTATGGTAAACACTGCTGCCTTGGTGTGCAGTGTTGGATGCACAGGTATCACTTATGGGGCTGTCGTTTCACCGCACCGAGGAATGCTGCAGAACGTTCCAGAAATAAATCAGATCTGTCAGCATCCATTGAGAGCAAAACTGGGCGAATGGGTGGTAAAAAAAAATTAATGTCTGAGATTTGCTGTTTTTTTTAAAGTTGGAGACAGTTTGTCGAGTGGAACCATTGCTGTGAATGTTTTGCCTGCCAGAAAGGCTTGCAGTGAATGAAGCTGAGAATTAGGGAATCATAGAATTTACAGTACAGGAGGCCATTTGGCCCATCGAGTCTGAACCTCACTTAAGCCCACAGCTCCACCCTATCCCCGTAACCCAGTAACCACACCCAACATTTTTCGACACCAAGGGATAATTTAGCATGACCAATCCACCTAACCTGCACATCTTTCGCCTGTGGGAGGAAACCGGAGCACCCGGAGGAAACCCACGCACACATGGGGAGAACGTGCAGACTCCGCACAGGCAGTGACCCAAGCCGGGAATCGAACCTGGGACCCTGGAGTTGTGAAGCAACAGTACTAACCACTGTGCCACCATGCTGCCGTGGAGCACAACAGGGCTGGTCACTGTGCTACCATGCTGCCGTGGAGCACAACAGTGCTAGCCACTGTGCTACCGTGCTGCCGTGGAGCACAACAACAACTTGCATTTATGCGGTGCCTGAAACCACCCAAGGTGCGACACAGCAACACTCTCGGGCAAAACTGAGTCACATGGTGGTGTTAGCAAAGGTCAAAGAGGCAGAATTTTAGGGGCATGTTTAAAGGGGAAAACAAGGCAGCCAGGTTTAGGGAGGGGATTCCAGGGCTTAACGCCTACGAAGCTGAGGAGACGCCGGTGATGAGCGACTGACCTGAACTGGGAGGATGAGCAAGTGGGCAATATCGGAGGAGCGCAGAGGTCTCGGAGTGTTGTGGGGCTTGTGGAGATTATAGAGCTCGGGTGAGGGGAAAGCCCATCAGAGGGATTTGAGAACAATGATGAGAATATTAAAATCTAGGTTTTCCCAGACCCAGGAGCCAATGAAGGTCGATGGGTCTCAGTGGTTGATGGGAAAACTGGACCTGGAGCCCATGAGGATAGAGGCAGCAGGAGTTCACATCCCCTGAGCTCAGGAGAAACAATTTAAACATGGAATGGGAATATTGGACTCGAGCCTTCCTCCCCCAGCCAAGGGTCTTGTAAATGAAATTGCTTCTCGTTCAGTTCCCAGTTCTGGGGAAAGATCTGTACCGAACCATTATAAATCCTTTCCTTGGAGGGACATCAATGGTCTTGCTGTGCATTTCAACATTCACGATTACTTTCATCGCTCAAACATTGTTAGTTTATTTTACACAGCACTAATTAAAAATCCCTGCATGCCAACCGAGCATCCTGTCCCTCGCTTAGTATCGCAGCTCACAGCCACTCCACCCAAAGCCCAATAATCAGAGGCAGCTTCTACTATTGCACCACAGTTAGTACGGCCCCACGACTATGTTCGCTGCTGGGTGTCCTTGGAGAGAGGGAGCACGCAGTGTCTATCGGCTTGACTGAGGCCTTCCTTGCCCTTTGGGCACTGTGCCATACCTGATCGCCTTCTGTTTTAATGTTTGAAGTTTCCTTTGGGATCCATTTTTGTTGATGTGCTGGCTCTTTTTAAGGGGCAGCCTTTTTACTTTTGCCCCTGAATTTGTTAATTTTGATTTGCTCATTTACCCCCAGATTGGATAAATGGCATTCATCGGTGGTTTACCCAAGAATAGGGCAGTCGGTGACAGTCGGTGACAGTCGGAGCTCTGGTTGGTTGTCTTGCTGGAGGCTTTGTTCTGACCTCTGACCTGGAACCACCTGAGCATCCCCTCACAACCCCCCCTCCCCCCAACCCCAACCATTGGTCTATACCTCCAGGAGGCATTGCCACCTCACGGCCAATTGGAAGGGGAAGAGACATGATTGTTACCCAATTGGATTAATCCTGCCTTGTCACTGAAGCCGCCATTTTGTGCGCCCACCAATCTCCGCGGCTTTTACAACGAAACGTTAAAGAGAACGTTTTTGAGAAAGTACGACCCTCTTTACTGTTTTGATGATTTTTCTCCTGGCTGTTGCTTTCAACCGTCTCCAGGAGATTAAATATTCAATTGCTGGAAACTCGAGGGCAATGCCTTGGATGACGAATGATATTGTAGGCCTCGTCAAAAAGAAAAAGGAGGCATTTGTCAGGGCTAAAAGGCTGGGAACAGACGAAGCCTGTGTGGCATATAAGGAAAGTAGGAAGGAACTTAAGCAGGGAGTCAGGAGGGCTAGAAGGGGTCATGAAAAGTCATTGGCAAATAGGGTTAAGGAAAATCCCAAGGCTTTTTACACTTACATAAAAAGCAAGAGGGTAGCCAGGGAAAGGGTTGGCCCACTGAAGGATAGGCAAGGGAATCTATGTGTGGAGCCAGAGGAAATGGGCGAGGTACTAAATGAATACTTTGCATCAGTATTCACCAAAGAGAAGGAATTGGTAGATGTTGAGTCTGGAGAAGGGGGTGTAGATAGCCTGGGTCACATTGTGATCCAAAAAGACGAGGTGTTGGGTGTCTTAAAAAATATTAAGGTAGATAAGTCCCCAGGGCCGGATGGGATCTACCCCAGAATACTGAAGGAGGCTGGAGAGGAAATTGCTGAGGCCTTGACAGAAATCTTTGGATCCTCGCTGTCTTCAGGGGATGTCCCGGAGGACTGGAGAATAGCCAATGTTGTTCCTCTGTTTAAGAAGGGTGGCAGGGATAATCCCGGGAACTACAGGCCGGTGAGCCTTACTTCAGTGGTAGGGAAATTACTGGAGAGAATTCTTCGAGACAGGATCTACTCCCATTTGGAAGCAAATGGACGTATTAGTGAGAGGCAGCACGGTTTTGTGAAGGGGAGGTCGTGTCTCACTAACTTGATAGAGTTTTTCGAGGAGGTCACTAAGATGATTGATGCAGGTAGGGCAGTAGATGTTGTCTATATGGACTTCAGTAAGGCCTTTGACAAGGTCCCTCATGGTAGACTAGTACAAAAGGTGAAGTCACACGGGATCAGGGGTGAACTGGCAAGGTGGATACAGAACTGGCTAGGCCATAGAAGGCAGAGGGTAGCAATGGAGGGATGCTTTTCTAATTGGAGGGCTGTGACCAGTGGTGTTCCACAGGGATCAGTGCTGGGACCTTTGCTCTTTGTAGTATATATAAATGATTTGGAGGAAAATGTAACTGGTCTGATTAGTAAGTTTGCAGACGACACAAAGGTTGGTGGAATTGCGGATAGCGATGAGGACTGTCTGAGGATACAGCAGGATTTAGATTGTCTGGAGACTTGGGCGGAGAGATGGCAGATGGAGTTTAACCTGGACAAATGTGAGGTAATGCATTTTGGAAGGGCTAATGCAGGTAGGGAATATACAGTGAATGGTAGAACCCTCAAGAGTATTGAAAGTCAAAGAGATCTAGGAGTACAGGTCCACAGATCACTGAAAGGGGCTACACAGGTGGAGAAGGTAGTCAAGAAGGCATACGGCATGCTTGCCTTCATTGGCCGGGGCATTGAGTATAAGAATTGGCAAGTCATGTTGCAGCTGTATAGAACCTTAGTTAGGCCACACTTGGAGTATAGTGTTCAATTCTGGTCGCCACACTACCAGAAGGATGTGGAGGCTTTAGAGAGGGTGCAGAAGAGATTTACCAGAATGTTGCCTGGTATGGAGGGCATAAGCTATGAGGAGCGATTGAATAAACTCGGTTTGTTCTCACTGGAACGAAGGAGGTTGAGGGGCGACCTGATAGAGGTATACAAAATTATGAGGGGCATAGACAGAGTGGATAGTCAGAGGCTTTTCCCCAGGGTAGAGGGGTCAATTACTAGGGGGCATAGGTTTAAGGTGAGAGGGGCAAAGTTTAGAGTAGATGTACGAGGCAAGTTTTGTACGCAGAGGGTAGTGGGTGCCTGGAACTCACTACCGGAGGAGGTAGTGGAGGCAGGGACGATAGGGACATTTAAGGGGCATCTTGACAAATATATGAATAGGATGGGAATAGAAGGATACGGACCCAGGAAGTGTAGAAGATTGTAGTTTAGTCGGGCAGTATGGTCGGCACGGGCTTGGAGGGCCGAAGGGCCTGTTCCTGTGCTGTACATTTCTTTGTTCTTTGTTCTTTGTTCTTTGTTGGCACCCTCAAGGAGGGATTCCCAATGGGGGAAATGCGAGTGGATAATTTGCACTTTTACTTCATTCCCGGGAGTCAGTACAGTTGGATTTTATTTTTGCCCCTTTTTAAATTCATTAAGGTCAATGTCAAGGACGCACTTAATGGACTCTTTTATACATTGCAGTTGTGACAGGATAAAACAAAACCTTTGCTTTGTGAAGACTGGCCTCTGATCCCCATAGCAACAAAGGTCAAGGTGCGACTGAATCAATCAGTGCCCAGTTCCAATGTTAATATTAATGGTGTTTTTTCGGGGGGCGGGGGGTTGCAAATGAGAGGTGTACGGAAGGTGGAGCGTATTGTGTGTTCGTTTTAAAGTCCTTCTGTCGTCCTATTGGAGAAACATTTTGTTTAAACAGTGAGGTTTATTTGCCATTGAGATTTATTGATCACGATAGTGACCTCCCCATATACAGTAAGCAGTAATGTCTGCACTCCTTATGACAGTTTGATTAATTAGCTCCCCTTGTTTCATCAGGGTCTAGTGCTCAACTCTGCACAGTTTCCCTTCAGCGTTTGCCCGCGTGTTACTAATTTAGGAATGTCAGCTGTGGAGACAAGACACCCAGAATATGGGTGAAATACACCGCAGCCCCATTTTAAACATGATGTGGATTCAGTTGTGTGCAGCTATGGAAGATTTAACCACCCGATCAATCACCATGCCGTTAGATTATCCTCAAACCACAAGGCCACCCATGTAAGAGCAAACATCCAAAACCCTGATCCATTGCTTTTACATTCCCCTCGCTGCTACGTCATTGCAATATCATGGCTCTGCAATGAATGGGTCACACTTTCTCAAACCATTGCATTCATATTGCACCTTTTTTAACTTCAGGATGTTGAATCCACATTAGCCACAGTTGTAATGAAGGACAATAAGCTCCAACACTGCAATGTGCGGAGGACCAGATTATTGATTGCTGTTCATTCATTGAGGAATTAATATTGGCCCCTGATCGTAGAATAGTACCATGGAATCGTGCTTGAATAACTCACCTGGAGGACGGCACATCCCACTCTCACAGTGCGGCACTCCCTCAGTGCAGCACTCCTTCAGTGCGGCACTCCCTCTATGCGACACTCCCTCAGTGTGGCACTCCCTCAGTGTGGCACTCCCTCAGTGTGGCACTCCCTCAGTGTGGCACTCCCTCAGTGCAGCACTCCTTCAGTGCGACACTCCCTCAGTGCGACACTCCCTCTGTGCAGCACTCCCTCAGTGTGGCACTCCCTCAGTGTGGCACTCCCTCAGTGCAGCACTCCCTCAGTGCGGCACTCCCTCAGTGCGACACTCCCTCAGTGCGACACTCCCTCTGTGCAGCACTCCCTCAGTGTGGCACTCCCTCAGTGTGGCACTCCGACAGTGTGGCACTCCCTCAGTGTGGCACTCCCTCAGTGCAGCACTCCTTCAGTGCGGCACTCTCTCAGTGCGACACTCCCTCTGTGCAGCACTCCCTCAGTGTGGCACTCCCTCATGGTGGCACTCCGACAGTGTGGCACTCCCTCAGTGTGGCACTCCCTCAGTGCAACACTCCTTCAGTGCGACACTCCCTCAGTGCGACACTCCTTCAGCTGTCCTGTCAGGCAGGGAAGAGATGGTCGAGTGAGGGAACCATGGTTGACAAGAGAGGTTGAATGTCTTGTTAAGAGGAAAAAGGAGACTTATGTAAGGCTGAGGAAACAAGGTTCAGACAGGGCATTGGAGGGATACAAGATAGCCAGGAGGGAACTGAAGAAAGGGATTAGGAGAGCTAAGAGAGGGCATGAACAATCTTTGGCGGGTAGGATCAAGGAAAACCCCAAGGCCTTTTACACATATGTGAGAAATATGAGAATGACTAGAGCGAGGGTAGGTCCGATCAAGGACAGTAGCGGGAGATTGTGTATTGAGTCTGAAGAGATAGGAGAGGTCTTGAACGAGTACTTTTCTTCTGTATTTACAAATGGGAGGGGCCATATTGTTGGAGAGGACAGTGTGAAACAGATTGGTAAGCTCGAGGAAATACTTGTTAGGAAGGAAGATGTGTTGGGCATTTTGAAAAACTTGAGGATAGACAAGTCCCCCGGGCCTGACGGGATATATCCAAGGATTCTATGGGAAGCAAGAGATGGAATTGCAGAGCCGTTGGCAATGATCTTTTCGTCCTCACTGTCAACAGGGGTGGTACCAGGGGATTTGAGAGTGGCGAATGTCGTGCCCTTGTTCAAAAAAGGGACTAGGGATAACCCTGGGAATTACAGGCCAGTTAGTCTTACTTCGGTGGTAGGCAAAGTAATGGAAAGGGTACTGAAGGATAGGATTTCTGAGCATCTGGAAAGACACTGCTTGATTAGGGTTAGTCAGCACGGATTTGTGAGGGGTAGGTCTTGCCTTACAAGTCTTATTGAATTCTTTGAGGAGGTGACCAAGCATGTGGATGAAGGTAAAACAGTGGATGTAGTGTACATGGATTTTAGTAAGGCATTTGATAAGGTTCCCCATGGTAGGCTTATGCAGAAAGTAAGGAGGCATGGGATAGTGGGAAATTTGGCCAGTTGGATAACGAACTGGCTAACCGATAGAAGTCAGAGAGTGGTGGTGGATGGTAAATATTCAGCCTGGATCCCAGTTACCAGTGGCGTACCGCAGGGATCAGTTCTGGGTCCTTTGCTGTTTGTGATTTTCATTAATGACTTGGATGAGGGAGTTGAAGGGTGGGTCAGTAAATTTGCAGACGATACGAAGATTGGTGGAGTTGTGGATAGTGAGGAGGGCTGTTGTCGGCTGCAAAGAGACATAGATAGGATGCAGAGCTGGGCTGAGAAGTGGCAGATGGAGTTTAACCCTGAAAAGTGTGAGGTTGTCCATTTTGGAAGGACAAATATGAATGCGGAATACAGGGTTAACGGTAGAGTTCTTGGCAATGTGGAGGAGCAGAGAGATCTTGGGGTCTATGTTCATACATCTTTGAAAGTTGCCACTCAAGTGGATAGAGCTGTGAAGAAGGCCTATGGTGTGCTAGCGTTCATTAACAGAGGGATTGAATTTAAGAGCCGTGAGGTGATGATGCAGCTGTACAAAACTTTGGTAAGGCCACATTTGGAGTACTGTATACAGTTCTGGTCGCCTCATTTTAGGAAGGATGTGGAAGCTTTGGAAAAGGTGCAAAGAAAATTTACCAGGATGTTGCCTGGAATGGAGAGTAGGTCTTACGAGGAAAGGTTGAGGGTGCTAGGCCTTTTCTCATTAGAACGGAGAAGGATGAGGGGCGACATGATAGAGGTTTATAAGATGATCAGGGGAATAGATAGAGTAGACAGTCAGAGACTTTTTCCCCGGGTGGAACAAACATTACAAGGGGACATAAATTAAGGTGAAAGGTGGAAGATATAGGAGGGATATGAGAGGTAGGTTCTTTACCCAGAGAGTCAGTGCGACACTCCCTCAATGCGACACTCCCTCAGTGCGGCACTCCCTCAGTGCGCACTCACCTCATTGCGACACTCCCTCAGTGCGACACTCCCTCAAAGCGACACTCCCTCAGTGCGGCACTCCCTCAGTGTGGCACTCCCTCAGTGCGACACTCCCTCAGTGCGGCACTCCCTCAGCGTGGCACTCTCTCAGAGCGACACTCCCTCAATGCGACACTCGCTCAGTGCAACACTCCCTCTTGTGCGACACTCCCTCAGTGCGACACTCCTCAATGCGACACTCCCTCAATGCGACACTCCCTCAGTGCGACACTCCCTCAAAGCGACACTCCCTCAGTGCGGCACTCCCTCAGTGTGGCACTCCCTCAGTGCGACACTCCCTCAGTGCGGCACTCCCTCCAGCGTGGCACTCTCTCAGAGCGACACTCCCTCCAATGCGACACTCGCTCAGTGCAACACTCCCTCTGTACAGCACTCCCTCAGTGAGCACTCCGACGGTGTGGCACTCCGACAGTGTGGCACTCCCTCAGAGCGGCACTCCCGCAGTGCAGCACTCCTTCAGTGCAGCACTCCTTCAGTGCGACATTCCCTCAGTGCGACACTCCCTCAGTGCCGGCACTCCTCTGTGCAGCACTCCCTCAGTGCGACATTCCCGCAGTGCAGCACTCCCTCAGTGCGACACTCCCTCTGTGCGACACTCCCTCAGTGCGACACTCCCTCAGTGCGACACTCCCTCTGTGCAGCACTCCCACAGAGCGGCACTCCTCTCAGTGCGACACTCCCTCAGTGCGACACTCCCTCTGTACAGCACTTCCTCAGTGTGGCACTCCCTCAGTGCGACACTCCCTCAGTGCGACACTCCCTCAGTGCGACACTCCCTCTGTACAGCACTCCCTCAGTGCGGCACTCCCTCAGTGCGGCACTCCTTCAGTGCAGCACTCCCTCATGGCGACACTCCTTCAGTGCGACACTCCCTCTGTACAGCACTTCCCTCAGTGTGGCACTCCCTCAGTGCGACACTCCCTCAGTGCGACACTCCCTCAGTGCGACACTCCCTCAGTGCGACACTCCCTCTGTACAGCACTCCCTCAGTGCGGCACTCCCTCAGTGCGGCACTCCTTCAGTGCAGCACTCCCACAGAGCGGCACTCCCTCAGAGCGACACTCCCTCAGTGCGACACTCCCTCTGTACAGCACTTCCTCAGTGTGGCACTCCCTCAGTGCGACACTCCCTCAGTGCGGCACTCCCTCAGTGCGGCACTCCTTCAGTGCAGCACTCCCTCATGGCGACACTCCCTCAGTGCGACACTCCCTCAGTGCGACACTCCCTCAGTGCGGCACTCCCTCAGTGCGGCACTCCTTCAGTGCAGCACTCCCTCATGGCGACACTCCTTCAGTGCGACACTCCCTCTGTACAGCACTTCCTCAGTGTGGCACTCCCTCAGTGCGACACTCCCTCAGCGCGACACTCCCTCAGTGCGACACTCCCTCTGTACAGCACTTCCTCAGTGCGACACTCCCTCAGTGCGACACTCCCTCAGTGCGACACTCGCTCTGTACAGCACTCCCTCAGTGCGACACTCCCTCATGGCGACACTCCCTCAGTGCGACACTCCCTCTGCACAGCACTCCCTTAGTGAGGCACTTCGACAGTGCGACATTCCCTCAGTGCGACACTCCCTCAGTGCGACACTCCCTCTGTACAGCACTCCCTCAGTGAGGCACTCCGACAGTGTGGCACTCCGACAGTGTGGCACTCCATCTGTGCGACACTCCCTCAATGCGGCACTCCCACAGTGCAGCACTCCTTCAGTACGGCACTCGGGCACTCTCTCAGTGCGGCACTCTCTCAGTGCGGCACTCTCTCAGTGCGGCACTCTCTCAGTGCGGCACTCTCTCAGTGCGGCACTCCCTCTGTGCAACACTCCCTCAATGTGGCACTCCCACAGTGCAGCACTCCCTCAGTACAGCACTCGGGTGCTCCCTCAGTGCGGCACTCTCTCAGTGCGGCACTCTCTCAGTGCGGCACTCTCTCAGTGCGGCACTCTCTCAGTGTGGCACTCCCTCTGTGCGACACTCCATCAATGCGGCACTCCCACAGTGCAGCACTCCCTCAGTACGGCACTCGGGCGCTCCCTCAGTGCGGCACTCTCTCAGTGTGACACTCTCTCAGTGTGACACTCTCTCAGTGCAGCACTCTCTCAGTGTGACACTCTCTCAGTGCGGGCACTCACTCAGTGCGGCACTCCGACAGTGTGGCACTCCCTCTGTGCGACACTCCCTCAATGCGGCACTCCCACAGTGCCGCACTCCCTCAGTACGGCACTTGGGCGCTCCCTCAGTGCGGTACTCTCTCAGTGCGGCACTCCGACAGTGTGGCACTCTTCTCAGTGCGACACTCTCTCAATGCGGCACTCCGACAGTGTGGCACTCCCTCTGTGTGACACTCCCTCTGTGTGACACTCCCTCAATGCGGCACTCCGACAGTGTGGCACCGTTGAACAATGGCTCTAATCAAGAGGTGTCATTCGCAGATCATTGTGCTTTATGGCACAAATTCTTTGAAGAAACGCTCTCTTTATCTGAGTCATAACGTCTGATGCAGCGTTACGAAACAAAAAGGTTGTAAGCGAAAGGATTTGTACCACAACATTTTGGGGTCAGTCTCTGCACTAAATCTGGACTGTTTTTCATACCTTGTGTCCTGATGACATTATGAAGAATACTCCCTCCCTCATTGCAGACTAATTGTCTGAGTGAGCTGATTAAGTTCATTACAGATATTCTTTCATCTCACGGTGCTTTGGCATCTACTCTCCGAGATAATTAAATGCCATTGTGCCATCAGATCTGCTGACATTTCCAAACTAATATTCTTCACGAAGTCGCCTGAACTCACTGTCTTTGGCCTGAGCGAAACAAAGGCACCGGATGGATGCCAATCATTAAACACAGAGGCCCGGATGCCGACTGCAATGATCGGGCAACATGGTGACCAAAGGTTACATGTGCCGCAGGAAGTCCTGCAGGTTTGGAGGGGGAGGAGGGGCGGTGCGGCGGTCTGCGGTTTGATTTGAAGTCCGTGCCAAGTTCAGCTCAAGTTGTGACTGCTGGAGAGAGGGAGGTGAGCGGTCAGGGGCCAACAATTGACCTCCGCCCATCGCATTTTAGAAACAGACAGGAATTGCCCCATTTCGAAGAAGGGCAGAGATTTCTGTTTATTCTTTTGCAGGATGTGGGCGTCACTGGGCTGGGCCAGCATTTATTACCCATCCCTAATTGCCTATGGGGCAATTATTGAACTGTGGGGCTTGCTTGGCCATTTCAAGGGGCAGTTAATATTCAGCCACATTGCTGTGTGGCCTGCAGTCCCGTGTAGGCCAGACTGGTTAAAGACAACAGATTTCCTTCCCTGAAGGGCGTTAGTGAACCAGATGGGTTTTTACAACAGTCGATGATCATTCCATACTGAGATTAGCTTTTATAGTCCAGAGTCATTGACTGAATTCAAATTACACAAGTTGTCGTGGTGGGATTTGAAACCCATGTTTCCAAGTAACAGCTGTGGTGTTGGGTGTTCTGACACACAGATGAGCCAACACGGTTGCATATGGTACAACGCTACTTTATTTAAACTTACTATTTACAGTTTGGTCTTTGCACTCTGCACGTGGGGGTTCCCTGCTTGTGATGTTTTAACAGCTCTTTCTTGTTCCCTTCTCCCCAGACCTACTGACCACCAGGTGTCGTGCTCGTGCTTTTTATGTGGTTGGTGTTCTTGTCTGTGATTGGTTGTGGTGTTGTGTACTCTGATTTGCCTGTTAGTGTGTCCATCATGATGTGTGTGTTTGAATATCATGACATCCCCCCTTTTTACAAAGATATGTGCCTACGTGGTAATAAATATGATCGTGTCGTGAGTGCATCTAAGAGTGTGTGTGTGTCGTGTGCAGCATGTGCATATGACGGAACTATGTACATGGGGCGATGTCGGGTGTGTCACATGAACCAAGTTGTACCATGACATAACATAAATGCGAACGAGAGAAGAAGAAAAAAAAACTTGAACAGTTGTCCAGTCAGACGACATCTGGAACGATAAACAACAACAGGTTATCATGTAAAATTGTGCAACTTGTTAAACATATGAACGGTATTATAAGTCCAGTCTGATGGGCTTGCGACGAGTTCGGGTTGACCGCCTTAAGGGTGGATCAAGAACCACCGGCTGCTGTGCAGGCATGGCCATGGGTGGCGATGGAAAGGGCGTGATGTGCGGCAGCTCCACAAACTCATCCTCGGAAGCCTGTTGAGGATCTGGCGTGTGCGTGCTGTGTGGCTGTGAGCGTGGAAGTCGGCGAAGGGCGCGCCGATTGCGGCGACGCACGGAACCATCCGGCATGCGAACCAGGAACGAGCGGGGAGCCACTTGTCGAAGGACTTCGGCCGGTGCTGACCAGCCACCATACGGTTGATGGACGCGTACTTTGTCTCCGGAGGGCAGGGGGGGCAGGTCCGTCGCTCGTGTGTCGTACCAACTTTTCTGGCGATCACGCTGCAGTTGCATGTTCCGAAGAACCGCCTCATGGTCTGTTGTTGGTGCCAGGATGGAAGGTACCGTCGTCCTGAGGGAGCGACCCATTAGTAGCTGCGCTGGCGAGAGACCCGTGGATAGCGGGGCCGATCGATAGGCCAGCAAGGCAAGGTTAAAGTCCGATCCGGCAGCAGCCGCCTTGCACAGGAGCCGCTTGGCGATGTGGACACCCTTTTCAGCCTTCCCGTTCGATTGTGGATGCAGAGGGCTGGATGTCACATGAGTGAAACCATATGCTGCGGCAAAGGACGACCATTCACGGCTGGCGAAACAAGGTCCATTGTCTGACATGACAGTCCTTGGAATGCCATAGCGAGCAAATGTTTCCTTGCAGGCCCCAATGACTGCGGACGACGTCAGATCATAGAGAGGCATGACTTCCGGGTAGTTTGAGAAGTAGTCTATAATAACAATGTAATCTCTGCCGAGCGCGTGAAATAGGTCAACACCCACCTTCGCCCAGGGGGACGTCACCATCTCGTGTGGTAGAAGTGTTTCCGGAGGTTGCGCCGGCTGAAACCTCTGACAGGTTGTGCAGTTGAGCACCATGTTGGCTATGTCTTCATTAATACCCGGCCAATATACCGCCTCCCGGGCCCTTCGTCTGCATTTTTCGACGCCCAAGTGGCCTTCGTGTAGTTGATGAAGAATCATCTGGCGCACGCTGTGCGGAATAACGATCCTGTGTGATTTCATAAGGACCCCGTCTATGTTGGTGAGATCATCTCGCACATTATAAAACTGGGGGCACTGCCCTTTTAGCCACCCTTCCGTCATGTGGCGCATCACTCGCTGCAGAAGGGGGTCAGTCGCCGTCTCTGCGCGTATGTGGGCCAGACTAGGATCATCAGCTGGCAGATTTGCTGCTGTCAGAGTTACGTGTGCCTCAATTTGACGCACGAACCCCTCCGCATCTGGTGGTGTGCTCACTGCTCGGGAAAGAGTGTCCGCCACGATGAGCTCCTTCCCCGGAGTGTAGATCAGTTCAAAATCGTACCTCCTGAGTTTAAGTAAGATGCGCTGGAGGCGAGGAGTCATGTCGTTCAGGTCTTTGTTAATGATGTTGACCAGGGGGCGGTGGTCAGTTTCGACCGTAAATCGTGGCAGGCCATACACATAGTCGTGGAACTTGTCCAGTCCAGTTAACAAGCCCAGGCATTCTTTTTCGATTTGCGCGTAGCGCTGTTCGGTAGGGGTCATGGCTCGTGAGGCATATGCAACCGGGGCCCATGACGACGTGCTGTCTTTTTGCAGGAGTACCGCTCCAATACCAGATTGGCTGGCGTCTGTTGAGATCTTTGTAGGGCGAGTCGTGTCAAAGAAGGCCAGCACTGGTGCCGTGACCAGTTTGTGCTTGAGCTCCTCCCATTCCCGCTGATGCGATTGGTGCCAGTTGAATTCTGTCGATTTTTTTACGAGATGGCGCATATTTGTTGTATGAGAAGCCAGGTTGGGAATGAACTTCCCAAGGAAGTTGACCATGCCCAGGAATCTTAAGACAGCCTTCTTGTCAGCCGGTCGTGGCATGGCTGTGATGGCGCTAACCTTGTCTGCATCGGGACGGACCCCTGACCTTGAGATGTGGTCCCCGAGGAATTTCAGCTCCGTCTGGCCGAAGGCACACTTCGCACGGTTGAGACGCAGGCCATTTTGTCGTATGCGGGTAAAGACACGTCGTAGACGATGCATGTGTTCCTGCGGAGTGGTGGACCAAATGATGATATCGTCCACATATACACGTACCCCTTCGATGCCTTCCATCATCTGCTCCATAATGCGGTGGAAAACTTCAGATGCCGAAATGATGCCGAATGGCATCCGGTTGTAGCAGAATCTGCCAAAAGGGGTGTTGAATGTGCATAGTCTTCGGCTGGCCGGGTCCAGTTGGATCTGCCAGAATCCTTTGGACGCATCCAATTTAGTGAATATTTTGGCTCGCGCCATCTCGCTGGTGAGGTCTTCTCGTTTCGGGATGGGATAGTGTTCCCGCATGATGTTGGTATTCAGATCTTTAGGATCTATACATATACGGAGCTCGCCAGAGGGCTTCTTTACACAGACCATGGAGCTGACCCATGGCGTGGGCTCCGTGACCCTAGATAGGACCCCTTGGTCCTGAAGAATCTGCAGTTGTGCCTTGAGGCGGTCTTTGAGTGGCGCAGGAACCCTGCGAGGTGCGTGAACGACAGGGATGGCGTCCGGTCTGAGTCGAATCTTGTACGTGTATGGCAATGTCCCCATGCCTTCAAAAACCTCCTGGTTGTGAGCAAGGAGGGAATGGAGATTTGCGTGGAACTCAGCATTCGGGAAGTCGGATATCTCATCTGGAGAGAGAGACATAATGCGCTGTACCAGGTGAAGGACCTTACACGCCTGTGCGCCCAGTAACGAGTCCTTTGATGAGCCGACAACTTCGAAGGGGAGTGTGGCCGTGTACATCTTGTGAGTCACCTGTAGCTGGCAAGATCCTATGGACGGGATGACGTTCCCGTTATAGTCAACCATCTTGAGCCGGGATGGCGTGATGGGTGGTTTGACCTTCATGGCCTGGACTGCAGAGTAAGCAATCAGGTTGGCGGATGCGCCGGTGTCCAGACGGAAGGCGACGCGCGATCGGTTGACCGTCAGGGTGGCACACCACTCATCGGCTGGATTGATGGCATTGACCTTGTTGACATCAATGACGGAAACGCGGAAGGCATCCTGGTCATCTGCATCACTTAACTGGAAGTCTTGATGCGTGGGCTGGACGGTCCTGACTTGTCTGCGAGATTGTCGAGGATGCGCCGGATCCATGGGTTGAGCCGAACGACAGTGGGCTGCGTAGTGGCCCATCTTGCCACATCTGTGGCACTGTCGGTTTTTTGCAGGACATTGCCCTTTTAAATGTAGAGCTCCACAACGGCCGCACGTCATGACGTCACGGCGTTCGTTGCGCCACTGCGCATGCGCAGTGCGATCTTGCGGTGGGCGCGCCTGCGCAGTGCGTCCCTCGTTGTGGCCGTTATTTTTGGCGCGCACCTGCGCGGGAGACCGCGAAAAGCGCGGGAAGCGGCCGCTGTCGTCCGGGCCGTGGGTCGGGAAGTAACCGACGGCCTGGATGCGTTCGACGTCGTGGGCGGCCTGGCTTGCCGATTCGACGGCTGGGGACCCCCTCCGTGCCAACTCGGACGCCTGAAATCGGGCAAAACGGCAGGTAGCATTTTCGTGGAGGACACAGGCTTCCACAGCAGACGCTAAGGTGAGGCTTTTCATTTTAAGAAGCTGCTGGCGTAGGCCACTAGAGGCAACGCCAAAAACAATCTGGTCCCTGATCATGGACTCTGTGATGGTGCCGTAACCGCAGGACTGCGCTAGAATCCGGAGGTGCGTCAAAAAGGGTTGAAAAAGCTCCTCCTTACCTTGCAGGCGTTGCTGAAAGAGGTATCTTTCAAAACTTTCATTTACTTCAACTTGAAAGTGCTGGTCCAGTTTGAGGATGACCGTGTCATATTTGGCTTGGTTTTCGCCTTCTTCGAACACCAGTGAGTTGAAGACGTCGGTGGCGTGCGGACCTGCGTAGAAGAGGAGCATTGCAATCTTCGTGTCATCCGAGGCACTCTGTTTTTCGGTGGCACGGATGTACAGGTCAAACCGCTGCCTGTAGAGCTTCCAATTGGTGCCTAGGTTCCCCGCGACTTGCATCGGCTACGGTCCGTCGGTGTGGTCCATGTCCAGAATGGCAGGTTAGTAGGCAGGTATCGATCCACTCCTGTACCATGTGGTGTTGGGTGTTCTGACACACAGATGAGCCAACACGGTTGCATATGGTACAACGCTACTTTATTTAAACTTACTATTTACAGTTTGGTCTTTGCACTCTGCACGTGGGGGTTCCCTGCTTGTGATGTTTTAACAGCTCTTTCTTGTTCCCTTCTCCCCAGACCTACTGACCACCAGGTGTCGTGCTCGTGCTTTTTATGTGGTTGGTGTTCTTGTCTGTGATTGGTTGTGGTGTTGTGTACTCTGATTTGCCTGTTAGTGTGTCCATCATGATGTGTGTGTTTGAATATCATGACAACAGCCCGGGCCTCTGGATTCCTGGTCTAGTGACATTGACACAATGACACCATCTCCTCACAACGGGCGTTCTCCCCAAGGCCCTGGCCCCGCATATATCCCTCGACCTGTGACCTTGCCGTGCACAGAATGGCTGCCCAAATTGTGACCTCACAAAAGTGACTACACTTCAAACGTACGTCACTGGCTGTGAAGTGGGTTAAACTGAGGAAGTGAAAGGGGTTATGGAAATGCAAGCTTGTTCTTTCCTTCATTGGCCAGATCTGGAGATACCTACCGTCCGTCTGGTTGGTTGGTTTTGATTAAATTGGACTCAGCTGTGGTGACCCGAGCGGCTGAGGTAGACACTGTGTGTGTGTGTGTGGGGGGGGGGGGGGGGGGGGGGGGGAGGGGGACTTTATGTCCTCATTCGACACAGGCATAAATAGCGATGCGAGTGTGAAACCCCGTGAGAGCTGGAACACGGGAATCTGGCCGACACGATCCCGTTTTCGGATATCTTCCCCCCCCCCCCCCCCCCCCCCCCCCATGACGTAAAGAGGTACCCACCGGGGAATGTTGGGAACTGCATTTCCATGCAATAACATATTATTCCCGGGCTACCCCGCTGTATCGCTCTCCCCAGATTGGGAATTCCCAGGGCCGGGATAGGGGGAGGGGGTGTGGAAGGATGTGGTCGGTCAGTAACCTGGCTGAAGGGCAGTTCCGGGAGGGGGGGGGGGCAGTGCCGGAGATTGGCGCCTTCAGTTAGGGAAGGCCGGGTGGCCGGTGGAGAAAGGGGGTGTCCCGCGTGGGGGGGGGGGGGTGGGGGTGGGGGGGGGGGGGTACCCTGCGGTAGGAGGTTCCCGAGGGGGGTTGGGGTGGGGCAGGGGCATGTATGCGGGCATGGAGGGGGAGGGGGGGGGGGGGAGTCTCGATCTCTGCGGATCTTGGACGGGATTTATTGATCACGTTGCTCCTGAAAAGCAGCACGGCATAACGTGCACGCTGGATTCCGGGCGATCCCACTTCCAAGATCTACCTGGCTCGCCACGCCCCGCAAGATCAAACGCGATCTTGTGAGATATTGTGCTGTGAATCCCACACATTGTGGGCAGGATCACTTCCTGGCAAATCTGTGTGTGAGAGTGAGACAGATTAGTCTCCTTCTAATCTGCGTTCCCGAGATTTAACCAAGGCATTGTGATCTAACCCTCCCACCTCGGAGACCTCAGGCGAGCGCTGTTCAGTGCCGGTCTCCACAAACGGGGACCAGGTGGAACGGCACTCGAGGGGGTCTCCCCAGGTGCGTGCCCTGGCACGTCCAGCCTGACATCTTGGATGTACCACCAGGGTGCCAGCCTGCCACTGCCAAGGTGACATTGCCAGCTGGCAGGGGCAATGCCAGGTGGGGGGGAGCTGGCATTTTTTTGTGCGGCGGTGATCAGACCAGGGGTGCCCTGTGTGAGTGAGGGAGGGGTCCTGGGGACACCCTTATAGTGAGTTGGGGCTTAGGGGAGTTTGGGGGTAGTGTCGGGGGCTTGACAGATCTCTCACTGCACTGAGGCGTTCCAGTGAGGTTATGTGTGGACTTGTTGGGGAATTTTCACCAGAGGCTGAACGATGGGCATTAGACAGCGGGAAATACCTGGCTAATCCCGCGTGACGGGACTCTGTCCCCATTCAGGTAGATTGTGCCTTTTTTCTTTAAGATTGAGTATCCCTTTTTAAAGGGCCGACATTGGCGATTCTATCAGTCCCGCCCTGCTGGCATGACAGCTTCAGACGCGCTCCCAGAATCTGTGCTGATGAGTGTTGTAGAAAAGCCGATTGTGCAGTCGGCCAGCTACACACAGGATTTCTCGTCTGGACTAGCACTCAGAAAAAAACTTGGAAAATGTTACCCTATATCTGTCGTTCAAGTGTACAAATGGACACTGAGATGTGGCACAGGGAACAGGTGAGGCCGCTTCAAGTCGCAGAAACATATCACTGCTTCAGAACAGGTGAAGGAAGGAACATAGAGAGGGTGGGATGGGCAGCGGAATTATTATTCATATTAACATCCACCCAGTTAATAGTCAGTAGATATTGTCAGACATTAGATTTATGAACACTTTGCTTCAGTATTCACTGGAGAGCGGGACCTTGTTGCCCATGAGAACAGTGTGAACCAGGTTAATAGACTTGAACAGGTTGATATTAAGAAGGAGGATATGCTGGAAATTTTGAAAAGCATCAGGATAGATAAGTCCCCTGGGCCTGACGGGATATGCCCAAGGTTACTACGGGAAGCGAGGGAGGAGATTGCTGCGCCGTTGGCGATGATCTTTGCGTCCTCACTCTCCACTGGAATAGCACCGGATGATTGGAGGGAGGCGAATGTTGTTCCCCTGTTCAAGAAAGGGAATAGGGAAATCCTTGGGAATTACAGACCCATCAGTCTTACGTCTGTGGTGAGAAAAATATTGGAAAGGATTCTGAGAGATAGGATTTATGATTATTTAGAAAAACATTGTTTGATTAAAGATAGTCAGCATGGCTTTGTGAGGGGCAGGTCATGCCTCACAAGCCTCACTGAATTCTTTGAGGATGTGACGAGACACATTGATGAAGGTCGGGCAGTGGATGTGGTGTATATGGATTTCAGTAGAAGGTTCCCCATGGTACGCTCATTCAGAAAGTTAGGGGGCATGGGATACAGGGAAATGTGGCTGTCTGGATACAGAATTGGCTGGCCAAAAGAAGACAGCGAGTGGTAGTGGATGGTAAGTATTCCGCCTGGAGGTCTGTGACCAGTGGTGTCCTGCAAGGATCTGTTCTGGGACCTCTGCTCTTTGTGGTTTTCATAAATGACTTGGATGAGGAAGTGGAAGGGTGGGTTAGTAAGTTTGCCGATGGCACAAAGGTAGGGGGAGTTGTAGATAGTGTTGAGGGTTGTTGCAGGTTACAACAGGACATTGACAGGATACAGAGCTGGGCTGAGAAGTGGCAGATAGAGTTCAACCTTGATAAATGTGAAGTGATTCATTTTGGAAGGTCGAATTTGAATGCTGAATACAGGGTTAAAGGCAGGATTCTTGGAAGTGTGGAGGAACAGAGGGATCTTGGGGGCCACGTACATAGATCCCTCAAAGTTGCCCCCCAGGTTGATAGGGTTGTTAAGAAGGCGTATGGTGTGTTGGCTTTCATTAACAGGGGGATTGAGTTTAAGAGCCGCGAGGTTTTGCTGCAGCTTTATAAAACTCTAGTTAGACCACACTTGGAATATTGGGTCCAGCTCTGGTCGCCTCATTATAGGCAGGATGTGGATGCTTGAGAGCGGGTACAGAAGAGATTTACCAGGATGCTGCCTGGACAGGAGGGCATGTCTTATGAAGAAAGGTTGAGGGAGCTAGGGCTTTTCTCACTGGAGCGAAGAAGGCAGAGAGGTGACTTGATAGAGGTGTACAAGGTGATGAGAGGCATGGATAGAGTGGATAGCCAGAGACTTTTCCCCAGGGTGGAAATGGCTGCCACGAGGGGACATAATTTTAAGGTGATTGGAGGAAGGTATAGGGGAGATGTCAGAGGTCGGTTCTTTACACAGAGAGTGGTGGGTGTGTGGAATGCACTGGCAGCAGAGGTGGGGGAGTCAGAGTCATTAGGGAAATTTAAGCGACTCTTAGACAGGCACATGGACAGCAGTAAATTGAAGGGGTGGAGGTTAGGTTGATCTTAGATTAGGATAAATGGTCGGCACAACATCGTGGGCCGAAGGGCCTGTACTGTTCTATGTTCTATGTAACACATTCACTGATTACAACTTACAAATGACAGATCTATAAGCAGCATGAGGGCTTCCTCCAGAATAGAATAAATTATTACCTGTTTCATAGAATTTACAGTGCAGAAGGAGGCCATTCGGCCCATCGAGTCTGCCCCGGCTCTTGGAAAGAGCACCCTACCCAAGACCACACCTCCACCCAATCCCCACAACCCAATAACCCCACCCAACACTAAGGGCAATTTTGGACATTAAGGGCAATTTATCATGGCCGATCCACCTAACCTGCACATTTTTGGACTTGTTGAGTCTTCAGTGTGCACAGCAGTTGTGTAGTTATTTGTATTGTCAATGTTTTAATCAATTGAAGTTTTTCAAAGCTTTTATTTGTTTTTTTTCTGGGATTAATGCCAGGCGATGGGGGCTTCTGATCTTCAACCATCAGCAGCTTGAGAATTGCCTCAGCAGGCATTGAGGGCGATGGGAGTTTACTTAGGTTTCTAACCATTAAATTATGTTCGGTTGGCAACAGTTTCACCTCTGAAGCTGTGGTGGGGGGTGGCTTGTGCAGTTAAACCCAGCTCAGACTGGCTCTGCGCTGAGGGGAATGCTACAATGCATGCAGACACCAGGTTGAACAAGTCATGTTAAACCAAAGCTTTGCCTTCTTGTCCTGGTAGATATTCACAGAATCACAGAATTGTCACGTTGCAGAATGAGGCCAATCAGCCCATCCAGTCTGCACCGGCTCTCCAAACGAGCGTCATGACTTAGCGCCATTTCCCAGCCTTTTCCCCCTACCCCCCGCACATTGTTTCTATTCAAGTAATCATCTAACGCCCTCTGGAATGCTTTGATTGAACCTGTCTCCACCGCACTGCCAGGACGAGCATTCCAGACACCAGCCACTCGCTGGGTGAAAACGTCTATTCCCACATTTGCTTCTTTTGCAAATCACTTTAAATCTGTGCCCTCTCGTTCTTGACCCTCTTACGAGTGGGAACGTTTCCTCCCTGTCTACTCTGTCCCCCTCATGACTGTGAACATTTCTGTCATTTGAATATTAGCCTTAGTCTCTCCAAGGAGAACAGTCCTCAGGATTCCACGGTGCTATTTAAGGAAGGACAGGGAGTTCTTCTAATGTGCAGCCAAAAACAACGGAACTGTTTTTTCATCTCAGTTTTATCTGTGAGAACTTGCTGCTTGTGAACCGACTTAGCTTATAGATCAGGCATTGCAGTTGGAAATTAATCCATTGGGTGCCGGGGGGGCGTTTGGGGGGGTTGGGGGGGGGGGGGGTAGAGTAGGTGGGGAAGAATGTTCTCAGCTGAGCAACCTCTCAGCCTTTTTAAAAAAAATAAATTTAGAGTACCCAATTCATTTTTTTTTCCAATTAAGGGGCAATTTATCGTGGCCAATCCACCTACTCTGCCCATCTTTGGGTTGTGGGGGTGAGACCCACACAGACACGGGGAGAACGTGCAAACTCCACACGGACAGTGACCCAGAGCCGGGATCGAACCCGGGACCTCAGCGCCGTGAGGCAGCAGTGCTAACCACTGAGCCACCGCGCTGCCCCTCAAACTCTCATCCTTGATGTAAATCAGGAAATTGTCTTGAATGAGATCTCGCAATCCTGGGCCATGTCATGGGGCTGCCTTTAGCCAATTCTTCTTAGTCCACCCCAGGATTTTGCTCCAAATGAATTGGGTAATGAAGCTTCCATCTTGCCGTTTACTTTTCTGGTTAAATCCCAAAGCACCAAAGCCACTTTAATCCCGAATCAGCCCTTCTAATGAATGCAAGTAAACACACGAACACTATCACTCCTTAATGCGTGTTAATGCTTTCTAAATTCATTTAGCTTAATAGAATATTTATATTTATTCTCCTCTAATTTTACAACAATTAGCTGACTAAAATAGATAACTCATTCAACTAATAGGACCTAATCTAATCCTACTTGTCATTCCTTGAAGCTAAATCAAAACATGTGGAAGGCGGTAATAAACCTATTGCTGGTACTGTCACGGTATGGTTTTAGTCCAATAGGTGGCACGCCTAAATTATGGCCAAGTTTAAATTAAGTCCAATAGGGAATTCAAAAGAAACTTCTTTATCCAGGGAGTGGTTAAAACGGGGAATTTGGAACCGCAAGGAATAGCAACAAGATATTTAACAGGAAGCTAAATGAACAGATGAGAGAGGAAGGAGGGGAAGGATGTATCGATAAGGTGAGTTGCAGTAGGGTGGGAGGGGGTTTACATTAAGCAGAAACACAGAGCGGTCGGGTTGAAGGTCCTATTTCTGTGTTTGGTTTGTTGTTTCTGTTCTCCCGGTAATGGCGAAGAGGGAATTTTCCCAACCACCTGCATCAACCTCTGCCAGAGTAGCATATACTCTTGTTCATGAACATTCCGGCTTGAGGAGGTTTTTAGTCCCAAATCCTGTGGTGAGTGAGTCACAAAGTTAAGTGTAAACTTCAACGCAGGGTGACCTGCGCTGGCTGTCAATCGGACAAAATGGGCCGGAGATTCCGCGCAGCTCGCCACGTGTCTCACTGAGGCGGCCTACCATTGGTGGGTTTTCTTTCATTAGAAGGGCTTATTCGGGTGGACTAAGAAGAATTGGACGAGGTCCTCTGGTGCCGCCGTTGTCAATGGGCCTTCCCGTTGAATGCACCCCTCGCTGCCATGAAACCCATGGCTGCGGAGCGCCATCAGGGGGGGGGGAACTGGAAGATCCCGTCGACGTGAAATGCCAAAAGATTCCGCCGATACTTCCACTCTCCTGTGCGTTCTCACTTCGCAAAGCGCGAGAACAAGAGGCTAAACCCTAAAATCGCTTCCCACATCCCGCTTACTGGTCTTGCAAAAGAAATTGCCATTTGAAAGGCCTGCTCATCCTCTACTCTCCTTAGTTCTGGGCACCACACACTGAGAAAGGGGACAGTGGGGGAATCTATGTTTTGAGCCAGAGGAAATGGATGAGCTACCAAATGAGTACTTTGCATCAGTGTTCACCAAAGAAAAGGACTTCTTGGGTAGGGTGTGTGGATAGTCTGGGTCATGTTGACATTAAAAAGGAGGAGGTATTGCGTGTTTCAAAATACATTAAGGTAGATAAGTCTCCTGGGCCAGATGTGATTTACACTCGAATACTGAGGGAGCCAGGGTTGAAATTGCTGGGGCCTTGACTGACATCTTTGCATCCTCATTGGCTACAGGTGAGACCAAAGAGGACTGGAGAATAGCTAACGTGGTACCACTGTTTAAGAAAGGTAGCAGGGATAATCCTGGAAACTGTAGGCCGGTGAACCTCACATCGGTAGTAGGTAAATTATTGGAGAGAATTCTCAGGGACAGGATTTATATCCATTTGGAAACAAATGGACTCATTAATGATAGACAGCGTGGTTTTATGAAGGGGAGGTCGTGCCTCACTAACTTGATTGAGTGTTTTGAGGAGGTGACAAAGATGATTGATGAGGGGAGAGTGTTAGATGTTGTTTACATGGACTTCAGTAAAGCCTTCTAACGTTTTCTGGGTAATGTTTACTATAACACAATTGGAACCATCCGGAATTTGGGATTTAACCTCCACTTTCGGATACAATTGCCCTTCGGAAGTTTGCGTTTCCTGGGAACTTCCCTGGGGGCGGGGGGATTTCCCCAATGCACCTTAGTGGTACACCCCAGTTAGACTGCCCTGGAGCTCAAAAGCTCTGCACCAGCATAAAATAAAATGCACAATTCTGAAAGGGGAACAGCATTTCTGGGGAAAATGTGCACACATTGTTGATGTATCAGGGCATGTTGAAAAAAGGTTGAAAAGGTAAATGGGATCTTGTTCATTGGCTTCATAAATCGAGGCATAGAGTACAGAAGCGAGGAAGTAATGATGGACATTAATAAAACTCTGGGCTGGTGGGAGTATTACATCTAATTTACCGAGCACCACATTTCAGGAAGGATCTGGAGGCTTTAGAGAACTTTCAGGAAAGATTAGCGAGAATGTTTCCAGGGTTGATTTGTTAATGGTAGGTTAATTATGCTGTTAAAGATACATAGGTGAAGGACGTTGTTTGATTGAGGACTTAGAGCACATAAAAAGTGAGCCTGCTGGGACACTGGGTGAGGTGGCATGAGGCAGTGAGTAAACCGACCATCAGGAAAAGGGTCTGTGTGTAGCTTCACACTACACCATCTGTCTTATCATAGAATTTACAGTGCAGAAGGAGGCCATTCGGCCCGTCGAGCCTGCACCAGCTCTTAGAAAGAGCACCCTACCCAAGGTCAACACCTCCACCCATAACCCAGTCACCCCACCCAACACTAAGGGCAATTTTGCAAACTAAGGGCAATTTATCATGGCCAATCCACCTAACCTGCACATCTTTGGACTGTGGGAGGAAACCGGAGCACCCGGAGGAAACCCACGCACACACGGGGAGGATGTGCAGACTCCGCACAGACAGTGACCCAAGCCGGAATCGAACCTGGGACCCTGGAGCTGTGAAGCAATTGTGCTATCCACAAGGCTACCGTGCTGCCCCATTGGATGACACAAGAGACTTCAGTTAGGAGGCTAGATTGGAGGAACTAGGGTCGTTCTTGGTAAGGATGGATATGTTCCACACCACCAGGAGCCTGGACAGAATAGATAGGAAGAAACTGCTCCCATTGGCAGAGGAGTCAAGACCAGAGAAGAGCAACTTAGCCTCTTA
This sequence comes from Scyliorhinus torazame, assembly GCF_047496885.1. Taxonomy (NCBI): domain Eukaryota; kingdom Metazoa; phylum Chordata; class Chondrichthyes; order Carcharhiniformes; family Scyliorhinidae; genus Scyliorhinus; species Scyliorhinus torazame. The sequence goes on from NC_092734.1 coordinate 8,678,722, forward strand.
GTAAAAGAACTAATGGTGACATGTGGAAGCATTTATTTATGCAATGAAAGGCTAACCTCTAGAAAGTACTGTCTGACAGTCTGGTGGAGCTGCAAGAAGGAATTGGATTAGCACCCGAAGATAAAAGGTTTGTTGGGTTATGGGGAAAGCGGCAGGGGGTTTTGTGGGCATCAGTGGCACAGCCGACATTTATTGCCCATCCCCAATTGCCTTTACACTGAGTGTCTTGCTCGGCTATTGCAGAGGGGCTGTTAAGAGTCAACCACATTGGGGTGGATCTGGAGTCACATGTAGGCCAGACCAGGTAAGGACGGCAGATTTCCTTCCCTAAAGGACATTAGATGGATTTTTACAACAATTGATGATAGATTCATGGTCAGGATCGCTGAGACTAGCCTTCCAATTCCAGGTTTATTAAATGAATTTAAATTCCACGAACTGTCCTGGTGGGATTTAAACCCGTGTCCCCAGAGCATTAGCCTGGGCCTCGGGCTTATGAGCCTGGTGACATTGCCACGACAACACCGTCTCCCCTGAGTGCATGGTTTCGATGCTGCAAATGAACCTATGAGTTAGGCTGGCTGACTTGTACTGGCAGAGAGCTGGCGTGGACTTGTCAGTGCCCAGGAGCATTCTCCTAAGACGGTGCCTTCCAATACCTGGGTCAAAATCCTGAAGCTCCCTCCCTAACAGCACTGTGGGTGTACCTACACCACATGGGCTGCAGTGGTTCAAGAAGGCCGCTCACCACCATCTTCTCAATGCAATTAGACAGAGACAATAAATGTTGACCCAGCCAATGACATCCATACCCATGAATGAGCAAACAAAAATGAATGGCCTTCAACAGCACGGCAACCATTCTGATTTCTATGAGTCAACTATGCACATTGCTACAGCTCGAGTGAGGTCAATAATATGAGCTTTATGGCCTTCTATAAATCAATACAGCTTCATATCCAGTATTGCTCATTGATCCATAGTACCAATGTATGAGAATAATGCCACATCTTAAAATTAATGCATACTGTGCTCAGATATGACCAGTGCTCAGTATTGTAACTGTCGTCACATCGATCATAATTACCTAAGTTTGTTTTTGAAGGTTTAAGGTCAACTGCTGGAATATTATTCATTTCAAATTGGAAAAAGTGAGGTGTTAGGGTATGCATTACACCTTGAAATTAGAAACATGATCCATTTTAAGACTTGCCAATGACTAATCTGATGGAGGCCTCCGCTCAGTGAACAGCAATAACTGACTGTGCTATATACAGAAACATGTTACTCCAGTAAAATTTCCATGAATAAATGCAATATTCTTTCGTGAAAGGGGCGAGGGGGCTGGGGGACAGGAAGGTGTTGAGAATAATCCATCAGTTTGAAAAATTAGCCTCAAAACGCTGGAAATTGAAAAACAGAGCTCTGAGCAGTCAGTAATGGTCTCCATTAATACTTTGGGATAATGACTAGTTGCTGTTCAAAGCCAATTATGATTCACCTCATTAACATCCAGGTCAATTATATAGAAGACACAGGTATTTCAGCAATCCCATTCTGTCCATTGGCTCCTCAATAGGGCCTTCAAGCTTCCCTTCACAGATAATGCTTTTTAATGGTTGTCTATTTGTAATGTGCAGACAGGTAAAGCAGAGGCAATTTTTCAAACAGTGAGGATTGCGATGAGTTTAGTACCTCCCATGATGCCCTGGCTCCCTATGCCGCAGACCAACTTTGAGTTAGTGATGCAAAAAGGCACCCTGTGCTTTCCTTGGCCTGGTCTCATCACTTCTCAGACATGCTAAATCCTGCTTGTGTTTGTCTACCCAGGCTAAGCACTGATAAAATTAGGCAAGTGGAAGTGGTACGAGGAACAAGAACGATTCGTCACTCCCTTCCCTCCACCACTGACGGCCAGACCTTCAGCTGCCAAGGGAACAGTAACAGTACGAGGTAGGTTACACAAACACTGCATGGAAAGACAAAGCCAATGATGGAGGTATCATGTTGCATCATTGGCTTTGTTTTTCTATGCTGTGTTTGTGTAACCTACCTCTTCACTCACCTGCTGAAGGAGCTGCGCTCTGAAAGCTAGTGATTCCAAATAAACCTGTTGGACTTTATCCTGGTGTTGTAAGACTTCTTCCTGTGCTCACCCCAGTTCAACGCCAGCATCCCCACATCATGGCCAAGAAGACAGTCAGAGGATTGGTGCTTGATTTGAAGGCTGGTATTTCTAACACTGCGGCACACCCTCAGTGGCGCATTGCAATGGATTGCGTGCTGGAATGGTGCAAGACACAGATGTAACCAAATTAACCAAGCTGCCACTGAAATAGTTGCTGAACAGATGATATCGATGAACAAGATTAATCATCTGTTAATTATTCGTCTGAAGCAAAGCTGCAAGCGCGATTCCTATCGGGATTTCATTAACATAGGACGAACATTTTGCTTTGAATAAATTCATATGCTTCTTTCCTTTCAGATGCTGGGGGTCCTTTGTCCATGAAGAACCATAGGATTGCCTCAGCTGAGCATGTTTTCATTAAAAAATAAGGCACTTTCTCCTTTGCAGCAGTTTACAGGAACTACAATATGAAGGAGGTCTTTTGTGTTTGGAGCCTTGTTCGATGGTCGCAATCATCGACTGAATTGAAAATGGAGAGAGGAATTTTTCTCATTTCATTGTGTATGTTCTGACTCTCTCATCGTGTTCGCGGGGTACAGGCTCACAATCAGACAGACCTGATGTCATCAACAACCAATGCAATGTGTACCCAAAAACAGAAGTGCTGAACGTGAGGTTTTTAAGAAAAAAGAAACCAAAGGTTTTGTGTCTGTGTCCCTTTGTTAGGGGCCAGTGTTTAGAGAACCCCAAAGTGTATCATGGAGTTCCCCTGACAAACAATTTTTATTTTTGAAATTTTTTATTTAAAACAAATTTGTAACATTTACAGAGAGATAAAAGGCCCTTTGCAAAGAGCCTTAACATAGTGAAAACGGACAGTGGGGAAGAATAAACATGTTAATCAGGCACTTCCCCTGTCAGCTCTGTTTGCCCATGCCACACGTGTTCAACTAAACTAACGTGACTCTAACCCACCCCCCGTCGGGTGCTGCTGCTGTTGGTTTCCTGCGCTGTTCCCTGAGAGTCTGCAAGCGACTTTCTCCCCTGGGGGATCCCTGGTCACCCCCCCTTGCCCATTTAAGTCTCCTCTGCTCTACTTCTCAGCTGCACCCCACCCCCCGACCTCCCCCGCCCCCCGAGACTTGACCTGCCAGGTCCGCCCTGCGCTTGGCCCTAGCCCGCCCCTCCTCCTACTCTCCCTGGTGCCCCCTGACCTACGCTAGCTATGCTAACCCCTGCCCTTGGCGCCTGTCTGTCTCCCGCCCGAGCACCTGACCCACAACTTTTACTAGATTGTGGTCTGGGGAGCACACGGCCCACTCTACAGGTGTGGGACAGCAGAAATGGAAAAGTATTTTTTAAAGCAAAACAATGTTTATTCTATGAACTCAAGTTAACCTTTTTAAAACATACAGTGAACATCTTAGAAACCATTATTTCAAATACAACCCCCAAAGAATACAACACTAACTAACCCTTAAATTCCCAAACAACATCCAGAAGACAAAAGAAACAGATTTTAACAGAAGCACATCAGGTTTAAATTCACCACTAAGAACAGTTATAATTCTGAATTCACTAAATGATCAAGAGACAGTCTTTTCATGGCAGAGAGAACAGCAGTACACCTGCTTTGTCTGGCTTCAGCTCCAACACTGAAACAAAACCAAAAATACACAGACACACCCAAACTTTTCTCAAAGTGAAACTAGAAAGCAGAGCCAGAGCTCAGCTCCACCCACACTCTGACATCACTGCAGTAACATGAGCAGCCAAACATTTCTTAAAGTGACATTCTCATTACACCCTGCAACAACTTTCGCGACCTCAGGACATCCCAAAGTGCGTTATAATGAGGTATGTTTGAAGTGCAGTACAGAACTCTGACAAAAACCTCTGTTGGTCATCGCCCCAAAACATTCCTCTCTCCATAGATGCTGCCAGACATGCTGAGCATTTCCGCCACTTTCTGTAGGAAACATGTCAGCCAATTTGCACCCAGCAATCTTCCACAAACCGCAACAAGGTAAATTACCAGGTAATCTGGTTTTATGATGTTCGAGGAGGCCCTCCTCTGCTCTTCTTTGAAGAGTGCAATGTGTTCATCATTTTGTGTATTATGTCGTTGAATTAAGTTTGGACCAAGAACCTTCTCAGTCTAGGCTGAAAGTCGTGTCAACTGAGACAACCTGACATAAAGGTTTGGGTATTGCATTTTTGGTAATAATAATAATTATAATAATAATCTTTATTGTCACAAGTAGGCTTACATTAACACTGCAATGAAGTCACTGTGAAAGGGAAGTTACTGTTCGAGGGTAAAGTGAGAGATAGAAGAATACAGACAGGGACACACAACTCTGGAGGGAGGAGGGAGAGAGGAGGGAACTCGGGGGAACTGAGGGGAACAGCACAAAGGGAGGGGGAGGAGGCAGAAGATCCTCCCCCTCCCCCACAAGGCAGACACAGCAGAAAGCACAAAGGAAAGAAGGGGGGGGGGAAGGGGAGAGCAGAAGACTGTACACCCTGAACGAAAAGGGAGGATAACAAGGGGGGCCAGATAGTAAAAGATGTACATAAGAACCACACGTACTGTAAATATTGAACTTAAAGTACAACTGTGTGTGAAAACTGAAAATACCAATAAAAATATTTTTCAAAAAAGAAGTTACTGTGAAAAGCCCCTAGTCACCACACCCCAGTGATGCACTATCAATTACGATGAGACGAGAGTAGAGAGTAATCAAGGCTTTATTACGCAGAGATGTGTGGCCTCCTACGGCTGCTGCTGAAATGGCCACAGCTCGGTGAGCACACACATTTATACTCCGCCTACTGGGCGGACAGGGAACTACCCCCGTACCTGTAGAACAGGAGCCGTACCGTATTACATCTCATACGTGCACTATATACAACAGTGATGACTACCACATCCGACGCCTGTTCGGGTACACGGAGGGAGAATTCAGAATGTCCAATTCACCTAACAAGCACGTCTTTCGGGACTTGTAGGAGGAAACCGGAGCACCCGGAGGAAACCCACGCAGACACGGGGAGAACGTGCAGACTCCACACACAGCCAGTGACCCAAGCCGGGAATCGAACCTGGGACCCTGGTGCTGCTGAAGCTTTCTTTGAATGCAGCTCTAATGCCTAAGTAAGACTGTACAATCACGTTCTCCACCAACTCTCCGGGATGTCCGCACCTCTCCAGTTCTGACCTTTTAATCGCTCTGCCTTCAGCTGTCATGGACTGGGAGCTCTGGACTTCTGTCATTAAACCTCTCTGCTCCTCTATCATCCTCTTCTCCTTTAACCCGCGTGTCTGCCCATCCTTCCTCATATCTCCTTGTGATGCTTGGCGTCACGTTTTTGATAATGCTCCTGCGACGTACCTTTGGACAGTTTTCTTTGTGTGTTAAAGAACGCTATCTAAATGCAGGTTGTTGGTGTGCATAATGGCTGCCTGCTTAAAAACAGTCTGTTGTTCATAAATTTCTCTGAAATATAATTGGTGTATGGTCGCACCCGATAAGATATTGCAGCACAAAGGTCTTTCTTTCGACTTGAATATTTTGTTTGCGAGCATCGAAGCGTAAGTTCTTCCAAAAACCACAAATTGACTGAGCATTTCTGTGTTGCCGGCAAGTTCCTGCTCCCAAAAGAAAGTTGCTGCAGTTGTAATGTTTGCAAAGAAAAAAAAAACAAAATCTGCCTGCCGCAATACGGTAAAGTTACTAATTGCTATTACTTAACCTCCATTGACCAGATGTGGGTGGAGGGCTTTGCAATGCTTAACGAAGGCATAACTCACCAAATATCTGCTCCGTTCTGTTTTAATTAGCTCGGAGTGCTTGCTTTCGAGTTTCATGTCTGTAATTCTGAGGCAGGATGCCTCCAGGCTTGCATTGCCATCTGAAGCATTACTAGACAGCTGACTGATTAATACTCTTTCCAATCACTGATGTTTAAAAGCAAGGCCTTTATTATCTCAGTTAGGAACCCTTTTATGACAAAGGATGCAGAAAAGAGACTTAATGTACACATTGTGCCCCTATCATTATGCTGCAAATAGTTTCCTGTATCCTTGATGCAAAACAAGCCGTAGTATGCCTCCATCTGACAACCATTTAATTTCCCCTTCATCCGAGCCCACCCCCAGATTTGTTTTCCTGGCTGAGTTTGTTCCATTCAAAAACCAGCAGGAGAGAATTGGGAGCTTTGTGATTCCTTTTTTAATAAGAATTCCCATCTCCTGTTTTCGGAGTTATACATAAAATCCCCCCCCCCCACCCCCCCGGAAATTGGATTCCGAAAGGCTTTCTGGCTGATTAGCGATAATGCCAGAGTACGCAATTTTAATTTTAACTGAGTTGCCGTTGAGTAAGATCAAGGCCATGGCGGAACAGGCCCGTCGCCCTGCTGCCCCGCAGTTGGGACTGGCTGAATTGATAAGTATTGCCACGGTTAAAAAAAATGAAAACTTAAAAGTGGCAGAGGCAGCCAGGGTAGAAGGACGACTCGTCACTGCTATCACAAACACAGCCCAACAGGCTCCACGTACAGTGTACTGCTTGGCAGTGCAGTGGCTGATAAGAGGTTTGCATGCACATATCAGGGGAACACCTTACAGTTTACCACGGTGCTCTATCAGTGCAGGTTGTTGTTGTTAAGTGGGGTAGATAGCTAGGGGAGGGGGTTGACAGGCAAGTCGAACTCTCACCGCAACCCTCCCCAAACCCAAAAGTCAAAACGCCCACAAATGTGACAAATTTGCACCTCCTTTGTCGCAAGAAAACTTTTGTTCTGATCTGTCACTTGGTGAAGCAGCGTTCCAGTGCAGGGGTGTGCATGTCACTGGCAGGGACAGCATATTTTGCCCATCCCTCAGTGCCTGGAGGTGGTGAGCTGCCTTCTTGAGCCACTGCAGTCCCTGAGATGTATGTACACCCACAGAGCTGTTAGGGAGGGAGTTCCAGGATTTTGACCCAGCGACAGTGAAGGAATGGCCGATATATTTCCAAGTCAGGATGGTGAGTGACCTGGAGGGGAACTTCCAGGTGGTGGGGTTCCCATGTTTCTGCTGCCCTTGTCCCTCTTGGTGCAGAGGTCACGATTTTGGAAGGTGCTTGGTGTCGATGGAGCCTTGGCGAGTTGCTGCAGTGCATCTTGTAGATGGCGCACACTGCTTGCTGTCAAGGAGCACTCATGTTGGTCAGTGTTTAAGGTAGTGGATGGGGTGCTGACCAAGTAGGGCTGCTTTGCCCTGGATGGTGTCGAGCTTCTTGAGTGTTGTTAGAGCTGCGCTCATCCAGGCAAGTGGAGCGTATTCTATCACAATTGTGATAACTCAGAGAGTAACCCTTTTCAACCCCTTTTCCAACCAAAGAAATTCCGATGATAATTTATCTGTTTCAAAGTGAGATAGTTATATTTATTTTACTGCCTGCCTTATTTCACATTGCTCCTCCTATTTTAAGTAACTGAGTCATATAAAGTTCACTGAAGCAATGCATATCCTCCTCGGCATAATTTGACTAGAAATTCAGGAAATACTAATTCCCATTTTCCCAGTTAAATTATTGACAGGATCCATTGACCCAGGGCTAACTCCATTCCCGGCAGACCACCGGAATCCACCGATACCCGCATGTGACTGATTTTTTTTCCCCCAAGGTGTTCCAGCAAAGTGAGATCAGGACGTTTCAGTCCTGATGGGCTGGACATCAGAGTGGAGCGGAGTGAGCTTGGCAAAGGTTTGCAACCATGGGCAGAGATGGGGAAGATCCAACGGGAATCCCTACCCTTGGACATTATCTGGTGAGCTTTGCTATAAAGTACATGGGCAGTAGTGAAGACAGGATAGAGCAGAATTTGGTATCACCATTATTGACCAGGGTCACCCTTTAGGAATGGTCACTTGTGCCGTGCTGAACAAAGAACAAAGAACAAAGAACAATGCGGCACAGGAACAGGCCCTTTGGCCCTCCAAGCCTGCGCAGATCATATGTCCTATCTAGACCAACCGCCTGTACCCTTCTATACCCCGTCTGTTCATGTGCCTATCCAAATAAGACATAAAGGTCGCTAACGTATCTGCCTCAACCACCTCACTTGGCCGTTCATTCCAGGTCACCACCACCCTCTGTGTAAAAAACTTACCCCGCACATCTCCACTGAACCTTCCCCCCTCACCTTGAACTTGTGCCCTCTTGTAATTTTCAATTCCATCCTGGGAAATAGCCTCCAACTGTTCACCCCATCTGTACCCCTAATAATTTTATAAGCTTCTAACAGGTCGCCCCTCAGCCTCCATCTCTCTAGGGAGAACAATCCCAGTTTATTCAATCACTCCTCCTAGCTAATACCCTCCATACCAGGCAACATCCTGGTGAACCTTTTCTGTACTCTCTCCATGAGGTATAATGGTGTGAGAGAAACGCAATCAATGGGCGAGAGTTTGGGACTTGGAAGGGCAAACATTATCACTACCTATCTCCCGTCAGGGAGGACTACTGTACGTCCTGACAGAGTTTCTGCATTGTTGTGGACTCCTACGACAGCAGATTAACTCATTGTGAAGTTAGATGGACAGATGTACAGTGGTACAGGGGTACATGACAGTGAGAATCAAGAGGTTGTGGGTTCAAGTCCCACTTCAGCGATGAGCACAAAATCCAGGCTGATGCTCCCAGTGCGTTTCCGTGGGTTTGCTGCACCCTCAGAGATGCCATCATCCAGGGAAGGCATTCATTCGAGGACAGGAAGGATCCCACAACACTGGTTCAAAGAAGAGCAGGGGGCGTAACCTCGATCAATGTATCCTCAAATGTCAAATGTGGTCATTGTCATATGGTTCTGTTTGGGATTTTGCTTTGCACAAATTGACTGCCTCGTTTCTTGTATCAGTGACTATACTTCAAATGTAAAGTGCTTTCTGATGTCAAAAAAGATGCTATGAAATTGCAAGTCTCTCTTAAGCTGTGGGCCTAAGCAGAACAGGCTCGAGGAACTGAAAGTGGCCTACTGCTTTTCCAAAGCTGCACAGCTGATATTGCGCCTTTAAACTTGACATTATCTATGGTTTAACTCCTCTAGTCCACCCTGGTTAGGTTTGCATCATTGTCAGGAGTCCAGGAAGCAGGGGTGAAAGTTGTGTTGACAGCAATACCACTGTGATAGGTAGGTACCAATAATTAGGAGCTTCCATTACTGGTTATTCTGAATTCTCCCTGTGTGTACCTGAACAGGCGCCGGAATGTGGCGACTAGGGGCTTTTCACAGTAACTTCATTGTAGTGTTAATGTAAGTCTACTTGTGGCAATAAAGATTATTATTACTATTATTCCAGTATCCATTGCTAAACAGCAGTGCAGCTCTTCTAGGAGATGTTACATTGAGTGAGGAGCTGGAGCTCGATATCCAGATGATCAACACAGAATCACAGCAGTACTACAGGACAGAAGGAGCCCTTTGGCTCATGGTGTTGGCTCTCTGAATGAACAACGCACCCAGTGTCATTAGCCCACCTCTCCCGTAACCCTGCACAGTCTTCCTTTTCAGATAATAACCCACTTGCCTCTTGAGAGCCTCGATTGAACTGGTCTCCACAACGCCCTGAGGCCGTACATTCCACTCACTGCATGAAACAGTTTCACCTCATGTCTCCATTCCTTTCGCCAAGGACATTACATCTGTGCCCTCGCACTCTTGACCTTTCCAGACGTGGGAACAGCTCCCCTCATCTACCCTGACCAGGCCCCACAGGATTTTCTATGAATTCTCCGCTCAACATTCTTTCCTCCGAGGAAACCAGTCCCAACTTCTACAATCTGTCTATGTAACTGGAGTTCCCCATCCCTGGAACTATTCACGTGAAACTTGGAACAGGTTTAACAATAAAGCTTCCATAAAATAAGAGCAGAAAAATACTGTACATGCTCAGCAAGTCTGGCAGCACCTGCGTAGAGTTAACAGGATTAACCAGATGAATTTTCCAGATGCAGAATATTTTCAATTTACTGGTCCAAGGTGATTAATTGGAAGGCCAACGTAACATCCAGTTAGGGGTGGCCAGCAGGATGATGAGGAGGAGGGTGCGTCAATCCCTCCTCCTATGAAGTGTCTGGGTGTCAGGGTGCAGCTGAGGTGGAAGTCTCAAAGGAGGGTGGAATAAGCGGGTTGAGGGAACTGGCTGGCATCATTCCCAACCCTCAGACTTGCTAATTGCACCATGAAGCGGTCAGATTGCATCCTATTTCCATCCTGCCATAACGTCCTGCTGGCCATTGCCTGCTCTGAGTGACCGAGGCGAGGTTCTAAACTTCTCAAAATTGCATTGCCCTTGGACATTTGCTGCTAATTGTCCATTTAGCAAATTTAATTGTCCTCCGGTTGTTGCTGGATGGGTCTCCATCATCGCACATATTCCGGCTCCCGGAAAAGCAGGTGAAAGTGGGAACACATCGGGGAACCGGCACAGGACATTTTTCTCTGATTCTGCTCACGTCCCCCCACCTCCAAACACACCTCCAAGATCCTGGTAAGTGCTTCCCAATGTTTCGGGTCGGTAACCCTTCCACAGAGCTGTAAGAAATTTGAGATTTAACTATTGATAGAGGGAATGAGAAGTGAGGGGAAGGCGGAAAGAACAAACGAGAAGCTTTGTGAATTGAACCCAGAGCGGGGCAGACGGTGCAAGGCATTAGGGGCAATAACGGGACAAGTAAAGATGCAAAAGATGAGTCGGGAGGAGGTGTAGAGGGCAGAGGAAGCGCTTTAGGGATTTCCTCACAGCTTCGTTGAAAAGGTCAACCATAGTTGTGACTCCTGTGACTGACCAAAGTGACAAAGGTTCATTGGAGAAAGTACCGAACACATGGAGAGATTTGGCCAGGAACATGCTGCGGCAAAGTTGAGGCATGGGAAGAAGCACACAAACCTCTAAACAATCTACCCCACCCTTCCTGCACCACATGTGGCAGAGTCTACAGGCCGCACATTGGGCTTATCAGTCATGTCAGAACTAACCAAATTGGAGTGGTAGCAGGTCATCCTTGATCTCAAGGGACTGCCGGAGAAGGACAGGAAACGGCAACAGCAGAATCATTATCATCACTTGCCTGAAAATAAATGGGAACAGCGGTTATGATCCAAAGTTATTGAACTCCAATTGGTAACTCGAAGACTGAAAAGTGAAGTTGTTGTTCCTCAAGTTTTCATTGGTCTTCATTGGAGGCCGAGGACAGAGAGATCAGAGTTTTACTGAAGGCGACCATATTCGAATGATGCTTGAAGCAGATTTTCAACATTTGGTGGAATATTCTACTGATCATCAAATGTTGTGTGAGGTTCGAGCTAAGGCTTTGGCTGGAAGCACATGGCTGAGTTTTCTACTGTTAAGGGGGCTTCAGAGCTCATTTCCCAGTAATCTGCACGGACTTGCAAGTTCTAACTCCGAAACTGTTGTTGTTTTCTCCATTAGTTACGCTCAGATACCCAAAGGCCGCCTGTCGGCTGCGTGTGGTGGAATCAAATCGAGGAGTGAGGTGAATCTGCTTTCAATCGCTCAGGAATCACTTTATAGGGCCCAGGGTTGAGGAAAAAGTTTACAGCCAGGCAGACACCTGGATTGGCTGGTCCGCACATTTCCATCTTGACTGACACAGAGAGGGAAACAAATACAAGCTGGACAAACCCAGCAACACAACAGTTTCTAAGGGATAGTTTCCCCCCCGACGCAAGACACACAAACTAGCTCAGAATTCTTGAGGCACTGGGAACTATGAATCAGCAATTGGAAACACATTAACAGCTTGATGCCAACTATTCATTAAAGCGTTGAGGCAGAATGCAGTCCAAAATTAATTAGAAGATTCTATTCTTTTCCTCCCATATAAAAACAATAACTAAGGACACATTATCCACGCACAATTATGTTGCTGAACCCTGCACGGGATGAAAATGAGTGGTCAGATATATCAAATGACAGTTTTTGACCATAAGCTGAAATCTTTATTTGACTGTAAAATCAAACCTGGTAGAATCAGTGGAAATGTAATATTACAAAGGGGAAGTTGTATTAAAGGTTCAAATTTTACAGGAAAAATGCCTATTAAAATTGTTATGATCTCAGTAGAGACCGGTAATGTTTAAAAATAAATTTGAATTCCCACTTATTAACGGAAAAGGCCACGCAACATCTTTCATAGCGAATAACTTTTACTGATCATCTTTGGGTTTGTGGGGGTGAGACCCACGCAGAGGCGGGGAGAATGTGCAAACTCCACACGGACAGTAACCCGGGTCCTCGGCGCCATGAGGCAGCAGTGCTAACCACTGTGCCACCGTGCCACCCTTTGATTGGTTTATGCGTGATGCTTCTGAGAACGGTGGGCAGAAGTGATTGGACTTGGAAGGAAGAAGGAAGAAGGAACCCTGTCTCTCTCTCGCTGCTGAAGTAAGGAATTGCTTTATTGTTGAAAAGCAGCGAATACCTGGCACATCTTTACCATGTATTTAAAATGAACTTGAATTTACAGAGTAAGTAGACAGCCTTTCTAGAGAAAACCATCTGAAGCCTAGCAGGAAGAAGTATTGAAATAAAAGCTTAAACTCCTGAAAGACTTTAACTGGAAGCCACCCTAGTAATCTTTATTCTTTTATGTTTTCATTATTTCCTTCTATCGTCCATTCCCTCTATGTTGTGAGTGTGTGTGTGAGTGAGTGTGAGTGTGTGTGTGTGAGTGTGTGTGTGTGTGTGTGAGTGAGTGTGTGTGTGAGTGTGAGTGAGTGTGTGTGTGTGAGTGAGTGTGAGTGTGAGTGTGTGTGTGAGTGTGAGTGAGTGTGTGTGAGTGAGTGTGTGTGAGTGTGTGTGTGTGTGAGTGTGTGTGAGTGTGAGTGTGTGTGTGTGTGTGTGTGAGTGTGAGTGAGTGTGTGAGTGTGAGTGAGCGTGTGAGTGAGTGTGAGTGTGTGTGAGTGTGTGAGTGAGTGTGTGTGAGTGTGTGTGAGTGTGAGTGAGTGTGTGTGTGTGAGTGAGTGTGTGTGTGTGTGAGTGTGTGTGTGTGTTGTTGCTCTTTTTAGCCTTAGTTTTATTAGCTCTGATTATGTCACCTTTGCTCACGAGTCGCCAGGTATCTTTCTGATACCGCCACGTGGTTCAAGCTCGAGTTATGATTAATAAGTCCGCACACCGCTTAGTAAGATTGAAATCAACGGTCATTTATTATATACAACAATTAATGCTTACACAATAATCCTACTATCAATATCACTACCTACCACTACTGGCCAATATTTAACTTTAGGAAGGGCCCACCAGGTCAGGGAAACAAATAGTTTATCAAATTGGATCTGGCCTGCGGGATTCAAAAGGCTGATACGGGTCGATGGCTAGGAATCTCTATCGGGTAGCGATCGCTGGAGTCAAACTTACGGTTCTTTGTCGAAGGTTCTTGCGAAGGTCGCGAGCAGGTGAAGAAGGGAGAGAGAGAGAGATCTGAACTTGGCCCCTCACTTTATAGGGCCCAGGGGCTTCCCGCCTCTCGGGGCGGCCCTTGACCCTGAGTCCCAAGTGATTGGACTTGTTCCCAATCACGGTTCGATATGCTCCAATAATGGGGCGATTCCTCGATCGGGGGGTGGTCGTTCACCTTTCTTTGTTTCGGCCACTGCAGGCGCCGACAGGTCTGGCCCGGCATTCAATTGCTAATATGTTGCAATTGTTCCCGGGGATAGCCGATTAAACTGCAGATGTCTGGGTTGATGTGCTGCTAATAGTCTTGAGTATCGGTCTGGGCCGACTTCCCCAGAGCCGAATACGCTATTCTGTCTGCAGCTGTCCGTTTGTGTCCTGTTGGCTGCTTTTCCCATCAGCCTTTTCGGTTAGCCATTTTAAATCGGGTTTGGGCCAAATTAATAGGGAATCAGCCATTTTAGGTGGCTACCGTGTGTGTGTGTGTGTGTGTATAGAGTGGGGCGCGTTGGAAAGGGTTGGGAATGGGCATTAGGTAGTCAGTTACATTTTTGTCAGTTTAATTCTATTACTGTTAAATAATAAAAGGTAATTTTGTGCTAACTTTACAAGCCAGGTGACTGCAGTTTATTGCGCTCAGCCAAGGTCTTCAGGTATTTTAAAATAACATCTAATTTCACGTGTGTTGCAACTGGAGTGTGGGGCTGGATTTGACCCTGCACCAGCCCAGGGGGTTGTGACATTATCGAAAGGAGAGTGGAATCCAACGCATCCGATCCGCCCCCTCTCATTACAATGGGCTGGCTGAAAGGTTTGTTCGACCAATGAAGCAGTGATTGAAGGTAACTCATGAGCAAGGATCATTTTTACAACGACTGAGTCGATTCCTGATGATGTACAGGAATACAACACGTTCGACAACCTTATGTTCTCCAGCATTACACATGATAAAACGTCAGATATGCACAGCATTTGATTGGCTGTATCTGCCTAAGATACGAGAGATTGTTGATGAGAAAGTTCAAAGTCAGGTTTTGCCACATGAGAAGAGGGCTAAATGCCGTGTTTTTCATAAAAGTCAAGACATATGGCCAAGGAACTATACAACCAGTGAGCAGTGGATACCTACCACCGGATTAGCACAGACAGGACCGGTCTCCTGCACCGTTCAAACTGGGTGCGACGTTGTGTGGAAAAGCCACGCTGACCAACTTTTAACAGCGAGCAAAAGGTTGCCAGAGACGGAGTCAACCGGGAGTCCTCAGCAAACTGTGCCAAGTGTAGACCTGTACCTACCTGAGTACCTGACAATGCCCGAAACAACTGTGGAAGACAGTACCCCAGATGGGGACATTTAAACATCGAGTCAACCTCCAAATCTTACATCGACTCCAGTTGAGAGAACTACGGTTGACATCCAAACTAAGTCAAAACCACCAGGAGGCTGCAGTCAATGTGAGCAGATGCCTGAGGTTTTCTGACAACCACACAGGAATCGACGTCCTCCAAAATGTCTAACATATTGATTGTTGTGTTTGCTTAATTGTTCAGATTGTAAATTTTGATTGTTGACGTTCTAATTGTGTTTTGTTTAAAGGAACCTCTGATGTAAAGGGGGAGAAAAATATTTCATGTTTGTTCCGAGATGGGAACAAGGTCACTTTAAGAATTCGATCACATGCTGATAACACCATCGGCAGTTTGGGCGGGCTAGCAGTCAGTCTATTCTAGCAACCTGTGAGAAAACACCTTTCCAATAAAGCTCTTGTTTTTTGTGTACCTTCATGGCCAGCAATGTTGCTCGTTTTAGCCTTAGTTTAATTGCTCTAATTCTGTCACCTTTGCTCTTGAGACGCCAGGTATCTTTCTGATACCGCCACGTGGTTCAAGTCCGAGTAATGATTAATAATCCAACACACCGCTTTGTAAGAGTTAAATCAACGCTCATTTATTATAAACAGTAATCAATACTTATACATTAATTCTACTTCTAAGCGACTTCCTACAACTAACAGGCCAATACTTAACTTTGGAAATGGCCCACCAGGTCAGGGAAACGAATGACCTTTCGAATGGGTTCTGAGCCTACGGGATTCAAAAGCTGGTACAAGTCGATAGTCAGGAGTATCTATCTCGTAGCGATCGTTGGAGTAAAACTTACGTTCTCTGCAGAAGGGTCTCAAATGGTGCGGAGAGGAGAAGAAGGGTCGATTTGAACTTGGCCCCTATTCTTATAGTCCCCAGGGGCTTCCCGCCTCTCGGGGCGGACCTTGTACCTGGTTCCAAGTGATTGGACTTGGTCCCAATCACTTGGTTCGATATGCTCCAATGCTGGAGCGATTCCTTGATCGAGGGATGGTCGTTTACCTTTCTTTGTGTCAGCTCCTGCTGGCGCCGAAAGGTCTGGGTTGGCTTTGTGTGTCTATTTTGTAGCAATTGTTCCCGAGGATTGCTGATTAATATGCAGATGGCTGGGGTGTTGTGATGTTGATGGCTGCAGGTATCGGTCTGGACTGACTTCCCCAGAGGCGAATACACTGTTTTACTTGCAGCTGTCCGTTTGAGTCCTGTTGGCTGATTTTCCCATCAGCCTCTTCCGTTCGCCATTTTAAATCGGGGTTTGGCCATTCTAATCGGGAGTCAGCCATTTTACATGGCTACAGCAAGCCTATCCTTTAAAAGTACCATATTAATGACATATAAATGTTACACCAGTTGCTACATAAATGCAAGTCTTAGCTTTTTATTTGAGCTTTCCAAGCTTGTGATTTAAATATTGGACAATATCACTCTGCTTCAGCGTGTACATAGCTCTGAGGACATTGGCCTTTCTGCCTTTAATTGATAAGACTAGTCATGAAATGTGTGTGCACAGCCATTGGCTGATCCGTGAACCTCAGCTAATTATGATAGTACGTCTGACATTTCATTTAATTGAACATTTCTTTTTGTTCCCAGATCAAGATAAGGAAGATATTAATAATCCATGCTGCATTCTCTCAGGTAGAATTATCCTGCCAATTGCTGAGATGATTTGCATTTAAAAAATGGACATTATTTATTGCATTTTCTTTCCTTAGTTTAGAGCAAAGAGATTTTAACAGAAAGAAAAATATGTGTTTAAGAATGAGCTTCACAGTCATTATGGTTCTCCTATTACATTGAAGTGGGAAGTGTTCAACAGGCAAAATGAGTGAACAAAGGGACAGTCAAGCAGCTAAGAGCATCGACTCTGGCTTTACACCTGTGATTCAATATGGAGTGACTTCCTGATCTGAACAAGTCATGAAGTAGAGACATGGAGGAGAATCAGAGTCCCTCCACCAACATAAGCCATCGAACGACACAGTGCTGACACTGGGTGTAAGCATTAGCAGAACTCTGATCTCTTCCCCATTGCTGAAATAGCAAGGCAACATGAGGGGAATACGAATGAATGTTAAATGCTTTAAAAGTGATAATGCTTAACTATGCTTTTGTAAGGGTGAAAGATCTAAGACACTTGAAACCACTTGTAAGTTCTGAAGATCTTTTTAGGCTGCTAGCCCGGATTTCTTACTGCCCTGGATCGCAATTTACTCTGGAATATACTGAACTCTTGTAACAAGGATCAAAGTGGATTCAGGTCGGCCATCACTGTAATAACCAGCACGGGACATACGGTGTGGGGTTGATTGTTTACCCCGTGCTCCTCGGGGAGTACGAGCTCCCCTGCTGGGGGCGGGGTAGATTATCCATTCCGCCATAAAAGGGCGGCCAGTGTAGAACCAACCGACAAGAGGGAGGGTAGCTCAGGTAGCCCGGCGGCGCAATGGTTAGCACTGCTGCCTCACGGCGCCGAGGTCCCAGGTTCGATCCCGGCTCTGGGTCACTGTCCGTGTGGAGTTTGCACATTCTCCCCGTGTCTGCGTGGGGTTCACCCCCACAACCCAAAGATGTGCAGGCTAGGT
Source organism: Scyliorhinus torazame (assembly GCF_047496885.1). NCBI lineage: Eukaryota > Metazoa > Chordata > Chondrichthyes > Carcharhiniformes > Scyliorhinidae > Scyliorhinus > Scyliorhinus torazame. The sequence goes on from NC_092734.1 coordinate 8,696,276, forward strand.
GGATTGGCCACGCTAAATTGCCCTTAATTGGAAAAAAATAATTGGATACTCCAAATTTAAAGAGAAAAAAAAAGAGAGAGGGTACCCGGAGAGGTTGGCCCGGCCTCATGTATGAACTATTGTAAAATAAATGTTTTCATTTTAATCTCGCTGCGGACTCCCCACGCTGTATTAAAATTATATTTAAGGAATTATGTGAAAGAAGAAAGATATGTAATTAAATCATCTTCCATTTACACATGGGTAATTGATTTGAATCCTATAGGAACTGATAAGGGGCTGGTTTAGCACGCTAGGCTAAACAGCTGGTTTGTAATACAGAACAAGGCCAGCAGCGTGGGTTCAATTCCCGTACCGGCCTCCCCGAACAGGCGCCAGAATGTGGCGACTAAGGGCTTTTCACAGTAACTTCATTGAAGCTTACTTGTGACAATAAGCGATTATTATTATGAATATGATTCTTTCTCTTTCTCCGTTTCTCTCTTCTTTCTCTTTCTCACTCTCTTTTCTCAATCTTTCCCTCTTCCTTTCCCCTTTTCTCCACCATTCTCCTTTTTGCTTTCGCTCTCCTTCCCTCGCACCTTTTTCCCCTCTCCTTCTCACTCTCTTTCACTTTTTCTCTATCTCTTTCTTTGCAATTCTTCTCTTCTCCCCTTCCTCCCAGCCATAAGGACCCTAATCTTTTTTTTCTACAAATTTAGAGTACCCAATTCATTTTTTCCAATGAAGGGGCAATTTAGTGTGGCCAATCCACCTACCCTGCACACCTTTGGGTTGTGGGGGCGAAACCCGCGCAGACACGGGGAGAATGTGCAAAATCCACACGGACAGTGACCCGGGGTCGTAATCGAACCTGGGACCTCGGCGTCGTGAGGCTGCAATGCTAACCACTGCGCCACCGTGCTGTCCCCAAGGACCCTAATCTAACTCAGCGAAACCATCCCTAATTGGCAATCTTACTCTCAAACTAAACAGTTCCTTTCAGGTGAAAACACATTTCTCAGTGTTAAGGTCGATGCTTCAGAATGAGGCAATTTGGATGGTGTAGAGGTGCCCATTTGCAATAATTTAACTTTTACAATAAATATCCAACTGGTCTCTCACTCGAGGACTCCCGGCAGCAAGTGCTCCTAACGTCTAGTTCAAAGGTCGTTGCATTATTCAAACCTATTTCTGTGTACAGCGATGGAGTGGAGCCTTCAGTTTATACTCATGTTACAAGAAGTTTTATTTTTAACAATAATAGTTTTCTGGAAGGTGCCAAGATGAGGTTATGATCAGGGGAGCCAGGAGTCGTCAGAATATTTTATGAATGCAAAGCATTTCAGACGCTGGTTAGTTTCACAGTGTGATCATGTTATTTCAAACTTTGTCAGGTTGAATAAATATTGAAGCGCTCATTGTATGTATTCTCTGATGTAAGGAAGTGTGGCTGGCATGTATACTGATGTGCGAATGTTCGATGTTGGCACTGGATTCTGCAGTGAAATCCTGTTCTGAACTCTCCTCCTAATGAACTGAGAACGTCACTAGAGGAAGACTCGAGGGCGGGGTTCTCCGTTTCTCAGTGATGACGCCAACGGGGACAAAACGCTGCGGCATTCGCCGGGTCCGTGATTGGCACTCGGGAGGCTGACAAGCTGCAGCCGCACATGCACATTACACTCCCCACACACACTCATCCCAGCCAACAAGGTGGCTCTGGTTGTGCTAGAGCTGGCCCAGAGCGCGCCCAGGGGGGTGGCCTGGGGGGACACCTATACGACTTGTGGCTCTAAGTTCAAAGTGGGCTGTGAGAGATGTGCGCAGCTGCATGGCTGCATTGTCGGCTGCGGCAATGGCGTTCCATGCCCGCCCACCCCGACCCCACAGCCCACCTCCTGCCCCCCCACCCCCCCACCCCTCTCTCTCCCTAAGCAGCCACGACGCCGGTTTCACGGGTTTTGAAAGCACAAGTGAACCTTGCCGTCGAGAACTGGGTGTTCCAACCTCCAGCCAACCTTCCACCCAACCCTTCCAGCACCACCTGTGGCAGACCCTGCAGATCCCACATTGGACTTACCTGTCGTCTCCGAACCCATCTAACCAGCATGGAAGCAAGCCAGCCTTGGTCCCAGGGGACTGCTGAAGAAGGAGGTTTATTAACAGGGACTAAGTGTGCATTGTTGGCGCAAATGAGTACAGAAATTCTAAAATGAGTCATTCGCCATTGTCTAAATGTAAAGGGATACCTTTGAACTGAAACTTAAAGATGATCCAGTAAGTGAGCTTTACTGAAACACAGCTGAGCTTGCTTCAGGTAACAAGCAGAGCCTGAGGTTGCTGACAATATCTGCCTTTCCTTATTGGGTCTGCTCTATTAAAACCTTATCACTTTACAACATGTCGGGAGCCAAGGCTTAAATAATGCGAATTAGATATTTTAAGTGTGAATACAAAGGTATTGAATGTTAAATGTTACTTGCCTTGATCCTTATTGAAGATTGTAATGCACCTTATCTAAAAATAAAAGCATTTAGAATTCCTTTGTTCCAGGAAACACTTTTAAAATAAAAATGTCGCTGTTCATTATCAGGGTTAACAGATTGGGTGATGATATTTCATTAAAGCAATCGGAAAATTCTGCTTTCAGGACATTCTTGAGCACTGAACCATTCTCTCAGGAATTCAACTGCACCTTTTGGCTAGCTTTCTCACCTGATTGTTCAATACCAGTGGTCTTTTGTGATGTTTCTTTAAGGTAGTCTGCGGTATGGATCTGGGCCAGATGGGATATATCCTAGGATTCCTTGGGAGGCAAGGGATGAGATTGCAGAGCCTTTGGCTTTGATCTTTGGGTCCTCACTGTCCACGGGGATAGTGCCAGAGGACTGGAGAGTGGCGAATGTTGTTCCTCTTTTTTTCTGTTGTAAAGGTTTCTCTGTTCAAGAAAGGGAATAGGAATGACCCTAGTAACTATAGGCCAGTTAATCTTACTTCGGTGGTCGGTAAGTTAATGGAAAGGGTCCTGATAGATAGGATTAATGACCATTTGGAAAGATGCAGCTTAATCCGGGATAGTCAACACAGATTTGTGAAGGGAAAGTCTTGCCTCACGAATTTGATTGAATTCTTTGAGGAGGTAACTAAATGTGTAGATGAAGGTAGAGCAGTTGATGCTGTATACATGGATTTCAGTAAGGTGTTTGATAAGGTTCCCCATGGTCGGCTCATGAAGAAAGTAAGGAGGTGTGAGATAGAGGGAAATGTGGCCAATTGGATCAGTAACTGGCTATCACACAGACTGATCAAGACCTTGGATCCAGATCTTCAGAGCACCCTACGTGCTCTCATCCCACGTACTCCCCGCATTGGAGATCTCTACTGCCTACCGAAAATACACAAGGCCAACACACCAGGCCGTCCTATCGTTTCAGGCAATGGGACCCTGTGTGAGAACCTCTCTGGCTACATCGAGGGCATCTTGAAACCCATCGTACAGGGTACGCCCAGCTTCTGTCGCAACACGACGGACTTCCTACAGAAACTCAGCACCCATGGACCAGTTGAACCAGGAACATTCCTCGTCACAATGGACGTCTCGGCACTCTACACCAGCATCCCCCATGACGACGGCATTGCTGCAACAGCCTCAGTACTCAACACCGACAACTGCCAATCTCCAGACGCAATTCTGCAACTCATCCACTTCATTCTGGATCACAACGTCTTCACCTTCGACAACAAGTTCTTCATCCAGACGCACGGAACAGCCATGGGGACCAAATTCACACCCCAATACGCCAACATCTTCATGCACAAGTTTGAACAAGACCTACTCACTGCACAGGACCTTCAACCGACGTTATACACCAGATACATCGATGACATTTTTTTCCTTTGGACCCACGGTGAAGAATCACTGAAACGACTACACGATGACATCAATAAGTTCCATCCAACCATCAGACTCACCATGGACTACTCTCCAAAATCAGTTGCATTCTTGGACACACTCGTCTCCATCAAGGACGGTCACCTCAGCACTTCGCTTTACCCCAAACCCACGGATAACCTCACGATGCTCCACTTCTCCAGCTTCCACCCTAAACACATTAAAAAAGCCATCCTCTATGGACAAGCTCTCCGTATACACAGGATCTGCTCAGACGAGGAGGAGCGTAACAGACATCTACAGACGTTGAAAGGTGCCCTCGTACGAACGGGATATGGCGCTCGACTCATCGATCGACAGTTCCAACATGCCACAGCAAAGAACCGCACCGACCTCCTCAGAAGACAAACATGGGACACAACCGACAGAATACCCTTCGTCGTCCAGTACTTTCCCGGAGTGGTGAAACTACGACATCTTCTTCACAGCCTTCAACACGTCATCGATGAAGATGAACATCTTGCCAAGGTCATCCCCACACCCCCACTACTTGCCTTCAAACAACCGCGCAACCTCAAACAAACCATTGTTTGCAGCAAACTACCCAGCCTTCAGAACAGTGACCACGACACCACACAACCCTGTCATGGCAATCTCTGCAAGACGTGCCAGATCATCGACATGGATACCACTATTACACGTGAGAACACCACCCACCAGGTACGCGGTACATACTCGTGCGATTCGGCCAACGTTGTCTACCTCATACGCTGCAGGAAAGGATGTCCCGAAGCGTGGTACATTGGCGAGACCATGCAGACGCTGCGACAACGAATGAACGGACATCGCGCGACAATCACTAGGCAGGAATGTTCCCTTCCAGTCGGGGAACACTTCAGCAGTCAAGGGCATTCAGCCTCTGATCTCCGGGTAAGCGTTCTCCAAGGCGGCCTTCAGGACGCGCGACAACGCAGAATCGCCGAGCAGAAGCTTATAGCCAAGTTCCGCACACATGAGTGCGGCCTCATCCGGGACCTGGGATTCATGTCGCATTACATTCATCCCCCACCATCTGGCCTGCAAAATCCTACCAACTGTCCTGGCTTGGCACAATTCACACCTCTTTAACCTGGGGTTACCCCATCTCTGGATCTGTAAAGATTTAATCACCTGCTAATGCTCGCATTCCAAGCATTGTCTGGCATCTTTGAATCTGTCTATATATATGTTTCTGGAACATACCTCTTCATTCACCTGAGGACGGAGCAGCGCTCCGAAAGCTAGTGACATCGAAACAAACCTGTTGGACTTTAACCTGGTGTTGTAAAACTTCTTACTGTATCACATAGAAGACAGAGGGTGGTGGTGGATGGATAATTTTCAGACTGGAGACCAGTTACCAGCGGTGTACCACAGGGATCAGTGCTGGGTCCTCTGCTATTTGTGATTTTTATAAATGACTTGGAGGAGGGGGCTGAAGGGTGGGTCAGTAAATTTGCTAATGACACCAAGATTGGTGGAGTAGTGGATGAGGTGGAGAGTGTTGTAGGCTGCAAAGAGACATTGATAGGATGCAGAGCTGGGCCGAAAAATGGCAGATGGAGTTTAACCCTGATAAGTGCGAGGTGATTCATTTTGGTAGGACAAATTTGAATGCGGATTACAGGGTCAACAGCAGGGTTCTGAGGAATGTGGAGGAACAGAGAGATCTTGGGGTTCATGTCCACAGATCTCTGAAGGTTGCCACTCAATTGGATAGAGCCGTAAAGAAGGCCTATAGTGTGTTAGCGTTTATTAACAGGGGGCTTGAGTTTAAGAGCCGCGGGGTTATGCTGCAACTGTACAGGACCCTGGTGAGACCACATTTGGAGTATTGTGTGCAGTTCTGGTCACCTCATTATAGGAAGGATGTGGAAGCATTGGAAAGGGTGCAAAGGAGATTTACCAGGATGCTGCCTGGATTGGAGGGTAGGTCTTATGAGGAAAGGTTGAGGGAGCTAGGCTTTTCTCATTGGAGCGCAGGAGGATGAGAGGCGACTTAATAGAGGTTTATAAGATGATGAGGGGAATAGATAGAGTGGACGTTCAGAGACTATTTCCTCAGGTGGATGTAGCTGTTACAAGGGGGCATAACTATAAAGTTCAGGGTGGGAGATATCGGAGGGATGTCCGAGGTAGTTTCTTGACTCAGAGAGTGGTTAGGGTGTGGAATGGACTGCCTGCTGCGATAGTGGAGTCGGACACTTTAGGAACTTTCAAGCGGTTATTGGATAGGCACATGGAGCACACCAGAATGACAGGGAGTGGGACAGCTTGATCTTGGTTTCGGACAAAGCTCGGCACAACATCGAGGGCCGAAGGGCCTGTTCTGTGCTGTACTGTTCTATGTTCTATGTTCTAAACTTGTTGCATTCCGAGCTGCACCACGGACCTTCTCCCTGGCTCAGCGCCAAAGCCGTCTCTGATTGCGCAATCAAAACATCGTGGCTACGGGAAATCTGAAACAGAGACAGCAAATGATGGAAATGATCCGCAGGTCTGCGTGGAGAGGAACAGAGTTAAGGGTCGGAATGTTCTGGTCTCTCCCATCATCGGAAACGTTCAGTCCCGCTGAGGTCAATGGTCATTCGAATGGCTCACCGCAGGAGCGGGAAAATTCCGACCAGTGTTTCAGGACGATGACCCTTCGTCAGAAATGAGATGAGATAGAAAAGGATGCTGATTGGTTGGCCAATCAACTCTGATTGGTCGAGGTGCTACCTGGTGCATTCCTTGTGCGGTATTCATCTTTTCCTGGTGCAGCACAAAATGTTGCTCCCTTTGAAATTTGATACTCTTGTATCTACCCTGAGGAGTGCAAGAAAGAAAAGCTTTGACAGCACGACTCTCTTTTTCAACAATACTCAAGATAATGTTACAACCGGGTGAGAAAGGTGCAAGACCTCTCCCTCCTTCCCACTCCCCGGTTGATAGTGACAGGTTCTTAAAAAGATTGTCATGATGATGTACTTAATTGTCTTCATGCTAATCACAAAGCAATCAGTCAGGCAGGCTTGCTGAGTTTGAGCAAGTCAGCGGTTCTTCTTTGTCGTGCTAAAAACACCCTGGTAAAAATACTAAAAGTACTAAAAAGGCAAACACAGATGCTAACTATCCCAATACAAACAGACATCAGAAACACACGTACAGAAAGACACACACACACACACAGAAAGACACACACACACGTACAGAAAGACACACACACACGTACAGAAAGACACACACACACACACACAGAAAGACACACACACACGTACAGAAAGACACACACACACGTACAGAAAGACACACATATACTCAGAAAGACACACATATACACACATACACAAAATACACAGGAATACATACACACAAACACACACAGGGACAGAAATACACATACGCATACAGAAATATTCACACTCGGGTGGAGCGGTGGGGCCCGATAGGGGGCCAGTGATAGGTGGAGATTGACAAAGATGTCGAGGACAGAAGACAAAAGGAATGTAAATGGAGATGATAAAGGCTAAGAAGACGTGATCTGCGTACTCTGCCACATGTGGGGCAGGAGGTGCTTGAGGGTTGGGTAGGTGGGTTGGTTGGAGGTTTCGGAGCTGCCGCTGAATGCTGCGATTTACCTCTGCACTTTTCCGATTAAATCTCTCGATGTGTTCGGTGACTTTCCAGTGGAGCCTTCTCCATTCACAAGCCAGGCTCTTCCATGTGTCGACGTGGATGTTTGACCCCTTCAGCGATGCTTTGTGGACATCACTGAAGCTTTGCTGCTGACTTCCAGGGAGTCTCCCTCTGTGACTGGGTCCTGGGTCGTTGCTTTGGGAGTGTGGCGTGAGACAAATGAACCATGGACTAAACCTTGCAGGTCCCATCTTCTGGGTAATTCCAAGTCAAAGGTTTCCAACCTTAAGCCCGGGTGGATAACTCAGTCTCCCAGGTGCTTTATTCTTGATTGATCCTGTTTGAATTTCGGGGTCTGGGGGTATTGCGGGGCCTCCTTTGCCCCCTGACCAGTATAGAAACCCAAAGCCAGGAATGTTGTGATGTGAATCTACATGGCTATGTAAAAAATGATTGTACATCACTGAATTAACTAACCAATTGGTTTATCCACAGTTTTCACACTCACAGAAGCAATGTATTGTTGTAGTCAGTCCTTGGAATACTAACTTACTAACCAGTTAATGAAAGGCCAAGCTCATCACGACTTGAGCTCTTTGATTGCTATCCTATCCGTAATTTTGTTTCAGAATGGGAATAAGAATCTTTCACAGCTAGAGGCAAAACGACCTGCTGGAATGAGGCACAAAACATGCTGGAAATCCTCAGCAGCCTGGCAGCATCCGTGGGGAGTGAAACAGGAGTTAACGCCTTAGGCCCATTGACTCTTTGTCAAAACCTTTGTTGGACTTCAACGATTTCGCCTGTGTTTCACTTTACCTCCGCCTCTGCCGTGGTCGGTTCCAAGCAGTGACTAATACTTACCCCAGGGATTGGGGATCCTGCAAGCCACAAGTCCAGTTGGGCAGACAATCATCCCTTTGAAAGGTCCGTCCGCGAGGGATTCGCTTGTCTTGCCCATAGCGGACGATCGGGTGCCAAGACCAATTCATTTGCCAAGGGTGGTATCATGACTGGCACAGGCTTGGAGGGCCGATGGGCCTGTTCCTGTGCTGTATTGTCCGTTGTTCTTTGCCCACCTGAATTTCCCTACCCCTTGGCCCCCTCCAGAATGGTCACTGGCCTCGTCTTCCCAGTTCAGGGAGCATTCAAAGGGAGAGATTAATTACTGGCTCATCAACAGTAAGGAGTCAAACATTTGAAAACCTTTGAGAACGTTGAATTAACAATAGCTGCGATGTAGCACAGGATTGTTGTTCAGGGGGCGGCATGGTGGCGCAGTGGGTTAGCACTGCTGCCTCACGGCGCCGAGGTCCCGGGTTCAATCACGGTTCTTGGTCACTGTCCGTGTGGAGTTTGCACATTCTCCCCGTGTCTGCATGGGTCTCACCCCAAGAACCCAAAACGATGTGCAGGGTAGGTGGATTGGCCACGCTAAATTGCCTCTTAATCGGAAAAAATGAATTGGATACTCTAAATGTATAGAAAAAAAAGGATTGCTGTTCACCGTTGATCTAACCAAAACGGTAATATTGATTAATGGAAGAATTTCCTCAACGTTGGGTTTAAAATGGATTTGATGATTAACTGATGGTTTCATTCTGGTAAAACTGCCTGGCTGGCCAGGTGCCACTCAAGTTCTGAATGTCCGACATTCCGACAATGACTGGATCCTCCCCATCTCACTGTAAATCCCTCTCCAGCCCTGGGCAAACGCCACAAACACTAACTAGCACTGGGCAGGCAGCGCAGCTGCCTGGACTCTCGCTCTTTGCTGCAACTGAACAGGGTCAATTCCCCTCACCATACTGTCCCCCCTACCGCCACATCCCTTTCGGCTCCCCCCACTTGAATGACATCCTGTAGCACAGGGCCACGGGCAATGAGCTCATCCAGCTACAACCCCACTCCCATCCAAGCAAGCGGAGAGGGCCTCAAGCCTATTGGACAATTGTACAGGCCGTGGCTCCTGCATTCGATTGATTTCCGATTACAATTGGATGGCAGGAGATCATGAGGTTGGGCAGGGGGTAACAGATGGAGGTGGTGATTTGCTTCCCAATTATTGCTCCAGCGATTTTACTATCTTCCAGGAATATCCCTTTAACCCCCATTGTCTTCATGCTTGTTAAATTTAACTTAAAAATCAATAGGGGTTACAACACAGGACAATTTGATTATCCACAAAACAATCTGCGTAGCTGCCTTGCACTGTCCAAGGAGTTGTTTGTTGTGGTCTACACTGTTGGTTAAACTGCAATACATTCCTCAATCCTGAACCCTCCCTCTATGTACTGTGAGGCTGTGTGTTTCCTACATTACAACAGCAATGGGGCTTTAGAAAAATACTTCATTAGCTGAAATGCAATTTTGGATGTTCAGAGGTCACAAAAGGTGCTCTAGAAGTGTAGAGCTTACTTTTACTTTCAGACAGGTGTTAAAAGCGATGGATCAACCCTGCTAACGGCAGGTTCTCCCTGTTTTAAAATGACTATAAATTTTCCCGGGCGGTACAGTGGCAGAGTGGTTAGCACTGCTGCCTCACGGTGCCGAGGACTTGGGTTCGACTCCGGCCCCGGGCCACTGTCCGTGTGGAGTTTGCACATTCTCCCCGTGTTTGCGTGTGTTTCGCCTCCACAACCCAAAGATGTGCAGGGTAGGTGGATTGGCCACGCTAAATTGCCCCTTAATTGGAAAAAATGAATTGGATACTCTAAATTTATTTTTTAAAACCTCAACTTTGCGCTCAAAGTGATTGGCATATTGCCAAAGGGTTAAATCTTCCATGGTCCCGAGCAACCGGGCAACATTTTAAAAAGTAATCAAAAAAAATAAATGTTTTGCTTTAAAGAATATTCCCTGGTATATTTAAGAGAAATCGGTGAGTACAGTTTGGTTAATACAGCAAGACATGGATTTATCAAAAAAATAAGCATTTTAACCACCTTTCTGCAGTGAGATTGGGAAAAGAGTGCAAAGGGGGTTAGAGGTCAGGAACGTTCTTCTCCAAAGACTAATTGGTCTGGATCAATGGTCAAGTTAAAATCTGAGAGTGACAGATTCTCATTGACCAAAGATGTGGGCCAAAGGAAGGTAGATGGAGTTAGGTTGCAGATCTGCTCTGATCTCATTAAATGGGGGACCAGAATCGAAGGGCTGATTGGCCTCCTCCTGTTCCTGATTTCCTGTTTTTAACCAGAATTTACCACCTTCGGTAGTCCAATAAATAACATTTAAAAAGAACTATAATGAACTATTTGCTAGTTATATTGGTGTACAGCAGGAAGCCTCTTCGTGAGTTGAAAAATTACTTCCACAGTGATTAATGTGCCAGTACTGAGGGAGTGCTGTCTTTTCGGAGGGCCCCGTCTGCCCTCCCAAAGTGGCCAGCTTTGCCGAGGCGCCCAGCTTTTGACGCAGTCCTTTTGAAACGAGCGCAAAAGGTCACCAGAAAATCGACATACACTTGAAATCCCACCATCTCCTGCATTCGTTTGGATAATTCTAGGGGAGACTGTGCTGGAAAGAGGAATTCCAGGCCAAAGATTTTAATTGCTGCTTTAAAACTGAGGATAATAAAAAATAAACATGATGTCAGCAGGTTACTGCTTCCAGCTTCTTTGATCCAACTGCTCATTCAAAACACTATCAGAGTAAAGTCTATCTTGGCTGCAAGTTTATCTCTTTTCATTGAATAATTTCTGTGCCCATTTAATATCCAATAATAACTAGGCCTGAAAGAATAATAAGTTACAAGTTTTATTAACTTTTTGGTCATAATTTTCTGCTATATTTTGGCTCAAAAAAGCAAAGGAAATTGCTTTTTGAACACGATTAAGCTAAAAACTATGATGAAGTATTCTGTGGCCCTACTTACGACTGAAGGGGTGTACCAATTGTTATATTACTTGGGAGTAATATATGTTACTCATTTGTTATGCCGAGTTAAACTTAACTTTGATGATTAACACTCAAAGTCTTCCAGCGATGACAAATTATTTATTGAGTAATAAATTAATATACTTGCAAGCTCTTTTCTTTAATACTTTTACTAGTAGTCAAATTAACTAAGATTGAATTAAATTAACAATGAATATAATACTCGACACTCTGAGCTTGCTACACTTCTGTTCTCCAGCTACAGCACACACGAAGAGAGCGGGAAACAGATTGAACTTGTTTATATACTCCCTGTTAGTGTTGCCCTCTAGTGATCATCTGACTGTATTGACTGCACATTAACCATTCATGTATTTACATATACAGAGATCACTACAACAATGTGCCATCCTTATTGGTACACCCCCTGCCAGTCTGGAGATAAAGGTTGATTCCAAACAAAAAGCAATGGGTAGCTTGGACCAATCGAAGGCTATTCAACCTATTGAGTCTTCACCTTCGCAGGTCCTCAATTGCCACTTCAAATTTAATAATCTCTGCATTTATTGAAGGAAGGATGTAAATGTTTTGGAAGCAGTTCGGAGAATGTTTACCAGACTAATACTTGATTGAAGCACGTAAGATAAAGAGGATGTTTCCTCTTGCTGGAGAATCTAGAACTGTTTCAAAATAAAGGGTCACAAGGCAGCGATGAGGAGAGATCTTTTCTCTCAGAGAGTCTCCGAACTCTTCCTCAATGGCAAGTGGAAGCAGAGTCTTTGAGAGCGAGAGTGATTCATTCATTTTGTAGCTGCTCCTGGGCCATTGATGGGAAGCTGAAATCAAGAAAAAGGAAGTATAAAGACGATTTCTGGAGGTATGGATTCATTAATTGTGCCAATGCAAATCAGGGAGCAAAGCCCATGGGAGGGATTCTCCATCGGTCGATGGAGGTTCACTTAAAAATCATAAAACCCGCGCCATGGCTGCTGAGAGAGAGAGAGGGGAGGATACGGAAAGAGTCCAACATCGCTGGAGTTTGCTGACAGTTGTGCCACTGGCGGGGGTACTTCTGCCAGGACTGGGAGGAGTAGCGGGGTGGTGGCCAGGAGGTGGGCTGTGGGGTTGGGGTGGACGGGCATGGAACGCTACTGTGATAGCCGGCAAGCAACCTTACAGCTGCACATGCTGCTGACTGCCCGCTGTGAACTGAGGGCCACGAGCCATATAGGTGTCCCTCCAGGGCACACCACTGGTGCCCTCTGGCCTCAGCCAACCCAGCAGCTATATGAGCACGCTCCAGCACAACCAGTGCCATCTTGTTGGCTGGGATGAGTGTGTGTGGGGAGTGTAATGTGTATGTGCGGCTGCAGCTTGTCAGCCTCCCGAGTGTCAATCATGGGCCCAGCAAATCCCGCACCGTTTGTTCATTGCAATTGATTGTGTTCCATGTGGCACCGGTGCGAGCCCCTCAACGTAACGGAATCGATCCAGGTGCGCCGCCAGTTTTCCTGTCGTGGAAGTCCACGAATCCTGCCCCGGCGTCAACACAGGAACGGCGAACCCCGTCGCCTGTCAGCGTGGCCATGAATGGTGCTATATAAATGCAGGTCTCTTTCCTTCCATTCACTGCAATCTAAAGGACAAGCAGCGAATAACCAAATCAGTGTCGCTTGGAAGCTGCAAAAGCTTTGGCTGGAGTCTTGGCCACTTCAGCTACTCCAGCGCGGGGTTAATGCAGCGTCATTGGGTTGGTGATCGCTGCCCACTCGCCTCCTGTGAAAGCCATTTTGTGCCATAAAAGCTGATGTAAGTATCTCGTCAATGGGCCTGTAATCGTTTGCCTAATGACCCGTAATTCAGCGAAGATGCTCGTTTCACCATTCACAGCCAATCATAATCCGATTGAAGGATGCAGCACTTCCCAGAAATTGCAACAGGCTTGAAATTCAGCAGCGGCAGAATCGCTGCATTTCCAGCCCCCGAACTTTGTTACCCATTTGGCTACAATCTGCAAAGGAAATAATTTCGCGCACTTACCTGCTAACGTGAGGAAGGTTGTACTTGCCTGATCCCTGCCTGAACTTTTCTTTAATAAAACTGACACCAGTTTTCCTGAATAGATTTAAAGGCAATGTTTAATGGGGAATTAACAAACCTTTCAGTCTGAAAATACTTGCCTTTATGTGGCCCTCTCTCACATCTCTAAAAACCACTGCAGTCATCCCGGAGAATTGTATTGCTTTGAACAGCGAGTGCTGGCTGCTGGTGTACACATAGCACAGTCCCGACACCAGCACTCAGATGACCGGTCAACAATGTGGGGTTTTAATTGTTGGACATTGCGGCAGGTCACTGGGAAAATTGAAATAACAACGGGAAGTGCTGGAATATCTCAGAAGCACCTGTGGAGAGAGGGGCTGAGTTAACGTTCTGAGTCCAATGAGACTCTCCTTTGGAACTGAGGATGTTGTCGTGTTGGGTGTTCTGGTGTACAAACGATCCAACACGGCTGGAGATGGTGTAACTCAATTTTATTTACTACTTAACTATAACAGCACACTGCTAACTTGGGTACGTGCATCACCAGCTAATCTGTGGACCCTGTCCTATCACTATCTGGGTGAGGCACTCAGCACATGGTGAATGTCTGAGTGGCAGGCTCTGAGCTCGGTGCTCTGAGCTGGCTGCTGCTGGAATGAGCGGGAACTGTAGTGTCCCCTGTTTTTATAGTGCATGTGCTCTCACTGGTGATTGGCTGCGATGTTGTGTGTGTGTTGGTTGGTCCTACTGCATGTCCATCAGTGTGTGTGTGATTGCACCATGATATGCTGATCTAAATATCATGACAGATGTGTTGAAATAATAATTGCTTATTGTCACAAGTAGGCTTCAATGAAGTTACTGTGAAAAGCCCACATTCCGACGCCTGTTCGGGGAGGCCGGTACGGCAATTGAACCCGCGCTGCTGGCCTTGTTCTGCATTACAAGCCAGCTGTTTATCCCACCGTGCTAAACCAGCCCCTGGTGAAAGGTGATGGATCTAATGCTGTTGAAAATGTGGGGAAGGGTCAGATAGAACAAAAAAAGGTCAGTTAGAGGGCAGGACAGATTAAATAACAAAGATGGCATGGAACAGGAGGCAAAGGTCGCGGCTGTAGTAAAGAAACTAAGCATAGGTGCAGAGTAAGTGTTAATGGCAGAATAACGGACAGTCCTGTCCGAAAGCAAAAACATGAAGACAAGGGGCAAAATTCTCCGGAAACGGCGCGATGTCCGCCGACTGGCGCCCAAAACGGCGCAAATCAGACGGGCATCGCGCCGCCTCAAAGGTGCGGAATGTTCTGCATCTTTGGGGGCGGAGCCCCAACATTGAGGGGCTAGGCCGGCGCCGGAGGGATTTCCGCCCCGCCAGCTGGCGGAAAAGGCCTTTGTTGCCCCGCGAGCTGGCGCGGAAATGACATCTCCGGGCAGCGCATGCGCGGGAGCGTCAGCGGCCGCTGACAGTTTCCCACGCATGCGCCGTGGAGGGAGTCTCTTCCGCCTCCGCCATGGTGGAGACCGTGGCGGAAGGGAAAGAGTGCCCCCACGGCACAGGCCCGCCCGCGGATCGATGGGCCCCGATCGCGGGCCAGGCCACCGTGGGGGCACCCCCGGGGCCAGATCGCCCCCCGCCCCCCCCAGGACCCCGGAGCCCGCCCGCGCCGCCTTGTCCCGCCGGTAAGGGACAGGCAATTTATCGGCGGGACTTCGGCCCATCCGGGCCGGAGAATCGAGCGGGGGGGGGGCCCGCCAACTGGCGCGGCGCGATTTCCCCCTGCCGAATCTCCGGTGCTGGAGACTTCGGCAACTGGCGGGGGCGGGATTCACGCCAGCCCCCGGTGATTCTCCGACCCGGCGGGGGGGGTCGGAGAATCTCGCCCCAGATATGGCACCAGGCAGAAAAAAAGGATCAAAATGGAGGGCAGAGTTAGGGGTTTGCAATGTTGAGTCCAGAAGTTTGCAGAAAGCCTAATTGGAAGATGACATGCTGATCCGCGCACTGAAAACTCTCTGGGCTGGATTTGTTACCTCCCACCATCGGTTCTGGGGATCCCGGTGCAGTGGAGAATCCAGCGCGGACAGAAAAACGGGATCCCCTTCCGAAGCTCCGTCTCCCGCTGGCGGCGGCATCCAGGTTCGAGTCCAACGTCAGCGGGAGGATTCACATGGGTAATTTAGACCCTATTAATGGGCCGGCTACCATATTCTCTGGGCCCTCGTGATTCTCCAGTCCACAGGATTCACGTGGGTGAGATTTGCTGCAGGTGTTTACACACGTGGTCCTGGCGCGGTGGGCTAAGGGGGTAACACTTTAAGGGAGTTGCCCCAAAATCCACCGGAGGGCCAACCTCCCGAAAAGGCAAATCCTGCCCATTCCACCCCCACCTTACCCCCTACCAGCAGCACCTGTAAATTCCTGGAATGAGTAAACCAGTCAGCTGGGTTTAAACCCTCTCAGATCATTGATCTGCAAGCCTTTCATTAATTTCTCTGCGAAATTGCTTTAACTGTGCTGTAATTGACAGTTTCCACACACACAGACAGCTATTTGCATTGTTTAATTCATGCTTGAGTGACTTTCAAGTAGTCAGCTGTGAAAGGAACCAGTTAAGTGCATTGAGTGCTGTCGCTTCCTCTTTTTCTCTGCAGAAACCATTTAACTGTGTTTGATGTGGTCCAGGAGCTGTCACTCATAGCTAAATGTTTATAAGCATTATGGTTAGTAATGCTTCTCATGCTCCCTTCATGCTGATAAGTAACTCCTACCTTTGGCCATTCCAAGGACGGTCTTTGTGGGGTTGTGGGTAGCGACATTGCCTCTGAGCCAGGAGCACCCAAGGACTTTGATGGCGAAGGAAGGTGCATTCATAATGCCGCAAAACAGGTTCATTAAGAACCTGCAAATCCTTACGACACGGGCCAATGGCTGGTGGTAAAAGCAGAGAGATTCTTGGTCAGCATGTGATGGAAAGGACACAGGAGCCTGATCCATAATTATCCATAGCTCCGGACTACAACATGCATGGAAAAGTGTATGTTGCCATAGCAACCCGGACTCCCCGAGTGATCCATAACTCCAAGGTCATTCCATCATAGCTTCACGTATGATCTTTTTATTTAACTGTTCATGGGATGTGACACCGCTTGTGGGGTTTCTATTGCCCACCCCTAATTGCCCTTGAGAAGATAGTGGTGAACCGCCTTCTTGAACCGCTGCAGTCCATCAGGTGTAGATACAGAGGGTGCAGAGGGACCTGGGTGTCCTAGTGCACGAATCACAAAAGTGTAGTATATAGGCACAGTAATTAGTTGGGAAAGCTAATAGAATATTATTGCTCATTGTGAGAGGAATTGAAGACAAAAACAGGGAGGTTATGCTTCAATTGTATAGGGCATTGGGGAGGCCACATTGGGAGCAGTGTGGACAGCATTGGTCTCCTTATTTAAGGAAAGAAGTAAATGTGTTAAAAGCAGTTCAGAGAAGGTTTATGGGACTAATACCAGGATTGGGCAGGTTGTCTTATGAGGTAAGGTTGGACAGGTGAGGTTTGTATCTGCTGGGGTTTAGAAGCGTAAGAGGTGACTTGATCGAAACCTTTAAGACCCTGAGGGGTGTTGACAGGGTGGATGTGGAGAGAGTGTTTCCTCTTGTTTAAAACTAAAGAGTCGTTCACTTAAGGCAGAAATTAGGAGAATTTCTGTCTCTCTGAGGATCGTTAGTCCCTGGAACTCTCTTCCTCAAACGGCGGGTGGAAGCAAATCTTAGAATATTTTTAAGGAAGAGGTGGATAGATTCTTGATTCACAAGGAGGTGACAAGCTATCGGGGGTGGGCAGGAGTGTGGGGTTCAGGTTACAATCAGATCAGCCATGAACATACTGAATGGTGAAACAGTGGCCTCCCCCAGCCCCTACTTCATACGTTTGTTTGCACAGTGCTGTTTTGTAGCGAGTTCCAGAATTTTGACCCGGCGACAGTGAAGGAACGGTGATCTGGCTCCAAGTCAGACTTACTCCTCCTCCTGCAAGGATTGGAGAACGAGCTTGAATCACAACAAACCTCACATCAGCTGGGCATTCCTCTCAAAGACGTTTATGAGATCTTGGAGTGGGTAGAACGGCTGGCTGAGCAGAGTCTGGAATGGATTTCAAAGGGGAATATGCATAATCGCAAAAAGGCAAACTTTAAATAGCGTGTCGGTGGGGTGGGGGAATGGGATTGAATGTGTGGGCTCTTCAGAGAGCTAGCACAGGTAAAATGGGCTGAAAGGTCTCTATTGATTTCGCACTGCACGTGCGATCTGAATATTCCACGGTGTATGGAGCTAAACACATTCAATCTCCACTGATTCACCTCAGTCCTGCCTAATGTCAGCATCTGACACAGCGTGAGTGTTCCGGCTCATTTCACACTATCACTTCCCCATTTCTCTGCTGATGGTCAAAATCATTTCCACAGCAGCTAAATTTAGGAGGTGATCGGGTTCACATTTTTTTTCTCTCTCTCTTCTGCTTTACGTACAAGATGAGAAGCCTCCTGGGAGCAAAATGTTTGATCGACAACAATTGACCTTTTCCATGTTGCCTTGCAGTGTCAACTTCTGCTGACTTGTTAGTCCCCAGCAAACCCCGCCCCCCCCCCCCCCCCCCCCTTCCACCAAACGGCCGTCCTCTGGCTGTACAGTTTGACGTATTGATTGGTTGGCAGGTTGAAATAGATGAATCTCCCCGCTCGACACTAACGCTCTGCTCGCTGCAGTGATAGAGGGGCTTGATCCCTCTCTGATGACAGAGCCCAGACCATTGTCATTCACACAGGGGTCGCTCTCCCTTACTTCTTAAGGTTTACTCTTCCTGTAAGTTTTTGACTTTAGGATTTTAAAAAGGACAAACTGACATGGTTTTGGGCTCCACCACAAACTTGTTCATTAAAAAAAACACCCCCAATGCAAGAGCTCCAAACTTGTGTCATGGTGCCGCACAACTCTTGAAACCACAACTTACTAATAATAAGATCCCTCTTTGGCCGAGCTTTTGGCCTTCTGCCCGAATCCACGGAAGAGCCATGGGCAAAAGCTCACATTTCTGCTCATATCCTGACTTGGTGCAACTCAAAACTCCCCTCAGCATTTAGTTGCTTCAATTAAACTATCATTAAACCTCAGCCCCAATACCCTCCCCCGGATCCGGCTGATGTTTGCAACTCTGGTGTGAGCTGTAGGTGTATAAATCAGGTTGACTGTTCCTGGCCCCCCTCAGTGACGGCAGTGCCGAAACATCAGACCAATATCACCACGATACGGCCGGAAACCCTAACGATCTCCCACAGGGCCGGTCTTGTCTAGTATTGAAGGTAGGCCTGAATCAAGCTCACCCGTCTTCCTGACTGACCCTCTGGTCAGACCCTCTGCTCTTGGCTCTTTTATTACAAAGCCTATCAAAAATATCAAAACACATTTGCTGAAGACATTCTGGTCGCGATTCAGCGACACTGTTGCGTCGGTGCGAATCTGCGTACAACAGGTGAATCGCGCATAAGCCCAAAATGGGGTTCCGCGTCACCGCCGGGCTGATCGCAAGTCACTCGATGTATTCCGCCTGGCGAAGGCAAGATCCACATCTGCATATATAATTGAACTGTATGTGCCATATAAATACTTGGATGCCAGATTCACCCAGGGCCCGGGGGACCTCGCCAGGGCGACAACCACAAACGTGACACCGGGTGGGGGGTGCTAGCAAACCATTGGAGAACCCCGGGTGGTCAGCGACAGGACAAGGTGGCACCCTGACACTCCCCCAGGCTCCCGGGCTCCTTGGCATTGTGCTCGGGGGTCAGGTTGGCACTGCCGGGACCCACTTTGCCAGGTAGAGAGAGGTGAGGGGGGTTTTCCTGGGACCCTCACCAAGAATTGGGCAGGGCAAGGGGATCAGAAAAACAGAAGGAGGGGGACTGAAAGGAAGGAGGGGGAAAGATCGGGCACCCAGTCACGATCTCCGAGGAACTTTTCCTGCTGGTGATCTTCAGCCGCTCAGAGGCACCCTGCTAAACGTGCTGTTCAGCGGAATTTAACTTCAGTCCCCTGAATCGCACCCCACGTTGAATGGTGAATATATTTCCAAAGGTAATCTTGCTGCATGGTCAGTGTTTAGCACCTTTTATTTTATCTCGTTAGCCTAGGTCTTGCCTTGGTCCAGTCAAACCCATTCATTGTGATGTTCTTTCCACGACAGAAGCAATGGATCCCATTCAGTGAAGTGTCTCCGGCTCCCAGTTTGATGGGAATGTGTCAAAGTCCGTTTCTCCGCGGCTGTTGTCGGCCAATGTTGTTTGTACGATGACTGTTGCCTGGAGCCACTTGCTACGATAGTCTCCCAGTTTCTTTCATTGCGTTGTCTGATGGCCACTGTTTAGCGTCTTTGAGATGTTACCGTCCCAGGGTCTTTACACAGGATCGAGTTGGTTTCGTTGTGGACATGCTTCACAGACTAACCTGTTGACACCGCAGCTGTAGCCACCTGAGTTGGCCACTTGCCGACTTAAAATGGAGAACTGCAAAGGCTGAAGGGAAATTCAGCCAACACAGGCAAAGACTAGCAAATACAGAAATCATGTATATTGGAACCTGCAAAACAACCAGACAGCATCGAAACCAGCAGCCGTCTGCATAGCAATGAGCGATTCCCAGGCACAATGGTAACAGTTAAGGTAAATAGAGCCAAGCCAGACTCCTCGGCGCCAGCAGGAGCCAAGACAAAGGAAGGCCAACGGACATTTAGGGACCGCCCAGCGATCAGGGAACAACTCCAGTATTGGAGAAATCGATCCAAGTGATCGGAACGTAGTCCAATCACTTGGAACCAGGTACGGGATCCACCCCGAAGGGCGGAAAGCCCCTGGGGACTATAAAGTAAAGCCCCCAAGTTCAAATCGTCCTTCTTTGGCAGGGTCACTCAGCAACTTGAACCAACCCTTGACAGTGACCTGCCTTGCTGCCTCCAACCAAGTAAGTCTCAAGTCAACGCTCGCTACGAGATAGGTGCTCCGAGCTACCAGCCCATACCAGCTTTTGAATCCCAAAGACTCAGGACCTGAACGAAAGGCCATTTGTTCCCCTGACCTGGTGGGCCAGTCCGAAGCTAAGTATAGGCCTTTTAGTGATAGAAATAGCCTAGAAAGTAGAGTTTATGCATGAGTAGTGATTTACTGTGTATAATAAATGTGTATTGATTTGAATCTTAATAATTGGTGTGTTGAGTTATTGATCATTACTTGAACTTGAACCTCGTGACGGTATCATAAAGATACCTGGCGACTCTAGAGCAAAGGTTATGAAACAGAGCCAATTGAACCAACCAAAAGTTAGCAACACAGCTAGCCTCTATGTGTGTGGGTTTGTAATAAGCCCCTTCACCAGAATCCCTTTTATTAACAAAACCAACAGCAGGACGACCATGAGCATTCAGCTCGCTGTCTACACCGGGAGTGCACTCAGCTCGCTGTCTACACCGGGAGTGCACTCAGCTCCCTGTCTACACCGGGAGTGCACTCAGCTCGCTGTCTACACCGGGAGTGCACTCAGCTCGCTGTCTACACCGGGAGTGCACTCAGCTCCCTGTCTACACCGGGAGTGCACTCAGCTCGCTGTCTACACCGGGAGTGCACTCAGCTCCCTGTCTACACCGGGAGTGCACTCAGCTCCCTGTCTACACCGGGAGTGGATTCAGCTCGCTGTCTGCACCGGGAGTGCATTCAGCTCACTGTCTACACCGGGAGTGCACTCAGCTCGCTGTCTACACCGGGAGTGCACTCAGCTCGCTGTCTATACCGGGAGTGCACTCAGCTCCTTTCTACACCGGGAGTGCACTCAGCTCGCTGTCTGCACCGGGAGGGCACTCAGCTCGCTGTCTACACCGGGAGTGCATTCAGCTCGCTGTCTACACCGGGAGTGTACTCAGCTCGCTGTCTACTCTGGGAGTGCACTCAGCTCGCTGTCTACACCGGGAGTGGATTCAGCTCGCTGTCTGCACCGGGAGTGCATTCAGCTCACTGTCTACACCGGGAGTGCACTCAGCTCGCTGTCTACACCGGGAGTGCACTCAGCTCGCTGTCTATACCGGGAGTGCACTCAGCTCCTTGTCTACACCGGGAGTGCACTCAGCTCGCTGTCTGCACCGGGAGGGCACTCAGCTCGCTGTCTACACCGGGAGTGCATTCAGCTCGCTGTCTACACCGGGAGTGCATTCAGCTCGCTGTCTACACCGGGAGTGCATTCAGCTCGCTGTCGACACCGGGAGTGCACTCAGCTCGCTGTCTACACCGGGAGTGCACTCAGCTCGCTGTCGACACCGGGAGTGCACTCAGCTCGGTGTCTACACCGGGAGTGCATTCAGTTCGCTGTCTACACCGGGAGTGCATTCAGTTCGCTGTCTACACCGGGAGTGCACTCAGCTCGCTGTCTACTCTGGGAGCGCACTCAGCTCGGTGTCTACACCGGGTGTGCACTCAGCTCGCTGTCTACACCGGGAGCGCACTCAGCTCGCTGTCTACACCGGGAGTGCACTCAGCTCGCTGTCTACACCGGGAGTGCACTCAGCTCGCTGTCTACACCGGGAGTGCACTCAACTCGGTGTCTACACCGGGAGTGCACTCAGCTCGCTGTCTACACCGGGAGTGCATTCAGTTCGCTGTCTACACCGGGAGTGCACTCAGCTCGCTGTCTACTCTGGGAGCGCACTCAGCTCGGTGTCTACACCGGGTGTGCACTCAGCTCGCTGTCTACTCTGGGAGCGCACTCAGCTCGGTGTCTACACCGGGAGTGCACTCAGCTCGCTGTCTACACCGGGAGTGCATTCAGTTCGCTGTCTACACCGGGAGTGCACTCAGCTCGGTGTCTACACCGGGAGGGCACTCAGCTCGCTGTCTACACCGGGAGTGCACTCAGCTCGCTGTCTACACCGGGAGTGCATTCAGCTCGCTGTCGACACCGGGAGTGCACTCAGCTCGCTGTCTACACTGGGAGTGCACTCAGCTCGCTGTCTACACCGGGAGTGCATTCAGCTCGCTGTCTACAACGGGAGTGCACTCAGCTTGCTGTCTACACCGGGAGTGCATTCAGCTCGCTGTCTACACCGGGAGTGCATTCAGCTCGCTGTCTACACTGGGAGTGCACTCAGCTCGCTGTCTACACCGGGAGTGCATTCAGCTCGCTGTCTACACCGGGAGTGCACTCAGCTCGCTGTCTACACCGGGAGTGCATTCAGCTCGCTGTCTACACCGGGAGTGCATTCAGCTCGCTGTCTACACCGGGAGTGCATTCAGCTCACTGTCTACACCGGGAGTGGATTCAGCTCGCTGTCTATACCGAGAGTGCATTCAGCTCGTTGTCTACACCGGGAGTGCATTCAGCTCGCTGTCTACACCGGGAGTGCATTCAGCTCGCTGTCTACACCGGGAGTGCATTCAGCTCGCTGTCTACACCGGGAGTGCATTCAGCTCGCTGTCTACACCGGGAGTGCATTCAGCTCGCTGTCTACAACGGGAGTGCATTCAGCTCGCTGTCTACACCGGGAGTGCACTCAGCGCGCTGTCTACACCGGGAGTGCATTCAGCTCGCTGTCTACACCTGGAGTGCATGTAGCTCGCTGTCTGCACCGGGAGTGCATTCAGCTCGCTGTCTACACCGGGAGTGGATTCAGCTCGCTGTCTACACCGGGAGTGCATTCAGCTCGCTGTCTATACCGGGAGTGTACTCAGCTCGCTGTCTACTCTGGGAGTGCACTCAGCTCGCTGTCTACACCGGGAGTGCACTCAGCTCGGTGTCTACACCGGGAGTGCATTCAGTTCGCTGTCTACACCGGGAGTGCATTCAGTTCGCTGTCTACACCGGGAGTGCACTCAGCTCGGTGTCTACACCGGGAGTGCATTCAGCTCGCTGTCTACACCGGGAGTGGATTCAGCTCGCTGTCTACACCGGGAGTGCACTCAGCGCGCTGTCTACACCGGGAGTGCACTCAGCTCCCTGTCTACACCGGGAGTGCACTCAGCTCCCTGTCTACACCGGGAGTGGATTCAGCTCGCTGTCTGCACCGGGAGTGCATTCAGCTCACTGTCTACACCGGGAGTGCACTCAGCTCGCTGTCTACACCGGGAGTGCACTCAGCTCGCTGTCTATACCGGGAGTGCACTCAGCTCCTTTCTACACCGGGAGTGCACTCAGCTCGCTGTCTGCACCGGGAGGGCACTCAGCTCGCTGTCTACACCGGGAGTGCATTCAGCTCGCTGTCTACACCGGGAGTGTACTCAGCTCGCTGTCTACTCTGGGAGTGCACTCAGCTCGCTGTCTACACCGGGAGTGGATTCAGCTCGCTGTCTGCACCGGGAGTGCATTCAGCTCACTGTCTACACCGGGAGTGCACTCAGCTCGCTGTCTACACCGGGAGTGCACTCAGCTCGCTGTCTATACCGGGAGTGCACTCAGCTCCTTGTCTACACCGGGAGTGCACTCAGCTCGCTGTCTGCACCGGGAGGGCACTCAGCTCGCTGTCTACACCGGGAGTGCATTCAGCTCGCTGTCTACACCGGGAGTGCATTCAGCTCGCTGTCTACACCGGGAGTGCATTCAGCTCGCTGTCTACACCGGGAGTGCATTCAGCTCGCTGTCGACACCGGGAGTGCACTCAGCTCGCTGTCTACACCGGGAGTGCACTCAGCTCGCTGTCGACACCGGGAGTGCACTCAGCTCGGTGTCTACACCGGGAGTGCATTCAGTTCGCTGTCTACACCGGGAGTGCATTCAGTTCGCTGTCTACACCGGGAGTGCACTCAGCTCGCTGTCTACTCTGGGAGCGCACTCAGCTCGGTGTCTACACCGGGTGTGCACTCAGCTCGCTGTCTACACCGGGAGCGCACTCAGCTCGGTGTCTACACCGGGTGTGCACTCAGCTCGCTGTCTACTCTGGGAGCGCACTCTGCTCGGTGTCTACACCGGGTGTGCACTCAGCTCGCTGTCTACACCGGGAGTGCACTCAGCTCGCTGTCTACACCGGGAGTGCACTCAACTCGGTGTCTACACCGGGAGTGCACTCAGCTCGCTGTCTACACCGGGAGTGCATTCAGTTCGCTGTCTACACCGGGAGTGCACTCAGCTCGCTGTCTACTCTGGGAGCGCACTCAGCTCGGTGTCTACACCGGGTGTGCACTCAGCTCGCTGTCTACTCTGGGAGCGCACTCAGCTCGGTGTCTACACCGGGAGTGCACTCAGCTCGCTGTCTACACCGGGAGTGCATTCAGTTCGCTGTCTACACCGGGAGTGCACTCAGCTCGCTGTCTACTCTGGGAGCGCACTCAGCTCGGTGTCTACACCGGGAGGGCACTCAGCTCGCTGTCTACACCGGGAGTGCACTCAGCTCGCTGTCTACACCGGGAGTGCATTCAGCTCGCTGTCGACACCGGGAGTGCACTCAGCTCGCTGTCTACACTGGGAGTGCACTCAGCTCGCTGTCTACACCGGGAGTGCATTCAGCTCGCTGTCTACACCGGGAGTGCACTCAGCTTGCTGTCTACACCGGGAGTGCATTCAGCTCGCTGTCTACACCGGGAGTGCATTCAGCTCGCTGTCTACACTGGGAGTGCACTCAGCTCGCTGTCTACACCGGGAGTGCATTCAGCTCGCTGTCTACACCGGGAGTGCACTCAGCTCGCTGTCTACACCGGGAGTGCATTCAGCTCGCTGTCTACACCGGGAGTGCATTCAGCTCGCTGTCTACACCGGGAGTGCATTCAGCTCACTGTCTACACCGGGAGTGGATTCAGCTCGCTGTCTATACCGAGAGTGCATTCAGCTCGTTGTCTACACCGGGAGTGCATTCAGCTCGCTGTCTACGCCGGGAGTGCATTCAGCTCGCTGTCTACACCGGGAGTGCATTCAGCTCGCTGTCTACACCGGGAGTGCATTCAGCTCGCTGTCTACACCGGGAGTGCATTCAGCTCGCTGTCTACAACGGGAGTGCATTCAGCTCGCTGTCTACACCGGGAGTGCACTCAGCGCGCTGTCTACACCGGGAGTGCATTCAGCTCGCTGTCTACACCTGGAATGCATGTAGCTCGCTGTCTGCACCGGGAGTGCATTCAGCTCGCTGTCTACACCGGGAGTGGATTCAGCTCGCTGTCTACACCGGGAGTGCATTCAGCTCGCTGTCTATACCGGGAGTGTACTCAGCTCGCTGTCTACTCTGGGAGTGCACTCAGCTCGCTGTCTACACCGGGAGTGCACTCAGCTCGGTGTCTACACCGGGAGTGCATTCAGTTCGCTGTCTACACCGGGAGTGCATTCAGTTCGCTGTCTACACCGGGAGTGCACTCAGCTCGGTGTCTACACCGGGAGTGCATTCAGCTCGCTGTCTACACCGGGAGTGGATTCAGCTCGCTGTCTACACCGGGAGTGCACTCAGCGCGCTGTCTACACCGGGAGTGCATTCAGCTCGCTGTCTACACCTGGAGTGCATGTAGCTCGCTGTCTGCACCGGGAGTGCATTCAGCTCGCTGTCTACACCGGGAGTGGATTCAGCTCGCTGTCTACACCGGGAGTGCACTCAGCTCGCTGTCTACACCGGGAGTGCACTCAGCTCGCTGTCTACACCGGGAGTGCATTCAGTTCGCTGTCTACACCGGGAGTGCATTCAGTTTGCTGTCTACACCGGGAGTGCACTCAGCTCGGTGTCTACACCGGGTGTGCACTCAGCTCGCTGTCTACTCTGGGAGCGCACTCTGCTCGGTGTCTACACCGGGTGTGCACTCAGCTCGCTGTCTACACCGGGAGTGCACTCAGCTCGCTGTCTACACCGGGAGTGCACTCAGCTCGGTGTCTACACCGGGAGTGCACTCAGCTCGCTGTCTACACCGGGAGTGCATTCAGTTCGCTGTCTACACCGGGAGTGCACTCAGCTCGCTGTCTACTCTGGGAGCGCACTCAGCTCGGTGTCTACACCGGGTGTGCACTCAGCTCGCTGTCTACTCTGGGAGCGCACTCAGCTCGGTGTCTACACCGGGAGTGCACTCAGCTCGCTGTCTACACCGGGAGTGCATTCAGCTCGCTGTCTACTCTGGGAGCGCACTCAGCTCGGTGTCTACACCGGGTGTGCACTCAGCTCGGTGTCTACACCGGGAGTGCACTCAGCTCGCTGTCTACACCGGGAGTGCATTCAGCTCGCTGTCGACACCGGGAGTGCACTCAGCTCGCTGTCTACACTGGGAGTGCACTCAGCTCGCTGTCTACACCGGGAGTGCATTCAGCTCGCTGTCTACACCGGGAGTGCACTCAGCTTGCTGTCTACACCGGGAGTGCATTCAGCTCGCTGTCTACACCGGGAGTGCATTCAGCTCGCTGTCTACACTGGGAGTGCACTCAGCTCGCTGTCTACACCGGGAGTGCATTCAGCTCGCTGTCTACACCGGGAGTGCACTCAGCTCGCTGTCTACACCGGGAGTGCATTCAGCTCGCTGTCTACACCGGGAGTGCATTCAGCTCGCTGTCTACACCGGGAGTGCATTCAGCTCACTGTCTACACCGGGAGTGGATTCAGCTCGCTGTCTATACCGAGAGTGCATTCAGCTCGTTGTCTACACCGGGAGTGCATTCAGCTCGCTGTCTACACCGGGAGTGCATTCAGCTCGCTGTCTACACCGGGAGTGCATTCAGCTCGCTGTCTACACCGGGAGTGCATTCAGCTCGCTGTCTACACCGGGAGTGCATTCAGCTCGCTGTCTACAACGGGAGTGCATTCAGCTCGCTGTCTACACCGGGAGTGCACTCAGCTCGCTGTCTACACCGGGAGTGCATTCAGCTCGCTGTCTACACCTGGAGTGCATGTAGCTCGCTGTCTGCACCGGGAGTGCATTCAGCTCGCTGTCTACACCGGGAGTGGATTCAGCTTGCTGTCTACACCGGGAGTGCATGTAGCTCGCTGTCTACACCGGGAGTGCATTCAGCTCGCTGTCTACACCGGGAGTGCACTCAGCTCGCTGTCTACACCGGGAGTGGATTCAGCTCGCTGTCGACACCGGGAGTGCATTCAGCTCGCTGTCTACACCGGGAGTGCATTCAGCTCGATGTCTACACCGGGAGTGCACTCAGCTCGCTGTCTACACCGGGAGTGCACTCAGCTCGCTGTCTACACTGGGAGTGCACTCAGCTCGCTGTCTACACCGGGAGTGCATTCAGCTCGCTGTCTACACCGGGAGTGCACTCAGCTTGCTGTCTACACCGGGAGTGCACTCAGCTCGGTGTCTACACCGGGAGTGCACTCAGCTCGCTGTCTACACCGGGAGTGCATTCAGTTCGCTGTCTACACCGGGAGTGCACTCAGCTCGCTGTCTACTCTGGGAGTGCACTCAGCTCGGTGTCTACACCGGGTGTGCACTCAGCTCGGTGTCTACACCGGGAGTGCACTCAGCTCGCTGTCTACACCGGGAGTGCATTCAGCTCGCTGTCGACACCGGGAGTGCACTCAGCTCGCTGTCTACACCGGGAGTGCACTCAGCTCGCTGTCTACACCGGGAGTGCATTCAGCTCGCTGTCTACACCGGGAGTGCACTCAGCTTGCTGTCTACACCGGGAGTGCATTCAGCTCGCTGTCTACACCGGGAGTGCATTCAGCTCGCTGTCTACACCGGGAGTGCACTCAGCTCGCTGTCTACACCGGGAGTGCATTCAGCTCGCTGTCTACACCGGGAGTGCACTCAGCTCGCTGTCTGCACCGGGAGTGCATTCAGCTCGCTGTCTCCACCGGGAGTGCATTCAGCTCGCTGTCTACACCGGGAGTGCATTCAGCTCACTGTCTACACCGGGAGTGGATTCAGCTCGCTGTCTATACCGAGAGTGCATTCAGCTCGTTGTCTACACCGGGAGTGCATTCAGCTCGCTGTCTACACCGGGAGTGCATTCAGCTCGCTGTCTACACCGGGAGTGCATTCAGCTCGCTGTCTACACCGGGAGTGCATTCAGCTCGCTGTCTACACCGGGAGTGCATTCAGCTCGCTGTCTACACCGGGAGTGCACTCAGCTCGCTGTCTACACCGGGAGTGCATTCAGCTCGGTATCTACACCGGGAGTGCACTCAGCTCGCTGTCTACACCGGGAGTGCATTCAGCTCGCTGTCTACACCGGGAGTGCACTCAGCTCGCTGTCTACACCGGGAGTGCATTCAGCTCGCTGTCTACACCGGGAGTGCATTCAGCTCGCTGTCTACACCGGGAGTGCCTCAGCTCGCTGTCTACACCGGGAGTGCACTCAGCTCGCTGTCTACACCGGGAGTGCATTCAGCTCGCTGTCTACACCTGGAGTGCATATAGCTCGCAGTCTGCACCGGGAGTGCATTCAGCTCGCTGTCTACACCGGGAGTGGATTCAGCTTGCTGCCTACACCGGGAGTGTATGTAGCTCGCTGTCTACACCGGGAGTGCATTCAGCTCGCTGCCGACACCGGGAGTGCATTCAGCTCGCTGTCTACACCGGGAGTGCATTCAGCTCGATGTCTACACCGGGAGTGCACTCAGCTCGCTGTCTACACCGGGAGTGCACCCAACTCACTGTCTACACCGGGAGTGCACTCAGCTCGCTGTCTACACCTGGAGTGCATTCAGCTCGCTGTCTACACCTGGAGTGCATGTAGCTCGCTGTCTGCACCGGGAGTGCATTCAGCTCGCTGCCTACACCGGGAGTGGATTCAGCTTGCTGTCTACACCGGGAGTGCATGTAGCTCGCTGTCTACACCGGGAGTGCATTCAGCTCGCTGTCTACACCGGGAGTGCACTCAGCTCGCTGTCTACACTGGGAGTGGATTCAGCTCGCTGTCGACACCGGGCGTGCATTCAGCTCGATGTCTACACCGGGAGTGCACTCAGCTCGCTGTCCACACTGGGAGTGCACCCAGCTCACTGTCTACACCGGGAGTGCACTCAGCTCGCTGTCTACACCGGGAGTGGATTCAGCTTGCTGTCTACACCGGGAGAGCATGTAGCTCGCTGTCTACACCGGGAGTGCATTCAGCTCGCTGTCTACACCGGGAGTGCACTCAGCTCGCTGTCTACACCGGGAGTGCACTCAGCTCGCTGTCTACACCGGGAGTGGATTCAGCTTGCTGTCTACACCGGGAGTGCATGTAGCTCGCTGTCTACACCGGGAGTGCATTCAGCTCGCTGTCTACACCGGGAGTGCACTCAGCTCGCTGTCTACACCGGGAGTGGATTCAGCTCGCTGTCGACACCGGGAGTGCATTCAGCTCGCTGTCTACACCGGGAGTGCACTCAGCTCACTGTCTACACCGGGAGTTCCCAATCGGAACCGCAGATCAATTCGGTCCCAATCCAGGCCTGCTGTTAAGGATGCCATGAGCCACATTCGAGTCATCCCCATGGGTCTCGTGAGGGTTATTTCAGAGGGAGTTCCAATCCTGCACCCCTCTTCCTGCACCCCTCTACCCTCACTAAGTCATTGGCTTTAGTGGCTTGGCCCAAAGTGACAGACAACCAAAGATAGGCCAAGCAAGAGCGGCACTTTGAGCTGAGCTGGGCATTGACGGATTAAACTGCAGCTTCATTGAAAGCGAAAGGCATTAACAGGCGGGCTGATATCATATTCTCCAATACCTATTTGCTTAGATTATTGAATGAGTCAAGGACAAATGATCTCGTATCAGGCCTTAACCAAATGTATTGCAGAATAAAGTGGAGTTTGGAATGAAAGAGTCTCACTTTGATATAAATAATTTGCGCAACTGTATGGGGCAGACAGTTTTCCAAACAGGACTTTGTTTTCTTGATTGAAATCCATTCCCTTTTGGCACATTGTGTAGAAAAGCATCTGTAGATAAATAGCATAATCGATGAGTGCGCTTTTAGAAGCAGAATCAACGAACATTAAGTACAATACTGAGCACCGTATCGACAAGCAGAGTGATCGGGGACACGTCGCTCAGTCCTGCACACTCATTCCCCGATCGAACCTGAACTAGTGGCGCAACAACCAAAACTTGCATTTATATAGCACTATCAACCACTTGATGCATGTTTCATAACCAGGCCCTGCTGCCCACCCCCACTGACTTGTCCAAGCTCATTTACTGCTGGTTTTACAGAGAAAGGTCCCATTACGCCACCAATTAAATTTGAATTCCTTCGCCCTGCCTCTCTACGGCCGTGATAAGGAGGTACCTTGAAGTAAGAACTACTTTGCAGGACCACAGTTAATCTATATTCAATACAGCCCTGCAATCAATTATCCTCACAAGTGAAATCTGGTGAAAAGTTTTGAATCAATCAGCCTGTTGTGGTTAATTGTTGTAGATTTGGCTGCTATCAGCTTGCAGACTCTTAGATATTTGCTGATCCCAGTGTAAATATGCCAATCTCAATTGATTTCCCATTAATTACCCTGATGATCCTGCAGATGGCTAAAAATGAATAATTATTATTTACGTTGATGCATAAAAGATCAAAATGAAACCTTTTTTCAACGATGGCATTATTTTCCTTCTCATCAATTGATATGGTTTTATTAAGTTGGATCATTGATGGAGGTGACAGGGGGCTGATCCATCGACAGGCAGGGCAGTGAGAGCACCCCCCCCCCCCTCCTCCCACCCGCGCCTCTTTTCAGGAAGGGCCACCGCATCATGGGAGATTGTGGCATGGCGGTAATGTCACTGGACGGGTGACCTAGAGGCCCAGGCCAATGCTCTGGGGTCACGGATTCGAACCTCACCATGGGAAGCTGGTGGAATTTAAATTCAATGTAAAAGCTAGTCTGAGCAATGGCGACCATGAAACTATCATCGATTGTGGTAAAAACGCATCCGGTTCACAAATGTCCTCCAGGGAAGGAAATCTGCCGTCCTTACCTGGTCTGACCTACATGTGACTCCAGATCCACCCTAAAGTGGCTGACTCTTGACTGCCCCCCTCTGAAATGGCTGAGCGAGCCACCCGGCTGCACACCCTGCACTGGAATTGACTGCGGCGCTTCATGAAGTCAGCTGGCCAACACCGTTGTGAAGGATGGCAGATATAAATACAAAGTTATAAGAGAATCCAGCTACAAATACGGAGGTATAAGATGAAAATATTGATTCTGATCCGAAGTACGGATTAAAAATTGAAAGCAGAGTTGAAATGAAAAGCAGGATTCATCTGCTGGACGAAAGGAAACGGTTAAAATATTTACAAGGAATAATTGTGCGCTCCGGCATCCTGCAGCAGAGATTATGGTCTGACCGCTAGCATCAGGCAGTCTGGAGAAAAACAGAAACTGGCCCCCACGTCATCTCACCAAGGGATTGATGAATTGTAAGATTGTGCAGTCAAATGATGGACCCCTTAAGGTTGACCCTCAACAACTTGTTAACGGAATCCTGGAAACTGGGTCCTGCCCGTAAGTGACTACTGTCTGCACTTCGCAGTATCCAGTTAGATTGAAGGATATTGACAAGAAACAAGGGATGTTGTCCAACATGGGTGCTCAACATGCTTCCTGCTGGTTTAGCTCTTCTGAGGTATAAATATTAGAACCATGCAGTAGGATTTTTACTTTCACTGGATTCACTCCAGTGTCTCTCGTGTCACGGTTATGGTTGTTGTAGTGAATTGAGATAGTTTCCCCCTTAATTGGGATAGAGGTATCTTTCTAGACTTGTTCGCTTTCTACTCAGGGATTTAAGATAAATATTACCTTAAATATTGATCGATAATTGAAATATCTTTCTGTAACAGTAATAAAACTTGGCTTCTCTATTAGGAACAAGATTATACCTACATATCTTAGAATGGTCAATGCTGTGATTGAATTAGCATCAAAAGTGCATGTTTGAATCTTTAATTAACTTTTATGCAATTTAGAAAATATATTTGTCTCATGTCTTTTTCAAACTCAAAAAACCATCCCTGTGCACTCTTCACTGGAGAGGTATGTAGTTACGGCGAAATTCTCATACCCCCCTGTCCCCCTGTATCCCATGTGTATCTGCCTTCTTTATAAGCCTCCCATGATGCATGGTAGATCTTTCAGCAAAGGTTTTTTTTGCAACAAGGAAGCATGTTGAGCCTCGAGGGGGAGAGTTGAGGAGCACCTGCCAAAATGGACCAAAGAATGAAACGCCCTCCCAGTTGAAATTGTTGGTCATGGGGAGACGTTTCAAACAAGACTGAAGAATGAAGAGTTTCGGGAATTGCTTGATCGAAGCCGAATGTTCGGCCACTGACGGCCAATCCTATTGAATCTTACAGGACAGAAGGAGGCCATTTGGCCCATCACGTCCTTACTCCAAATAGTCTAACTATCCAATGTTGGCGGACACACAATTTGTACATAGAACATAGAACATAGAACAATACAGCGCAGTACAGGCCCTTCGGCCCACGATGTTGCACCGAAACAAAAGCCATCTAACCTACACTATGCCATTATCATCCATATGTTTATCCAATAAACTTTTAAATGCCCTCAATGTTGGCGAGTTCACTACTGTAGCAGGTAGGGCATTCCACGGCCTCACTACTCTTTGCGTACACAAACAGGTCAATCAGCTTGCATGCTTTACACCGGTAGTTATGCTCCACGCAGTCCACCACCCCCCTCCCTCGTCCCTCTTTTTCTCCAGCCTATCAGCACGGTAGCACGGTGGTTAGCACTGTTGCTTCACAGCGGCAGGGCCCCAGGTTCGATTCCCGGCTTGGGTTACTGTCTGTGCGGAGACTGCACGTTCTCCCCGTGTCTGCGTGGGTTTCCTCCGGGTGCTCCGGTTTCCTCCCACAAGTCCCGAAAGACGTGCTCGTTAGGTGAATTGGATGTTCTGACTTCTCCCTCGGTGTACCCGAACAGGCGCCGGAGTGTGGCGACTAGGGGCTTTTCACAGTAACTTCATTGCAGTGTTAATGTAAGCCTAGTTGCGACACCAATAAAGATAATAACATCCTTATTCCATCACATGTTGATCCAGCTTTCCCTTGAAGACACTTGCTCTACTCTCCTCAATTTAAAAAAAATCTTTTTATTGGCATTTTCATCTAATCTCCTCAATTACCCCCCCCCCCCAGTAACTAGTGCCTCATTCGCACCATTCTCCCAGGTCAAGAGGTTTGTCCTGGATTCTCTCGCGCGCTCTTTTCCCAGTTCGCCATTCAGCCTGTACGTTATAGAAGGATCACAAATCTCGTCACTGAGCTGGCCTCCTGCCCGGTTTAGACTGACTCACTCTGCAGCCGACGGGTGACTCCTCTTCTGGCAATGGTTTGCAACCAACATCCCTCCGTGTGACAGGCATGAACTGTCCGGACATCATCGCCCCTATTGTGTCAGCCCAGTGCACAGCTTGAATTGATTAAAGCTAAACTCTGTGTGGCGCCAATAAAAGTGTTTACTGCGACAGATGTAACAGTGCCAAATGGCACAACAGTCAGTGACAGTCAAGCTAAGGACTAAGAACAGGCTATTCATTCTGGGAACTGTCCCTATTTAATCCCACTTTTAACCGTTTTCTGAAGTGATTTCAACTTTCAACTGCGAGGGATTCAATACTGGCTCGATCTCACATTCCACTCCGATCACTGCTAAACACACATGGAGTCGGTCTGTTGTAAGTGGAGCTTAGCTATATCAGCTCCCGCCCAGGCCCCGGGAGTGCTGACAGGCTGCCGAGAGGGACAGGAGACATTATTAGATGATTTAACCTGATCTTTGCTGAGGTTACAAGCTGCGCTCCCCTCTGAAGTTGTGAGAGAGAGAAAAAAAAACCTTTGATCCAATCATCGGGCTTTCTTGATCTGTCCGTGTACAGTAAGGATTTCTGCAGGCAAAGGGGAGGAGTTGGAAACACAAGTCAATCATTTAACAAAAATAGAGAAACCCAGAGTTTTTCAGGCATGTTACAGGATCTCAGTGATATATGGGATGACACGCACAAAGCTTAGAATTATATCACCCTGTTCGTCATTCAGACTCCATCCTCTGCTTTTATTCCAGTCCTTCCAAAGCATTTTCTTCTCTTAAGCTGCTTAATTACAGGCAAAGTATTGATCACAATTCATTTGCAGTGAATCTTTATTGACAGTCCTCCTCATTAAACCAGCAGGAGTAGTTTATTAATCCCTTTGCCTTGCGTAGGGTGTTCAGCATGTAATTCTGGCAAACTCCATCATTCCATTAATCTGTTATTGCAGCAAGAATTGGAAGAGAAAAGGGTTCTTGGCAATAATTCATAGAGAAATCAGGAAAACAGATTGAGCCGAGCTGATGGGGTTAGATTCACTTGGCCCTGTATTTATTCTTGGCCACAAAGATGCAGGCGCAATTGACCCATTGAGAAAGCATCGCTGGCCCCAACCTTGCTGGAACAAGGTATCGCACAGCGTGCATCATTATGTCGACTTCGTCCTGCACCTTTTAGCTTGAAAACGCCTGCAGTGTGACTTGCTGGGGGTGTGAGCTGATGATGGGGCTGTGGTGGCGACAAGGCTTCCAGGGCCTCAGTGAATGGTGGGACCAACAGTTTACCTCCATGACCAATCCTGTTCAAGGATGGGCAATGGAACAAAGAAACCATGGGGAAGAATCAGTGAGAATTCAAATCAAATTAGGTCCAAAACATCTGTAAAGAAGTGGAAAGAATGATAGGGTTACGAGAAAGAGAAAACAGGAGAAAGGAAAAAAAACAAGATTTGTTTAGAAAGCCTCTAAACAGAAATGACAACATGCTGGAATGAGACGGAACAATCTAAATTGTTACTATACTGGGCCACAGAGGCTGAATGGCATTGCATCAACAGTTGTTGCGTTATTAAAAGTAGACAGACCCTCCCAAACATCAGTCCTAAATCGATGCACAGATTAGCAACAGTGTGTGCTCATATCCAAACACCAAAACCGAGGACTTGGCTCCTCCCTCTGCGACTGGATCCTCGACTTCCTGACCCATAGACCACAGCCAGTAAAAATAAACAGCAACACCTCCTCCATGATAGTCCTCATTACCGGAGCCCCGCAAGGCTTCGTACTTAGTCCCCTACTATACTCCCTATACACACACGATGTACGGCAAAATTTGGCTCCAACTCATATACAAGTTTGCTGATGACACGACCGTAGTGGGTCGGATCTCGAACAACGATGAGTCAGAGTACAAGAGGGAGATGTATATTTATGTGTGTCCTATGTTTTTTCATGTATGGAACGATCTAGGTGGACTGTACTCAGAACAATACTCTTCACTGTACCTCGGTACACGTGACAATAAATCGAATCAAATCTAATCTTTATTACATTGTTATTTCCCTGGCAAGATTTGACCTACTTTACCTGGACTGTGCTGCTATTTTAGAAACCAACCATGATATGATGAACATCATTTCTACAGATTCACACTTTTGTATTTAAAAAGGTACAAGACATCCCTGAGTGGTCAACTTGCCGAGGAACATTCATTGGTGGTCTTAATAAATACCGAGAGCTGACTAGTCCAATACACATGGGACGGGATTCTCCACTCCCGCGCCGAAGTGGCTGCGCCGTCGTGAACGCCGTCGAGGTTCACGACGGCGCGGAACGGTCCCGGTCCCGACCGATTCAGGCCCTGACAATGGGCTAGGATCGGGGCCGCGTCAACTACATGCGCCAGGCCTTGTCGCCCGCGTAAAAGCGGCGCCGCATAGATGACGCGGCCGGCGCCGCATAACGGGCGTCATCCGCGCATGCGTGGTTGCCGTCCTCTCTAAATCCGCCCCGCAAGAAGATGGGGGACGGATCTTGGGGGGCCGCGGAAGGAAGGAGGTCCTCCTTCAGAGAGACGGCCCAACGATCGGTGGGCACCGATCGTGGGCCACCCCACATTCCAGGTGAAGCCTGGTGCAGGATCCCCCCTCGCCCCCCCACAGGCCGCCCCCCCAGCGTTCATGCACCGCCCACGACTGCAGCGACCAGGTGTGGACGGTGCCGGGGGGAACCCGCCGTTTTGGCCTGGCCGCTCGGTCCATCCGGGCCTCAGAATAGCGGGGGTGCCGGAGAATCGCCATTTTGCGTGTCTCCGGCCTGCGGCCCGCGAAACTCGACCGGGCCGTTCCCGCCACTTGGGAGGGCGTCGGACCGGCGTCCCCGGAAATGTTGGCAGCCCAGGCGATTCTCCCAACCGGCGTGGGAGTGGAGAATCGCGCCCATGGTGTGGATATAGTTGAAGCTCGCAGGCTGGTGTGTGAACAATGGCTCGCTTGATCGGCTTCTTTAACAACGTTGTATTTTCCGTTCACAGCGATACTAAAGTT
Source organism: Scyliorhinus torazame (assembly GCF_047496885.1). Lineage (NCBI taxonomy): Eukaryota > Metazoa > Chordata > Chondrichthyes > Carcharhiniformes > Scyliorhinidae > Scyliorhinus > Scyliorhinus torazame. Next base: position 8,733,032 of record NC_092734.1, read on the forward strand.
GTTTCCTATACATTCCTACGCACTCATATACATTCCTCCTACAAATTCCTATACATTCCCTTCGCTTCACCAGTGGCTGGAATGCCTTCAGCCATCTTGTCCTCACACTCTGGAATCTGAGTATTGCTGAAAGGAGGGACATACTGTCAAAGTTTTCCATATTGCACTTATCAGTACAGATACAAGAACACCAACTTTCAGAAGTACCTGAAAAAGGTGCCGATTGGATCGGCGTGATTCAGCGACCGTGTTGGACCCGGATCTGCGCCGCATCGGGCTCTGCACCGGGTGTCGGTCGATCGTGAGTCACCCGACTCATCCGCCCGGCACAATCTGGGTCTCGCCCTCACTAGGCGAGATCCAGATCTGCATATTTAAATGAGCCTGTATGTGGATTTACCGGGATTCATCCGGTACCTGAGACTCAACGGCCACGCCTGCAAGGACGCCATTTAGTACTCATCCACACAAACGTGGACCAGGTGTTATGGCACCGCGGGAGGGTCTCGCAAGGCATGAGAGACTCCCTGGTGGTCAGAGAAGGGTGGTACCCTGGCATACCCTGGCAACTGAACACCTGGCATCCCGGCAGTGCCACGTGAGCACATTAGCAGCACCACTCTGGCACCACCAGGTTTCCCAGGTGATGCTACAGGGTGCTGTGGGCACTGTCAGGGCACCTGGCTGGCAATGCAAGCGTGCCAGATTGGCACTGCCAGGGGTCAGGCCCGTGGTGGCCTTTCCAATTGGCGCGGGGGGGGGAGGGAGAGGGGTGAAGGGGAATTCCTAGGGGTTTCCACAAGGTTGAGAGCTGAGAGAGGGAATTCAGAAAACCTGGGGTGCGGGGGGCTGAAAGAGGGGGAAGATTGGGGCTGCCGATCAAAATGGCGGCCCGATCTGCAAACAGCTGTTCCTGTTGGTGAAATCGCCTTGCCAGCAAGAAATCTCTCTGAGTGCGGCCCCAAAGGGGAGAACCCTCCTGTGGCCATAGAAAAGGCAAAATATCGTTGAATAGCGGGGTGATTCTTGCTGTTGCAACCAAACGTTTCAGTTTTAATTCCGCAGAATTGGGCCCAAGCTCCCTGATGCCTTCACCATGGCATCGCCTCAACCAATCAGAGTTGGCTTGCTGACCAATCAGCATTCTTTCCTCATGCGGTATAAATTGTTGCTCCCTTTGAAATTTGGTGATCCTGCCTTTGCCCTGATGAGTGCAAGATAGAAAGCTTCGGGAGCTTGTCTCTTTTTCTAAACAATTCTCTGGAATTCCCTTCTGCGTTCTTCCGCCTTTCCACTTGCCATTCTCACTCCCAGACACTCCCATTATATTGAACATGTTTCTGCCCACCATTTCTACCATCTTATATCGTCTCAATGTCCCTTTTGATGATGACATCTGAGAATATTTTTTAATGTTAAAGGATGGTAGGTGTTCTTATTGAGTCTTGTGAGACAAATCAATACACTTTCAAAAATGATTAATGAGGACTTCTCCAAAAACCCAGGGGCCTCACATTCAGGAAAAGGCTAGCTTATCGCAAAGTTAGAAAAACAAACAAGAAATTATGGCCTTTCTTTCCCTTTTTAAAAGGGATGTTTTGCTATTTTGATGTGCACGACATGGAATACTAGTCAGCATTGGAAGCTGGGTGGCCACGTTGTGCCCAGCAAGGCCTCACAAACAGCAATAATGATCAGACAAGCTCATTTTGTGATGTATGTTGGGGATAAATATTGGCCAAGCCACCAGGCACATCTCCCCCACACTTCTTCAAAGTAATATCTGGAATTTTTAAGCCCAGCTGAGGGGGCAGACTCAGTTTAACATCTCGTGCACGGGGGTGATTTAATGGGCAAAATAACAGTCCTGTTTTGGGCGTGTACGCTAATAACGGGTCTCCGCGGTTTACTGGCCTCGATTGGGCATGCCCTGACGAGGCTGCACTTACCTCATTTTCTGCACCGATCCCCAGCACGGGTAACGTGGAACCCGGGCACCTTAGCACTGCCAGCCTGGCACCTTGGCAGTGCCCTTGTGAGCCTGGTAGTGCCACACAGTCAGTGCCATGGTGGTATTGCCAAGATGCCCAGGTGGGTGTGCCAAGGTGCCAGGCTGGGTGTGCCAAGGTGCCTGTTGCCAGCAGGAGTGCCAGGATGCCAAACTGCCCAGAGTCTGACCATCCGGGGGTCTCCAACGGCCTGAGAGACCCCCCCCCCCCATTATGCCTGGTCCACGTTTGTGTGGCACAGTCAACACTTTTATGAAGTTAGAAGAAAGGGGAATGTATAGATTTTGTAATGCAGGAATTTCAATGAGTGAGCGAGATAGGAGAGCTGGATTTTGCTTCAGGCTTGTCGGGGCTCAGTTGTTTCTGAATCACACCTTTATAATCAATAACGTCTCTCGGGAATTATTTTTTTCAACACTGGCAGCAGCTAGAAGATAGCTAGGAGCAACACAGCTTGCTCAAAGGCTAGCGAAGCTGGCATGGGTAGACCTGCAGCTGTGACGTGCCAGATGAAAATGCTGCTGCCTTTGGCACCAATGTAAATGTGATCATCATGTGATGAACAAAGACTTCTGTGCAGTTAAAGCCCATTTCTGTGGGGCTCAGAATGAATGATTTTCGATCTGTGCGACTGTTTAGCCCTCGGAGATCCACGGGGGCGACCTTGAGCCAGTCCAGGGAGGAGCCAAGCTGCAGGGTAGTCCTGACTGGGACCGGGGATGTTATTTGTAAAGACGTTCTGCCCGGAAATAAACTTATTTTTGACTTCAAAACCACAGGGATAGGAAACCACAGTTCAGCCAGCAAACCCGCTGCCCTGCCCGAGGGTGATGCCAACCAGAGCTAGGACCCTCCACTTAGAAGAACCCGATGATGAGGAGGGTATGCAATTGCACTGCATTGCCATGCCACAAGTCGCCTCCATCAGGATTACTGTCCAGGTAAACGGCCACCGGTTAGAGATGGAACCGGACAAGGAGGCCGTGGTTTCAGTAATAGGCAGGCAGACCTTTGAGAGAATCATGACTGGAGTTCAACAGTTGGGTTTGGGGACACCGAGGGAAAGAGAGTGGTCTGTGCGGGCGAACCTCTCACCATAGCAGGCATGGCAATGACCCCGGTTACTTATGGGCAGCAGTCCGTTAGGCTGCCGTTAATTAAGTGCGGGCCCCGGATTGAGTCAGCTGGACTGCGACTGGCTGAAACAGAGAAACAAAGCGAAATGCAGGCGGCTCTGGACCAGGAGTTTCAAACTTGGGGAGGTGGTGTACGTCCAAATCTTCGGGGACGGTGCCCATTGGATTTCAAGGACAATGGTTACGCCAGACTGGACTGGTTTCGTACCGGGTGAAGTTGCGGGAGCAGGTGGTGCGGGAGCACCTTGACCATCTCAGGAGCAGGGGGCCGGAGTTGGGACACTCCCCATCAGAAAAACCGTCTTCAAGCCCCAACACCCTGGCACATGGGGCCCGTGAGACTGAGAATCGAATGGTGACGGACTCCGACTCTGAGATGGAAACCCAGGCATCAGAGGATTCCGATGGTGACCGTGACAGGGAACAAGTATCAGCGGTACCTCCCAGACGGTCATCTCGGAAATGATGTTCTCCGGCACGCTCTACGCCCCCCCGACCCGGACCCACAACCACTGGAAGTGGAACCGCGGGTAAAGAGGAGCAGACATCCTGCTCTCCCTCCTTAAAGGGGACTTACGGACTTTGGGGGGGATATTATTTTAAAAATAAATGTAGAGTGCCCAATTCATTTTTTTCCAATTAAGGGGCAATTTTAGCGTGGCCAATGTACCTACCGGTCACATCTTTGGGTTTTGGGGGTGAGACCCACGCAGACTCAAGGGGAATGTGCAAACTCCACACGGACAGTGAACCGGGGCCGGGATTCAAACCCGGGTCCTCGGCGTCGTGAGGCAGCAATGCTAACCACTGCACCACTGTGCTGCCCCGTGGGCGGGGCTGTTCTAATCACCACGAGAGCCATGGGAACGACCCAATTAAGCCTTCAGTCAGCCGCGAGGAGTACGAGCTCCCCCATGGAGGGGCGGAGATCCATCAATGTGCTCGTTAATTCAGTACCATAAAAGCCTGCTGAGGTAGGAGCGAGCGGCAGGGTAGCTCCTACTGGGACTGGGACTGTTACTTGTACTTGTACTTGTACTTGTACTTGTAAAGACGTTCTTCTCGGAAACAAACCTGTTCTTGACTCACCTTTCCAGACTCCTCCACGACTACTCAAGTTACCCTGGCTTCGCACTTTCCTTTTCCCCCCTTGTTTCGCTGCTTGTCTGTCTTTTTTTTCTTTGCTTCTTTCTCTCTCTTTCTATTTTCTTCCTCCCCTCTTTCGCATTCCTGGTTCTCCGACAATGTGAAGCCCGGGTGAGGGGAGGAAGGTCGACCACTGTTTCCCCAGGGATTTAGATTGACTTTCACAGGATTCACCAGACGTTACCTAGTTGCAAGAATGGAAACGGAATATTGACCTTTACTGGGAGGCAACTATTTCATGGAATGTGGACGACGCTGGCTAGGCCAACATTTTTGTTGCCCGTCTTAATTGCCCTTGAGAAGGTGGTGGTGAGCCCACTCGGTGCCCCCTCCCCTCCCCGCGGCCTCAGGACTCCCCACTTCAACCAAGTTGGTGGAACTTCCAGAAGTTGGCACCGGTCGCAACGGGGCGGCAATCTCTTACCCATAATCTTTCATTCCTATAGCGTCAGCTTTTTACAGATGTTCCCTTACTTCCACGAAACCAATGTTTCCGTTAGCTTAAGACAGCAATTTAGAGACATCCCCTACATCAGTGCCAGATAATAATCCAGGCTGATGCTGGAATTGAGTAGCGAAGGACTGTTTTTTCTGGTTAGGATGCATTCATAAGGTTCTTCATTCAGTCTTGGGTTGCAATTAACTGTGAAACAAGTTCAAATACAAACTTTAATCTCTGATTTCATATTTATGAGTTCTGGAGTGTGCCTATGAATATCATCGGATCTTGAAGGCTGCAAACCTTATTATTACAGAACAAACACTTCCCTTGTTCTGGCAGAAACTCTACCGTCATTAATGCAGATATTGAGCTCCTAATTCAATCAATTAAGGAACTCATTGCTCCACCTGCATTCATGAGGTGGCCTGACAACTTGATTTGACAATTTGTCGAAAGAGCGATCTTCGAATGTGTTCAGCCTGAGGATTCCAGTTGCTGTTCTATTGGGAAGAGATGTAGAGTGTTTCAGAATGTTTTGCGAGGCTCAAATCTTTGGTGCATGAAGAATGTGTAATATGCCAGTAATTTGCTTAACAAGAGCCTTGTTAAGGGGAGGTGCAGATGGCATGATTCTTGTTTGCATTCATCCCCTTTTCCAAAGCCACAGCATGCTGAGATTACATTTCTAGTTTGAAATTGCTAATCCTGGAAATAATCGGAAGGCAGGAGTCTTAAAGGTGTAATTCCTACACGGAATCGAGATTATTGGGTGGCACGGTAGCACAGTGGTTAGCACTGTTGCTTCACAGTGTCAGGGTCCCAGGTTCGATTCCCGGCTTGGGTCACTGTCTGTGCAGAGTCTGCACGTTCTCCCCGTGTCTGCGTGGGTTTCCTCCGGGTGCTCCGGTTTCCTCCCACAAGTCCCGAAAGACGTGCTGTTAGGTAATTTGGACATTCTGAATTCCCCCTCCGTGTACCCGAACTGGTGCGACTAGAGTGTGGCGACTTGAGGAATTTCACAGTAACTTCATTGCAGTGTTAATGTAAGCCTACTTGTGACAAGAAAGATTATTATTAATATGGTGTTGAGTCAGAGTCTTAACATAGGAAAATTTAGTGGAGGCTTGAAGGTACAGTTTTTGTATTGAGCGCAGTGACTAGGGGAAAGGAAGGGGTGAAAGACCATCAGTAATGTGCAGATCCGAAAGGTGGGGAAGAATATTGGATGAACCTAGTCGTTTGCACACAGGAGCAGCATTTGCAATGTAATGCAAGTTCCAAGTTTCTAGACGTTCCATGGGCTAGATTCGCCGATGGCAAAGAATCCAAATTCCCGACAGAATCAGGGGTGGCGTTGCTTCCGCGATGCTCCACCCCCTCCAAAGCGGCGTACTCAGAGAGTACGCTGCACCACGTATCCACGGCCTCAGGCCATTGGCTGAGGCCCGGCCCCCCACCCCCTGATGCTCCGTCCCCGACCGGCCGAGTTCCCAACGGCGTGGGACATGTGTGGTCTCACCCGTCGGGAAGTCAGCGTGGCGTCTGCGGACCCAGTCCAGCACCGCCACAGTCGGAGAAGGGCCAATCCACAGGCAGGGGTGGACATATTTAAACAGTCCGAGCTACATCTGTCGTGGAGTGAAATTCGGAATTACGTCTTCACACACAGGTCGGGAGAAGTTTGGAATCACTTCTGCAAATGGCAATGGCGCCAAGATGAACTTTACACGCTAACATTGATCCACATTGATCACAACAATTTATTGAAGGCTGGCAAATGGGGTTTACTCACAGATCAGCTGCAACCTCATTAAATGTTTTTTATCGTGTTTTTGAACATTTTTGAACAATTTAGAGTACCCAATTCAATTTTTCCAATTAAGGGGCAATTTAGCATGGCCAACCCACCTACCCTGCCACATCTTTGGGTTGTGGGGGCGAAACCCACGCAGACACGGGGAGAATGTGCAAACTCCACACGGACAGTGACCCAGAGCCGGGATCGAACCTGGACCTCGGCGCCGTGAGGCCGCAGTGCTAACCACTGCGCCACCATGCTGCCCTCCCTCTTCCTATCTTGAGAGTAATTTTTTTTTTTTAGAACATACAGTGCAGAAGGAGGCCATTCGGCCCATCGAGTCTGCACCGACCCATTTAAGTCCTCGTAACCCAATAACCCCTCCTAACCTTTTTTGGTCACTCAGGGCAATTTAGCACGGCCAATCCACCTAACCTGCACATCTTTGGACTGTGGGAGGAAACCGGAGCACCCGGAGGAAACCCACGCAGACACGGGGAGAACGTGCAGACTCCGCACAGACAGTGACCCAGCGGGGAATCGAACCTGGGACCCTGGTGCTGTGAAGCCACAGTGCTAATCACTTGTGCTACCCAAAGTAATGTTACAATGGGCATCATTTAGCCGCCTCGCCGCACCTGCCTTGGTGTCGGGACGAGGCTGTTGAATTTCGCGAAAGAGATTTCTCGTGAGATTTGCGACATTCTAAACGCCTCGAGGGATTTAACGCATTCTCCTGCGATGTCACAATCTGCATCTCACCCTCACTGGGCATGATATTTAAATGATCCAGCAGGTTAATTTAAATATATGTTCGCGGGATTCTCCCAGTGACCTAACAGGTTGGGAGACCAGTCATAATGGCACCTGTGGGATCTCCCAGGCCATTAGGGACCTGGATGGTAGGGGACAGGGAAGAGGCGGCACGCTGGCACTCCCTCTGGCACCTGGGCACTGACATTCTGGCACTGCCTCAGTGCTAGGGTGGCAATATCAGACTAGCAGGGGCACCGCCAGGGTGCTGGGCTGGCAGTGCCAAGGTGCCTGGGGGCCAGGTTGGCATTGCCCGTGATCAGTCCCGGGGGTGCGGGTAGGGGGCCTTACCAGGTGGCAGGGGGGGGGGGGTGGGGGTGTTCAACACTCTAGCCTTTCAAGAAGAAGTGGATCTATGTTATCACAGGAGGTAAGAAGAGTGGATCAATAAAGGTATTAAATCCCTTCCCAAGATACTTACCAGCAGCCCCTTATAACATGCAGTAAATGTAGTGTGAGATCAGCCCACAGTGGGCCAATGAAGGACATGGGCTCATTAAGCTTATTCCAATTTCATTGCATTTAAATAATCACATAAGTAAATGAGAAATTTAATTTTATCAAACATTGCACACCAGGGAAGATTGAAGTTTTCTCTTAGGCTCTTTACAGTAGCCATCAGCTTTCCAACAGATTAATATTTTATTAAAATTTAATTTCCAAGATGGTTTTAGAAGACATTCTGAGGATAATACTGGATTTGGAGTCAAATGGGAATGATAGCCCCCTCCATCAACTCTCAGCAGTTTTTGTATCGTTGAACACAGATTTTGGTGAGTTCCGCCCTCACTTCATTCACAAAGCGGGTAGCAGCAGCTATTCCCGTTTTGCCCTCCGATTGACTTGCGGCGAAGAGGGTGAGATTCATCCCCAAGATGTTTCCTGGCCAATGAAAAACGTTCTGATTTTTAAACCCTGAATCCCGTGCGCTGTGGATATTCCTGCATCGCCGGTGCTCCTGTACTTGGATACCATGTGTGCTCCAGCTCCCTGAACACATTCCACGTTTCCAAAACTCTTTGTTTGAGCTGCTGCACGGAATAATCAGGGCAAGGAATGTATTTCGCAGCCCGTCGGTGATATGATGGTTCATGTCTTGAGCGGCTCCGCTGGGAATCTTTCGGAGCCGGAGCCAAAGATTTGCTTATCAGCTCGACACATTGAGCTGTGCGTGCTGGAGTCCTTGACATTTCCCAGGGCCCAGTCAGTTGTAACTTCTGATCACCACGCGATGCCTTTTGAACAATTATAATGTGTGTCAGAATAGCTGGTCCAGTGGAGCTTTTAGCCTGACACACAGAGTGACAGAATGCAATTAATGCGAATGTTTCTAATTTAATGCAAACTATTTGGGCGCCTGGATTGAATGCAACCACTATAATTGCTTTAAAAATGTGTACATGAATTTCATCAGGTCCAACAAATGATACACACGGACCAACTTGTCTGCAGGCAATAGCTTTACGCAGACATAACCTGATGTGTTCAACACCATATGATGGCCCATGATTTCCGATATCCTGAGCGTTTGGTACCCCTGGAGGGTCCCCAAAGGTGCACTTGGGACCCCCTCCTCTCCCCAGATTCCCACATGTAAGGATTGCCCGCTTGGGAAGTTCAAATTTCCATTGCACAATTTCGAGAACCATCCAGAATTCAGACTTAAATTGCAAACTGCAGTGGCTTCGACTGTCTTGAAGCAATTGTCATCTGGGAAAACGGCGAAGAATTAAAACCACTTAGGACTCTTGGGTGACTATAAGAGTGACTTCCTCCCATCTCCACCTGACTACACCACCCCATCCTGCCCACTTGCCTGGGACACTTAGTCTCTCAAAGTGGCATGAAATTTGAATTTGCCAGTTTCTGGCAGTTAGTGCCAATAAAAGGGATTCTCGACACAGGGCTTCAGAAGCCCACCTTTCTCAGTCAGCTCGGTTCAGAACGTTGGGTGGGTGGGGGGGGGGGGGGGTGGTGAAGTTGTGGCTGAATTGCAGGGTAAGTAACTGGGAGTGGAGTGACAAACCGACTGTGCTGGAAGTTATGGCCCAGAGTCACTGTATTGTGAACACAGTAAATACTTATATGTGAACTTCACCAATCAGAATCCCTGTCGTATGATGTTTTTGCAAAGTTAACATTGAAGAGTGTACAAAGAGGTGAAAGGGGAGGAAGGTTTTGGTGGCAATTCTTCACTGTGACGTTTTGTCCTCGCGTTTTTTTGCCTCCACCAGCGTAAGAAGAGATTTGTTTTCCTTTGCTCGTTGTTTTTGGATGTTCCCTCTCTCTGAGGAGGCTGGGGGGTGGGGAGAGGTGGGGGGGGGGGGGGGGTTGTGGTTGGTGCTGAGACTGCTGGTGTAGGGGTTATGTGGAGGCCTTCCTGTGAGCCCTGGTCTTGCATGTCAATTAAGAATTGAAGCGGCCGGCAGCATTCGCCATTGACCGAGCCGTTTTGCGTCTGTCATGCAGAAATCGTCCGGGATCCACTCCTAAAGGTAGTGATCATCCTCTTGCTCAAATGTGAATTCAGGCGGTGAGCGGTCAGAGTTTATTGGCATCTCCAAGCCCACGGCTGTATTCGCCCAATGATTGTGTGTCAGTTCTCACAAAATAGCCAGCAAGGTGAAATGGAACATCAATGGAAGCTGAGGCAGAACTTGGCGCCTAAAATATACACCTGCATTTTGGAATAAATTGGAGTGTTATTGGCGGCATTTATTAAGCCCAGCCTGCAGTGCTTTGAAGACTCACTTCCTACTGCAAATAACTAACAAGGGCAGAGGTTCTCTACAGCATATAAGGCAGCCTGGACAATCAACAAAGCCAATCGGGCATTGAAATACAGAAGCAGCACAGCTGAATTCCCTCTTGAGTGAGTCGCAATAAAACTGCACAGCCTTCTGGTCAGCTCCTGCCTCAAGTGAGTATTTTGCCCAGTTTGTGCTGTAATAAAAGAGACTTTGAAAAGCTGAAGGCATTGTGACAAAGACCCAAGAGAGCGAGAGAGCAATTCCTAGTGCCAGGAACTGGAGGTATGATGAAGGACCAAAGTTTGCTTCCTGGAAAAGAGGGGCCATTGGAGGCGACTCTGGAGGTTTGATCAGAGGGGAAGAGGTGTGGCTAGGGTTAATGGGGAAAGTTAAAACCATGTGAGCATGACAAGGGGGACACAGTACAAACTAACAAAATGTAACTACAGAATTGATATCAGAAGGTGTTTCTTCATGGAGGGAGTCGTAACATTTTTCTACGATAGGCCTTTTATTTTTTAAAATGCAACTTTTAAATTTCTTAGCAGACTGGAAATTTAGCAATCTGAAATGAGACAAACTACTTAAAAATGCAAGGCCAAGGGCAGCAGGGTGGCGCAGCGGATAGCACTGCTGCCTCACGGCTCCGAGGTCCCAGGTTCGATCCCAGCTCTGGGTCACTGTCCGTGTGGAGTTTACACATTCTCCCCGTGTCTGCGTGGGTTTCGCCCCCACAACCCAAAGATGTGCAGGGCAGGTGGATTGAACACGCTAAATTGCCCCTTAATTGGAAAAAAAAATGAATTGGGTACTCTAAATTTATAATTTAAAAAAAAGAAATGCAAGGCCACATTCCAAGGTGGTGAAGGTGAAAAACAAACAAATCACTCCCGGGAGACTGTGAAGAGAGAGACATTTCCTATATTTCAGAGACCCATCAAAACTCACCACTGACTAAGGAAGAGGCGTTAAAATGTAAAGTATTGTATATTGAAACAATGGCTGTCACAGACAGATCCACAAAACCTCCTCAGAGTTGCTCAATGGCTGAAGTATTTCCAGCCACTACAGAGAGAGGTTACAAGACATATTTCAGCAGCAGAGACAGGTTGATAGGGCTGTTCTTTCTCCCTCTCTCTTTTGGAAGAGAGAATTACCTGGTTTAGAAGCAAACTTTACTAGAAATCTACCAGTGAACCGAGATCACGTAATAATTGGAACACTTTTCACATTTGTCCGCAACCAGAATACAACCTGGCTGCAACATTTCAAAATCTCCAAGCAATGGGCCAGCAGCTCCTGTGCCCTTGGGCTACGCGCCGGAAAATGGAAATGGCTCCTCACCTCCTCAGTTCCCCCTCCGCAGCCACTGCGCCAGCTTCACGCTTTAAAAAGAGAGGTGCACAACGGCGCCCGCGGGGTTTCTCGCTGGGGATCCAGTTAATCCCCGGGAGGCCACCGCATTCAACTTCACTCCCGCTAATGAGATGGAAATTAATGCGAATGAAGGTTAGTGATATGCTCGTCATACTTGGGCGTGATCCAGCACGCGCCATTGGGAATGGGCCGATTAGATCGCAAACTGATTCGCACCTGGTGTGAATCAGGATTTTGGTCTTTTCCGTTGTTTAACCGGCTCTCCCAGATCCATGCCGGGCACAATGCAGTGGTTATACACACTGCATATGTTTTTTAAATTAAATTCCCTTACTGCTGATACCCGTGTGTGTGAGATGTCACCTTTTCAAAATTATTTTGGTTTAGTGCTTAATAAATTTGCTCTTTCTTTCCTGAAGAAGACCTTGTTTGAGTGACTCCTTGTTGTGCACAGATGAAATAGCTAAATACGTTTTGATTGGGAAAAGGCGTGTCCTACTTCACCCTCCGTTGTGATAGGGGTCCGGACAGTTTGGAGTGGACAATGGTGAAAAGAGAAAGGCCCGCGTTTTAATGGCTGGAGTTTAGGAAGCAGATTTTGTTTTCTTCGTTAGTGGGATGTGGGTGTCGCTGGGCCGGGCCAACATTTACGGTCTATCCCCGAGGGCACTCGAGAGTCAATCACATTGCTGTGGGTCTGGGGTCACATGTAGGCCAGACTGGGTAGGGACGGCAGACTTCCGTCCCTAAAGGGCATTTTTAAAACAAAACACTAAAGTCACTAATAATTATAGTTTGATTAATCTTTCATGGGTTTTCTACCCCGAACATGAAATGTCAGACTTCGTGATGTACCGAGGTTTACTATCATTACAGATGCCTCATTCTCTGTGTTGCTGCTTGATGTGACTTTTAGAAGTGTGGCGTCTTTTGCAATGCAGCAGCTAACGGATGCACAGCAAGATCCCACAGACAGCCACATGCTAATGACCAGGCAACTTGTTTGATGTTGGGTGCAGGGATGCACTTGGCCATGGAGAATGCCTCACTCACCCTTGAATAAGTTCAAGTGGATCTCTCACATCCGCCTAGAAGGAAATGTGAGCCTCAGCTGAACCTCACCCGAAAACCGGATGGCCCACCTGACAGTGCTGCACTCCCTCAGTAATGGCAGCCAGAATATCAGCCCGGACTATGCGCTCAAGTCGCCAGAGTTGGGTACGAGCCCAGCAGCTGAGGTGGGAGCGATACCCACTGGACTGCGGCTGAAGTACAATCAGACCAATCGTGGATATGTTTCCTTGCCTCTCCGCCCCAGCTGAATATTCATTCTTCATGCCTCTCTCCAATTGGTATATCATACACTGTTAGGTGCTGAAACTTGTGCAAATCGCTTGCATCATTTAGAGCTCATGACAACCCCAGAGGCATAAGCTGATGAACTTCTGTCTGAGATTTTCACTGTTTCAGGAGGAACATTGGAATGAACTTTTTTGGGTTTTTAAATTACACATACAGCCGAACAAGAAGTAGCAACCTTTCCGTAGAGACTAACCCTGCTCACGAATCGTAGAATTTACAGTGCAGGCGGAGGCCATTTGGCCCATTGAGTCTGCACCGGCCCTTGGAAAGAGCACCCTACATAAGCCCACGCCTCCACCCTATTCCCGTAACCCCACCAAACCTTTTTGGACGCTAAGGACAATTTATCATGGCCGATCCACCTAATCTTCACATCTTTAGACTGTGGGAGGAAACCCCGGAGCACCCGGAGGAAACCCACGCACACACTGGGAGAACGTGCAGACTCCCCACATTCACCCAAGCCGGGAATCGAACCCGGGGCTCTGGAGCTGTGAAGCGACAGTGCTAACCACTGTGCTACCGTGCCTGCCCCAAAATACAATGCTTGTTGTGTCCTAAGTGTGTAAACACCATTGGCCATATCTCCTTTCATCTTTCACAGCCTGGTATGGAGTGAACAATGAACAGCTCAAGGAAAACATAAACACCGATTCATTCAACATTTCTACAGAGTCTCTCTCAGTCTCAGGACATCCCCAAACACTTACCGTCAATGAAGTACTCTTGAAGTGTAGTCCCTGTTGTAATGTCGGAAACATAGCAGTCAATTTGCCCACAGCAAGACCCTACATGTTGGAACGACCAAAGCATCTGTTTTTGCGATGTTAGCTGAGGAATAAATACAGGTTAGCACTGCTGCCTCGCGGCGCTGAGGACCCGGGTTCGATCCCGGCCCCGGGTCACTGTCCGTGTGGAGTTTGCACATTCTCCCCGTGTCTGCGTGGGTCTCACCCCCACAACCCAAATAGATGTGCAAGGTAGATGGGTTGGCCACGCTAAATTGCCCCTTAATGGGAAAATAAAACTAATTGGGTACTCTAAATTTAAAAAAAAGGGCACAAGAGAAAACTCATTGTTTGAAGTCGTCACCATGCGATGTTCCGCATTTATCTGAAAGGGTAGACCTGCCTCAGTTTAGCAGCCCATCCACTTATCGTTCCCTCAGTGCTGCCGTGAGGATTTTTGTGTTGGAGTGGAATTGAGCTCACTATGTTCTGAGTCAGAGTTGTGAGAGCTACCTGCTCCCCCCCCCCGCCCCCCCCCCCACCACCCCCCACCCCACCCCACCCCACCCCACCCCACCCCACCCCCGAGTCAGAGCTGCCACTTTTTCAGGAAAATGGTAGCGTCACAGAGAGAGCACAGAAAGAGTCCCTTCGGTCCATCATGACTGCATTGCCCATCAAACACCTATCCACTCAAATCCACTTTCCATCACTTGGTCCGGAGCCTTGTGTGCTCTGGCATGTCACGTGCTCATTTAAATGCTTCTTAAATGTTGTGAAGGTTTGTGCCGTGACCACCCTTTCGGGCAGAGAGTTCCAGATTCCCTCAACTCAGGGGAAAAGTTTCTTCCTGTCCACCCGATCTATGTCGCTCATAATTCTATACACCTCAATGAGGTTTCCCCTTGGCCTTCGCTGCTGTGAGAAAAACTACCCCAGTCAATCCAGCCTCTCTTCACAGCTGAAACACTGCTGCCCAGGCGACATCCTGGTGAATCTCCTCTGCACCCTTTCCAGTGCAATCGCTTCCTTCTCAACCTTGCCCCTCGCCTGAGGTGTGGTGACCCTCAGGTTAAATCGCCACCAGTCAGCTCTCCCCCCTCAAAGGGGAAAGCAGTCTCTGGTCATCTGGGATTATGGCGACTTTACCTTTATAGTGTGGCGACCAGAACTGCACACACTGTGCTCCATCATAACCTCCCTGCTCTTATATTCCATGCCTTGGCTAATGAAAACAAGTATCCCAGATGCCTTAACCGCCTTATCTACCTGCCCTACTGTCTTCAGGGATCTAAGGGCATTCACCCCAAGGTCCCTCTGATCCCCTGTACTTCCTAGTGTCCTACCGTTCATTGTATTTACCATTGCCTAGTTCGTCCTCCCAAAATGCATCACCTTACATTTTTCAATGTTAAATTCCATTTGCCACTCTGCCCATCTAACCAGCTCGTCTATATCACCCTGTAATCTAAATCTTTCCTCCTCCCTATTTACCACACCACCATTTTTTGTGTCATTTGCAAACTGACTGATCATACCCCCTATGTCATGATATCCACATCAGCATATCATGGTGCAATCACACACACACTGATGGACAGGTAGTTGGACCAACCAACACACACATAACATCGCAGCCAATCACCAGTGAGAGCACACGCACTATAAAACAGGGAACACCACAGTTCCCGCTCATTCTACCAGGAGACAGCTCAGAGCACAGAGCTCACAGCGTGCCACTCAGACATACACCATGTGCTGAGTGCCTCTCTAAGATAGTGATAGGGCTGGCTCCACAGGTTAGCTGGTGAAGCACGTACCCAAGCCAGCAGTTAGTAGCTGTCGTTGTTAAGACAATAAAACAGAGTTGTACCATCTACAGCCGTGTTGGATCATTTGTGCATCGGAACACCCAACACGACACCACTTTCATCATTAATGTACACTACAAACAGCAGCGGACCCAGAACCGATCCCAGCAGTGCAACAGGCTTCAAGTCATAAATAAAACCTTTGACCAACACCCACTGCCTCCCGCCACTGAGTCAATTTGCTAAATTACCCTAAATTCCATGGGCTCTTACCTTCTTGATCGGTCTATTACAAGCCAATCGCAAACAAAGATGGGCAGTCAATTTCACATTTTGGGCCCAGATTTCACATCGACGACAAAACATCACGATGATCTTAACTTCTTCAAAGGGTCGGGTTAAAAATCTAAACTTTAAATGGGATTAGAGGAGTTTGAACCTTACTGACAGTATTTGCATGTGACTGTTTACTGTACTCATACTCTTAGTCTACTGAACATGAACTGTTAGTGCTGGTGTGAAAATGGTGGCCACTGGGATACGTGTCCAATGTGAGGTGGTTGCTCATGAAGCACTCCAGAGAGACGAGCCTGCATTTTTATAGCGCCTTTCGTGACCTCAGGAAGTCCCAAAGTGCTTTACAGCCAATAAAAAACATTGGAAATCGAGGGCGCGATTTACCAGCCAGAATCAGAACGGGACGCAGCTGGTAGATCCGGGGAGGGGCTTCTCCTGATGGTCGTTACACCTTGTGAGATCTCGCGAGATGTTGCGATCCGGATCCCGCCCACAATGGGGCAGAGTTAAGTGAGTTTTAAAGCTCACTTAACTCTGCCCACGCCAGATCGAACCGCACTCCCAGGGTCTACCATCCTCACGGAAGAGAACTTGCCCCGGTGCCATTCAGCACTGGCCCCCACAAATGGATTTCTGCCCAGAATGGACTCTGTATCTTTTGATTAGCCAGCACCCAAAGTCGCAGGAGGAATGTAGGAAACGCAGAAGCCATTTTCACACAGCAAGGTGCCGAAAGTAGCAACGTGATAATGGTTCTACAATGTTCCGGGGGTGCTGGTTGAGAAAGAATAAAACTTTTCACGTTGCACTTTCCATCACTCCCGATGTCTCAGCCAGTGAAGTGCTTTTTGAAGTGTCGTCGCTGCTGTAATTGAGAAAATGTGGCGTCTAATTTATTACTCAGCCCCCTAAACAGCGATGTGATAACGACCACATAAACTGTTTTAGTGATATTGATTGAGTGATAAATATTGGCCAAATAACCTTGGAGAACTCCCCTGATCTTCAAACTAGTGCCATGGGTTTGTCAATGTCCGCCTGAGATGGCTGATAGGGCCTCAGTTCAATATCATATCTGAAAGTGAGGGCCTCCGACAACGCAAAACCCCCTTCGTCCTGCAGGAGAGTGTTCGCCGAGATCATGTGCTGAAGTCTCTGTGATCCATTCTGGCTCACAAAGCTTCGCAACCATCAACATTATACTGGATTCTTCTTCCGTTTGTACTTTTATTTAACTGCCTCACGGAGTGATCTCTGTATATAAATGTACATGATCAATATATGTAATGCTAGTAGAGGCAATTGAACACTAGAGGTCTCGCTATCAGAACCTATATTAATAGTTTTCCCGCTCTTTCTGATAGCAGTGTGTATCAGGAGTGCAGAGAGAACAGACATAGTAAAGCTAGAGAGAGAGAAGAAATTATTTGTTATCAAAGCATTGTATTGTATAATTTAATTAGTTATCTCGACAATTGTTTCTTTATTTACTCGTTGAGTATTAAGTAAAAGAACTCACAATATTTATTTATATTACTCAATAAATTAGTTTATATTTAAAAGACGACTATTACTCATTTCATAGAATCATAGAATTTACAGTGCAGAAGGAGGCCATTCGGCCCATCAAGTCTGCACCGGCTCTTGGAAAGAGCACCCTACCCAAGCCCACACCTCCACCCTACCCCCATAACCCAGTAACCCTACCCAACACTAAGGACAAGTTTGGACACTAAGGGCAATTTAGCATGGCCAATCCACCTAACATGCACATCATTGGATTGTGGGAGGAAACCGGAGGACCCGGAGGAAACCCACGTACACACGAGAAGAACGTGCAGACTCCGCACAGACAGTGACCCAAGCCGGGAATCGAACCTGGGACCCTGGAGCTGTGAAGCAATTGTGCTAACCACTATGCTAACATGCTGCCCTGATAACTCGTCTGGTTCAAAAGAGTAATATATATATTACGTAAGGTGATATAACACCTCATTGTAACTTGTAGCGAAATTACAGTCACAAACTCTGAATGGGTGTATTCCTGAAGGTATCACATGATCTCTAATCACCCCGCACCCCTCCCCTCCCCCACCCACCTGATTAAAGGACTGTTCCCTGCCTCCAGGGAGGAAGGATTTACAAAGAGACCACACAATTTTTTTAATGGCACTACGCAGCCTTTTTAAATAACATCCATTGAGTGACCGATGTGGGTCGACCATTCCTGTCCTTCGTTGAATACGGTCTTTAGATCATTACACGCAACCTGAACATTCTTACTGCTCCTCCGTTTAATGTCACCTCTCAAAATCAGGACCTCCCAAATCCTTTGGTGCCGCACTGAAATGCCAGGGGAGGTTTTGCACTCCAGTCCTGCAGTGTGGCTTATTGAACCCTCGACCCTGTCTCTCCGTGGGTAACACCAACGTGGCATTGGGGGGGTGGGGGGGGGGGGGGGAAATCGGGCAGGTTGCTTTAGTGGATCACTGCTCTGCTACGATGAACGTGAACCCCAATACACGTCAAACTTCCAATGCCTCAAAAGTGTTTTTTTTAAAAAGGAACGTTCGTTCCCACTTGGCTCCGTCCAACCTGGAGCTGAAGAAGCTCTCGCCAACCTCCGAAGCAATTAATCGCCAACAGACTGCAGTAATCAGAGTGCATGACCTTAAAGTGACAGGGCAGGTGAAGCATCGCTTAGCGGCAGAGTAACAAATACATTGTGGAATTTCTGGTGCAGTAATCCTTATCAATCCAAACCAGACGTATTAGCAGAGTTACAATGAGCAAATCAGTGGATGATTGCTCTGCAGGTTAAAATAAACCTTCAAGATACAGATTAAGATATTGCACCATTAGGACAACCTTTATATGCAAAAAATAATTTAGACTCACTGTGATTCTGAATTATTTAATCATCTCAGTGCACACCCAAAGTGAGCAAACATTTTGATTGGACAAAATCAACGAAGCAGACACCTTCGATATATTTAAGGGCTGTCGAGAGAGAGAAAGAAATAGACAGATAGACCGAGAGGGTGAAGGAAGGGGAGGAGAGGCGCGAGTAGAGCATAAACACTGACACAGAGCAGATGGGCTGTATGGCCTGCCTCTGAGCTGTAACTGCAACGTGACTTCCACTTTGTAGCCAGGGTCCAGGTCTCGATGAAAATGGACAGCAGGAACTAACTGCAGCACATTTTCCGAGTGAATTAATCCCAGCTGATCATGACTTCTGCTGAGCTGGCCAGCTACAGACACAGCCTGAGACAGCCTTGCTGACGCCTGTATGAGTATCGATGGGAACATTGACGGTGCATCAATCCATCGACCTGTCACAGACATACAGCAGCCAAAGTCCGAGCCACTCCGAGCAAATGTTTCAGGGCCAAGGAGCTCGGAAAGCGGCCGCATAACGTGATTAAATCTGGTTAAACAACCAGGTCCCTCCTTGACTCTAACCATTGTCACTCAATCCTTGCAATGCGGTGTCACCAGAAGGAAAACAAGGGAGAGTTCATGATTAAAAACAGAAGAAATTGAAAATAAAACTTCAATTATTTTTAAATGGAGCAGTTCAAATCGTTTCTATTGATTATAGGGGTAGGATTGATAACAACTTCATTTGTGTTCTTTTCGAAGTGAGGAGATGGGTGAGGAAGCAGATGAAGATTCACTCAGTTCCGCACACTGAGTTCTCACCTCGACGTGACCTCGACTCTAACACGTCAGGGGATAAGAGACCCGAATTGGAGGAGTGCAGAGGAAATGGAGGGCTGTGGGGTTGGAGAAGATTGCAGAGATAGGGAGGGGTGAGTCCGTGGGAGCATTTCAAAACAAGGATGAGAACTTTATAATCAAATCTTTGATTGTTCGGAGCCAGAGAGGGGGGGGGGGGCAAGGTCAGCGAGGACGGGGTCAAGGTCAGCGAGGACGGGGTCAAGGTCAGCGAGGACGGGGTCAAGGTCAGCGAGGACGGGGGGTCAGCAAGGACGGAGGGTCAGTGAGGACGGAGGGATAGGTCAGCGAGGACGGGGTCAAGGTCAGCGAGGACGGGGTCAAGGTCAGCGAGGACGGGGGGTCAGCAAGGACGGAGGGATAGGTCAGCGAGGACGGAGGGATAGGTCAGCGAGGTCGGGGGTTAGGTCAGCGAGGACGGAGGGTTAGGTCAGCGAGGACGGAGGGATAGGTCAGCGAGGACGGAGGGATAGGTCAGCGAGGACGGAGGGTTAGGTCAGCAAGGTTGGGGGTTCAGTGTGGACGGGGGGGTCAATGTGGATGGGGGGGTCAGTGAGGACAGGGGGGATCAGTGAGAACAGGGGGGGTCAGTGAGGACAGGGGGGGCTCAGTGAGGACAGGGGGTCAGTGTGGACAGGGGGGTCAGTGTGGATGGGGGGGTCAGTGAGGACAGGGGGACTCAGTGAGGACAGGGGGGTCAGTGTGGACAGGGGGGTCAGTGTGGATGGGGGGGTCAGTGAGGACAGGGGGGCTCAGTGAGGACGAGGGGGTCAGTGAGGACAGGGGGGGCAGCGAGGACAGGGGGGTCAGTGAGGACAGGGGGGGTCAGCGAGTACAGGCGGGTCAGTGAGGACGGGGGAGGTTCAGTGAGGACAGGGGGGGTCACTGAGGGCAGGGGGGTCAGTAAGGACAGGGGCAGTCAGCGAGGACAGGGGGGGGGCAGCGAGGACATGGGGGGTCAGCGAGGACAGGGGGGTTCAGTGAGGACAGGGGGGTTCAGTGAGGACAGGGGGGGTCAGTGAGGACAGGGGGGGTCAGTGAGGACAGGGGGGGTCAGTGAGGTCAGGGGGGTCTGTGAGGACAGGGGGGGCAGCGAGGACAGGGGGGTTCAATGAGGTCAGGGGGGTCAGCGAGCACAGGGGGGTCAGTGAGGACAGGGGGGGGTCAGCGAGTACAGGCGGGTCAGTGAGGACGGGGGAGGTTCAGTGAGGACAGGGGGGGTCACTGAGGACAGGGGGTCAGTAAGGACAGGGGCAGTCAGCGAGGACGGGGGGGGGGCAGCGAGGACATGGGGGGTCAGCGAGGACAGGGGGGGTCAGTGAGGACAGGGGGGGTCAGTGAGGACAGGGGGGGTCAGTGAGGAAGGGGGGGTCAGTGAGGATGGGGGGGTTAGTGAGGTCAGGGGGGTCAGTGAGGACAGGGGGGATCAGTGAGGACAGGGGGGTTCAGTGAGGACAGGGGGGGTCAGTGAGGACAGGGGGGGTCAGTGAGGACAGGGGGGTCAGTGAGGACAGGGGGGGTCAGTGAGGACAGGGGGGGTCAGTGAGGACAGGGGGGGTCAGTGAGGATGGGGGGGTTAGTGAGGTCAGGGGGGGTCAGTGAGGACAGGGGGGGTCAGTGAGGACAGGGGGGGTCAGTGAGGACAGGGGGGGTCAGTGAGGTCAGGGGGGTAAGTGACGACAGGGGGGGGTCAGTGAGGACAGGGGGGGTCAGTGAGGACAGGGGGGTCAGTGAGGACAGGGGGGGTCAGTGAGGACAGGGGGGGTCAGTGAGGTCAGGGGGGGGTCAGTGACGACAGGGGGGGTCAGTGAGGACAGGAGGGGTCAGTGAGGACAGGGGGGGTCAGTGAGGTCAGGGGGGGGGTAAGTGACGACAGGGGGGGGTCAGTGAAGACAGGGGGGTTCAGTGACGACAGGGGGGGTCAGTGAGGATGGGTGGGTCAGTGAGGACAGGGTGGTTCAGTGAGGTCACGGGAGGACAGGGGGTCAGTGAGGACAGGGGCGGGTCAGTGAGCACAGGTGGGGGTCAGTGAGGACAGGGGGGGTCAGTGAGGTCAGGGGGGCTAGGTCAGCGAGCTCAGGGCTGATACGGGAATGAGACCAGGAGTGAGTTCGGACACGGATGAGCTCAGGTTTACAGAGAGTTCAATGTGCAGCTGCAGACAGGTGTGCACAGGTGCAGTCTGAGTATTTGGGGTGAATGTAAATGTCGCCACAGTCCCAGAGGATGAGAGGCTGCTCTCCCCTTTGAGAAACAGTGACACAGTGAGTAATATCTCTGTCTCTCTGGCTGGAGACCCACCCCTGACGTTGCATTCAGAACATTGCCAAACGGATTGAATAACAACCTGGAATTCCTTCCGATAGCTGGAGGTAGGCGTGGAAGAGATTCCTGGTCAGCGTGTGCCGGAAAGAACATTGGAGAATCAACGATCGCTATCCATAGCTCCAGATACAACACGCATGTAAACGTGTATGCTGCCACGGCATTTGTGTGAGTGGGGGGTATCACAGCATTGCCTGTTTGACCTTGCTGTGTGCAAGTTTCTCACACTGCAACAGCGACCACACTTCAAAAAGTATTTCATTGGTTGCAAAACTCTTTGGGACAGATCTGCTAGGTGTGTAAGGGCTAATTGTTGAGTGTCAGCAGATTATAAACTCTGAGCTCAGCTCGCCCACTGGATAATCCCCTCACTGGCATGAAACACGTCCTTAATCTTTCTGAGAGATGTGATCACTCTGGATAGGAGGGGGTGGTTTCCTTAAACCCTGGTAGCCAATAGTAACAGGGATGTCTCGGCGGTTGCAGAACTTTCCGATCGCCGCCTTGAAGGGTAATTTCATTACTCCCGGAGCAGGGAGTCATTAAAGGCGGAAATTTAGAGCAGGCCTTTGACAAATTATTAACGACTATACGCACTCTTCCAGCACTTCCTCGGAATTAAGTACACTGTCGGGAAGCAGTCCCGGTCCCAAAACTGGAATAAATTTTCAAAGCACTGGCACTCGGAGGAGAACGGAAGGTCTTTTCACAGGACCGGGCCACCGCGGTTTGTTGAGAATAAAGGGTATGGTTTGGTCGGGCATGACAGATGGTAATGATCTCCAGGAGCCTGCGCTCTGAGTGATGAAACCCAGAGGTGAGTTATAGCCACCTAAGGAGTGCAGACGTTTATCACATTATGTCCGTGTGTGAAATATTCCACTCACAGTGTTTGTAGTATGTTTTAAAATGAGGAAAATCAATTTAAAGGTAACTGAAAGAGTGCCATGGCTGCCTTGTGGGCTGATGCACTCCCCGTCATTTCATTTCTTTGGCAAGACGACCGGTTTGCTGATGTTTCCCTCACGGTGTTGGACAATTTCAACAATAAACTCATGCAAAGGTCCGTCTCACTTTGTAATTTTTCATCTACCCTGCGCTAACGTTGACCTTCGTTTCTTCAGGATCAAAGCCCCCAAACTCCAGAACCAAAGTAGAATCCTGGAGATGTTAATGATAGAATTTACAGTGCAGAAAGAGGACATTTGGCCCATCGAGTCTGCACTGGCCCATGGAGCGAGCACCCTACATAATTCCACACCCCCACCCTTCCTCCACACCTCCACCCTTTCCCCGTAACCCCACCTAGCTATTTTTGGACACTGAGGGCAATTTAGCATGGCCAATCCACCTAACCTGCACATCTTTGGACTGCGGGAGGAAACCGGAGCACCCGGAGGAAACCCACGCATGATTCAACTTCATTGTAAACGTAAATGCGAATAAAAATGAAAAGCAGTAAGGAGAAGCTGTAAACATTTATGAACAAGTTTTGTTTTTATGTATTCAAACATTTTAAATGATTTGATCCGTGAATGATAATTAATATGAAATGTTTCGTTTTGCTAGTTTTAATTTACTCCGTTGTGGCCACCTGTTTTTGGATTTCGCTTGGGCCCAGATCGAACACATGTATCCTCCCGGAAACTCTACTCGTGTAACAGGTTTGGGATACAGGCTGGACGGCCTACCTTTTCTGAAGTGAGTGTCATCCAAATCAGGTAATTATTTCAAACTGGTTTGTCTACACTACATCAGACCATAAGACATAGGAGCAGAATTAGGCCACTCGGCCCATCGAGTCTGCTCCGCCATTCAATCATGGCTGATATTTTCTCATCCCCATTCTCCTGCCCTCTCCCCATAACCCCTGATCTCTTTATTAATCAAGTACCTATCTATCTAGGTACATGATGGGCTGCTAAGTAGGTCCAACTCTCTTGAGTGCAGACTATTCCTTCTGCTGTACAGAGACTCTAGCACATGACTGCTGATGTCACCGCCCTCCCCCCCCCATAACCGAGATCATCCCCAACCTACCCTCCCTTCATCGGGAGCCCTGGTACTTAAGAGTGGTCCAGCCCTGGAACTTGTTCTTAATAGTAATAATAGTCTTTATTGTCACAAGTAGGTTTACATTAACACTGCAGTGAAGTTACTGTGAAAAGCCCCTAGTCGCCACACTCCGGCGCCTGTTCGGGTACACAGAGGGAGAATTCAGAATGTCCAATTCACCTAACAAGCACATCTTCCGGGACTTGTGGGAGGAAACCGGAGCACCCGGAGGAAACCCACGCAGACATGGGTAGAACGTGCAGACTCCGCACAGACAGTGACCCAAGCCGGGAATCAAACCCAGGACCCTGGAGCTGTGAAGCAACAGTGCTAACCACTGTGCTATCGTGCCACCCGGTGCTCATGCATGGTGCTGCAGTACCTCTTCCGGCCATTGCAGCACTGTGCCTGGATGGGCTGGAGAGCAGTCAGCCAATCCATTTGATTGGAAGTCCCGCCTGGTGCCTGTCGGAGGTCAGTTTAACGTGAGGGCCTGTTTCCCGCTGGCTCTCAGGAGAACGGACATCGAGCGGTCGCCATCCTGAAACTCCAGGCCCATGGCCTTCGGCCTGGATAATTGGTGCCAAAGTTTCACCTTTTACAGGATTATATATGGTAATAATTTTAATCTTGACTGATAAACATGGCAAAGAGATTCCAACTCATGTTCACTCTCTGCAGATGTACTCCTTGCTGTGTAGATTTGCTGCAATCTGATCACTTGTCGACATCCTTATTTGCTATTTGATTTGTTAGCCTCAACAAAACTTTAGAAGCCATCCTCAATACTGGACTCTCTGCACGAAATAAGTCAACAACAACTTGCATTTATGTAGCCACCTATCATAGTAAATCGGCAAAAGGCACTTCACAGGAGCGGTAGAAATCACTCGCGGTCGAGCAACAGGACATGACAGCCGGTGACCAAAATCTTGGTCAAAGAGGTAGATCTTATTGAGTGTTTCAAAGAAGGAAAGTGAGTCTTTGGGAAGGGATCGGCTGAGCCTGGGGGCGCAGGCCGCCGAGGGTACGGCGGCCAATGTTAGAGCGATGGAAATGAGGGATGCACACGTGGCTAGAATTGGAGAGGTGAGTACTCCTGCGCCATCAGTGGGCACGGCTGAACCCAGGCACTAGTAGAGATAAGTCACGATTGTAATGGAACACTTGTATTAAAAATCACTTTCTTCACCCATATGGATCCTCCAGGATGTCATGGCAAGGTGCCATGCAATCCCCCGTGTACAGCTGGCGCTTCGTCCCTGTGCGGTGTGAGAATGGCAGCGTTATGTCTCTTCCACCTCCCACACTGGTGATGCAGTAAGTCTGTCCCGCTCCTGGTGTGGAGACCCCCAGCCCCAACTCACCATCCAAGGAACGTTCTTCCTCCGCCTCCTCCGTGGGTCGCCTATTGCTGCCCTCCTCAATATCCTCCTCCCCCGAGGAGATGTAGCTCTCCCCCATCTCCTCCTGGTCCAGCTGCTCCCCCGCTGCAGACCACAGTCATGTGGGACACCCTCTGGGGGCTGTATTGGAGGGCAACCCCCCCCCCCTCCCCCAAACTGTTCCAGGCACCAGAGCTGCACCTTGAGCCGTCCAATCGCCTGCCCGACTAGTGTGTGCGGACGTTTGTGGCCTCCGCACTGGCGTCATTAGCCACCTCGTGAGGGGGTAACTTTGTCCCCGAAGCGCTATCCCACCGGCCGCTGCTCTCCCTCAACAATGGCTGCGATCTGTGAACACCACAAGATGTAACTCTCATGGGTGCTGAACAATAAATGAGCACAAACCTGCCTGATGTGCAACATGTGGTAACAGAGGGTCTGGGCATTGAAGGATTGGAATCCTGTGTGATTCACAAATGGAGTCCCCGTGCCAGCAGGGGGAGCACTGAGCTATGTGGGTTCAGTCAATGACACCCTGCACCTGGGGCATGCCCGCTATGCAGGAGATGCCCAGGGCCCTGGCCTCCTGGTTCGCCCCGGCCTCCTGGCTCACCTGGTCCCGCCCCAGCCTCCTGGCTCACCTGGTCCCGCCCTGGCCTCCTGGCTCGCCCGGTCCCGCCCTGGCCTCCTTGCTCGCCCGGTCCCGCCCTGGTCTCCTGGTTTGCCCGGTCCCGCCCTGGTCTCCTTGCTCGCCCGGTCCCGCCCTGGCCTCCTGGCTCGCCCGGTCCTGCCCTGGTCTCCTGGTTTGCCCGGTCCCGCCCTGGTCTCCTGGTTTGCCCAGTCCTGCCCCGGCCTCCTGGCTCACCTGGTCCCGCCCCGGCCTGGCTCGCCCAGTCCCGCCCTGGTCTCCTGGTTTGCCCGGTCCCGCCCTGGTCTCCTGGCTCGCCCAGTCCCGCCCTGGCCTCCTGGTTTGCCCGGTCCCGCCCTGGCCTCCTGGCTCACCTGGTCCCGCCCTGGCCTCCTGGCTCGCCCAGTCCCGCCCTGGTCTCCTGGTTTGCCCGGTCCCGCCCTGGTCTCCTGGTTTGCCCGGTCCCGACCTGGCCTCCTTGCTCGCCCAGTCCCGCCCTGGTCTCCTGGTTTGCCCGGTCCCGCCCCGGCCTCCTGGCTCACCTGGTCCCGCCCCGGCCTGGCTCGCCCAGTCCCGCCCTGGTCTCCTGGTTTGCCCGGTCCCGCCCTGGCCTCCTGGCTCGCCCGGTCCCGCCCTGGTCTCCTGGTTTGCCCGGTCCCGCCCCGGCCTGGCTCGCCCAGTCCCGCCCTGGTCTCCTGGTTTGCCCGGTCCCGCCCTGGCCTCCTGGCTCGCCCAGTCCCGCCCTGGGCTCCTGGCTCGCCCAGTCCCGCCCTGACCTCCTGGCTCACCTGGTCCCGCCCTGGTCTCCTGGCTCGCCCGGTCCCGCCCTGGCCTCCTGGCTCGCCCAGTCCCGCCCTGACCTCCTGGCTCACCTGGTCCCGCCCTGGTCTCCTGGCTCGCCCGGTCCCGCCCCAACCTCCTGGCTCGCCCGGTCCCTCCCTGGTCTCCTGGTTTGCCCGGTCCTGCCCTGGTCTCCTGGCTCACCTGGTCCCTGTCCAAATGGGCCCTCGCAAATAGCGCCTTTGTGACCTCCTTTTTGCACCTGTGCATGGTAAACTGGGAGATACCGCACAGGTCACCTGTGCAGCCCTTAAACGAGCCGCTGGCAGAGAGGATCAGAGCAGCAGTAACCTTCAGGGCCACAGACACTGGCTGACCTTCCAGCCCCACTCTTCAATCACCTGGAAAATCACCCCTGAGAACAGCCGCAGTCTTCTCCAGCACTCGACCTCTGACATCTGGAGGTGGACGTTCACGATGGTATCCCCTTGATGGGCAGCATCTCCTCTGAGGTTCTGCCATTTGTGGCCCTCCTCCTGAAGATCAGCAGGCCGTGCCCCCCCCCCCCCCCCCCCCCCCCACTCTGCAGGGCGCTGGTCCTGGCTGTGGATCGCGGCTCGTCGATGTCGCTGCTGCTGGTCGATCACATTCAGGAGAATGGCCAAGGCGACTGGCTCCATGATTCTCCCGAAAAGAAGAGAACGTCAAAGTGAGCGGAGAATGCCGGGTCGGGCCCGCTAATGATATGCCGACGGCATTGACTGTACGGGCATTCTGGAACGCAGTCACTCCGCTGTCGAGGCAGCAGAGAATTCCGATTTGGCACGAAATCGTCGCCTGCCGCAATATCGGCGCCGGAACCGATTCTCCGCCCAATCATGTTGGAGAATCCTGCCCCTCATGTCACCAGGCTTCACAGTGCCGCCTGAGTGTGGAGATTCATTCTTAATGCACTCGTCCCCCCCCCCTGTGTGTGAGGGTCTTCGGCCCTCGTGAGGCTGCGACTCACCCCCTGTCAGTGCCCTCACTCTCCCCATACCACCTGGCATCTGATAGGACCGCCCCCAGGAACCTCACAGCCGTCCCCAGTGCTGACCCCATGGATCCACCCGCTCCCACCCACTTTCCAGCTCCCATTCTGGAAGAGGCTTCCCTCAGCGGTTATATCGCCACACGCCCACAGCAAGGAGGACACGTGAAGCGCTACCTGAAAACCAGCCACCAGATCCCTTCACACCTACAGGCTCACAGACATGAAGGGTCCCGAAGGCCTGCGGTCGACTCCCCCCCCCCCCGAGATGTCGAAACTGAACCCCCCCCCCCCCCCCCGTCCCCAGGTTGAAATTATCTGGCCCCCCCGCCTCCTCTCCGCTGCCTCCTCTGCAACTGGCACCCTGTAGGGTGATGCCGACCTGCGCGCTCACCTCCGATATCCCCTTCGAAGGAGTGGTCGGCGGGTTCTCGATTTTATTCAGCTGTTGTAAATTACATCAGCGTGACGTCACGCCGGCGCGCGAGAGGTGAGGGGGGAAAGTTCCCGCGGGAAGGCTCGCTAATGATATTCTCATGTATTTAAATGAGGTTCCTGATTTTCCGTGCCGGGATTCCCGTTACGTCACCGAGGTGCCTGGAATTGTGTTTCCCGATTCTTGCTGTACATTGCGTCCCCGCTGACGGCGAATGTGGGCTGAGAATCGCCCGACATTCCTGATTATCAGACACATTAAATTCAGCTGTCTCTGATCAATTCTGCTCTCTGTTTCCCTCCTGCATTGTCAGAATATTCCAAACTATGCGAGCTGGCCGGTGTAAATTCCCTGCAGGAGTCGGGTTTTGTGATCTATTATTTGGCTCTGAGTTTCTATTGCTGGTGTTAACAACAGAGAACATGAGCCCGTACGTGGTTCGCCATTAATTAGTTAACTGAAATAATTAACAGACAAATACATCTCTAATGCAATGCCATTGTTTTCTGCTGATGTGCAAAATTTAATTCTGACCTCGACCTGCGAGAGATTTGAGGCAAATGGATAACTTTCCACATGGTCGGTTCAATCTCTTTGATTGCGATTATTTTGTTTCATTGATCTCTGTGCCATATCACAGCCAAACAACATTCGTTAGCGAGCATCCTCTTCAAAACGATTAACAAGCAAGGGCAGAAATGCTCTCTTGAAAGACATTTTACAAGATGGGAGATGTACGGAATCATTTTAATGGTGTACATGATCAGGCTCTGTTTAACGAGACCGTGCTTGAACTTGGCACTCGACAGCTTTGTGACACTCAAATTGCTTCTAATCCAGTCGGGCGGCACAGTGGTTAGCGCTGCTGCCTCACAGCGCCAGGGACCGGAGTTCGATTCTGAGCTCAGGTGACAAGGTGGAGTCTGCCCGTTCTCCCCGTGGGTTTCCTCCGGGTGCCTCCCACAGTCCAAAGATGTGCAGGTTAGGTGGATTGGCCACATTAAACAACTTAGGGGACAGCTTAGGGGCTGTTTAGCACAGGGCTAAATCGCTGGCTTTGAAAGCAGACCAAGGCAGTCCAGTAACATGGTTCAATTCCCGTACCAGCCTCCCCGAACAGGCGCTGGAATGTGGTGACTAGGGGCTTTTCACAGTAACTTTATTTGAAGCCTACTTGTGACAATAAGCGACTTTCATTTCATTTTTTTTCAAATTGCCTCTGTGTCTAAAGGTTAGGTGGTTACGGGATAGGGCCGAGGCAAGATGGCCTTTCGAAGGGTCAGTTCAGACTTATCATAGAATTTACAGTGCAGAAGGAGGCCATTCGGCCCATCGAGTCTGCACCAGCCCTTACAAAGGACACCCTACTGAAGCCTACGTATCTCCCCTATCCCCGTAACACAGTAAACCCCACTTAATGTGTTTTTTGGACACTAAGGGCAATTTAGCATGGTCAATCCACCTAACCCGCACATTTTTGGACTGTGGGAGGAAACCGGAGCACCCGGAGGAAACCCACGCTGACACGGAGAGAACGTGCAGACTCCGCACAGACACTGACCCAGCTGGGAATCAAACCTGGGACCCTGACGCTGTGAAGCAACTGTGCTAACCACTGTGCTACCGTGCTGCCCATATGACCTCCTTCTACACGGTAGGGATTCTATGAACTCAATAGCTGAGTACATCGGGCAAGGGCAGGGGCAGAGGGGGTGGATAGTGGGGGAGGGGGTGTGGGTGGCGGGAAGGAGGGTGGGGGGATGATGGGGGGTGGGGGGGCGAGCAGCATGGAGGAGACCAAAACTTGTAGCCATAAACATAAGACGGTTTCTGATAAATCAGGTCAAGAATTAGAGAGGAACATCTTTACACAGACTATCACAATGATAATCTTAATAATCTTTATTATTGTCACAAGTAGGCTTACATTAACACTGCAATGAAGTTACTGTGAAAATCCCCTTGTCGCAACATTCTGGCACCTGTTCGGGTACACAGAGGGAGAATTCAGAATGTCCGATTCACCTAACCTGCACATCTATCAGGACTTGTGGGAGGAAACCGGAGCACCTGGAGGAAACCCACGCAGACACGGGGCGAACGTGCAGACTGTGTTTCGGCAGCTCGGTAGCACAAGTGGATACTACTGTGGCTTCACTGTGCCAGGGTCCCAGGTTCGATTCCCCGCTGGGTCACTGTCTGTGCGGAGTCTGCACGTTCTCCCCGTGTCTGCGTGGGTTTCCTCCGGGTGCTCCGGTTTCCTCCCACAGTCCAAAGACGTTCAGGTCATGTGGATTGGCCCTTAGTGTCCAAAAAGGTTAGGAAGAGTTATTGGGGATAGGGTGGAAGTGAGGGCTTAAGTGGGTCGGTGCAGACTCGATGGGCCGAATGGCCTCCTTCTGCACTGTATGTTCTATGGGGCTGGTTTAGCACAGTGGGCTAAACAGTTGGCTTGTAATGCAGAACAAGGCCAGCAGCGCGGGTTCAATTCCCGTACCGGCCTCCCTGAACAGGCGCCGGAATGTGGCGACTAGGGGCTTTTCACAGTAACTTCATTAAAACCTACTTGTGACAATAAGCGATTATTATTATTATGTTCCATGACTCCGCACAGACAGTGACCATAGCCGGAAATCGAACCTGGGTGTCTGGCGCTGTGTAGCAACAGTGCTACCCCACTGTGCAACCCTGCCGCCCATAAGGTAGTTGAAAGAAACCTACACCACATGGACTGCAGCCATTCAGAAAAGGTGGTTCACCCCCACCTTCTGAAGGGCCATTAGGGGTGGATGCTACATTCTGGCATATCCAGCAACACCCACATCCCCTGAATGAATCATTTTTTTTAACAGTAGCATTGATGCATCCAGATAGACACGAGGGAAGGGGATGGATGTGGTGGCAATGAAAATTGAAATAGGGTGGGGAGCAGGCTCACGGAGAACATAAACTTTGGCACTGACCTGTTGGCCTGAATGGCGTGTTTAAGTGCTGTAAATACCACGGGAATCCATAGAACCTCACCTTCGACACCAAGGCTTCCAACACAGGTTTCAATTCCTGCAGCGTGACCATATATCAGAGTTCCATAGTACAGAAGTCTCATAGACTCTAAAATATAATGTTATTGACCTTTAAGATCCAAGAGTTCTCATTGCAACAGAAAGGACAATGAAAACAAACAGAGCTGTCTTGGTGTTTCGATAACTTACTCCCAGTATAAATATATCACTGTTGTATTTCACAGCGATGCCACATAGTCACTCAGCAGCCACATAACTGCAGATAATAAATACAGGGTGAGGATGCATGGAGGGACAGTTTGAGAAATGGCCCATAAAAACAGGACATCTAATGTATGGGCAGGCATTTGGGGAGTGTATGCCCTGAAAGCTCTTGACAGATTTAGATGGCTGGTTGTCAGGCAAAAGGTCTCAACATTTGCCCTGCATCACACCCCCCCCCCCCCCCTCAACCCCAACCCCTTTTCAAAACTTAAAATAGCTCCCCCTCTTAAAAACAAAGGTGACTCAACCCCAACCATTCATTGTAAGGGACTCACAGGGACTCATAACTGAAATGGCCACTCCAGCTAATGCTGCACTGTACAGACCGAGGGCCAAGGTTCAAGCTGAATCAATGAGGGTTGCATTGACAGAGATTGTTTTATTATTTACTCTTGGATTTTCCTGGGTCGAACGTCACTGTAATTTATGATAACAATTCTTCACTATGCTCTGCGAGACAGCGTTGCGATCTGATGTTTAGATTGGGGGAGCGCCTTCCTGATTTCACTTGACACCTCTTACATTTGATTTTTAAAATTCATTTCCCTTCCTCAGCAGGAGCGAGGCCTCAATATGAAAATTCAGTCAGAAGTTGTCCCGCCAACCAGTGTTCTAAAGAGTTTACACATCATTCTGCCATTAACTGCGCTAATTATAATCATTAATTTGCATAAATCTGTTAATTACTGTTGAATCAACTTTAATGTCTGCAATTCTAATCCGCGATCTGATAATTAAGGATCAAAACAATAAAATGGGGTAATTTAATGATTTTTTGTTTCTTTATTTGATGTGGGATAAGAATGAATAACAGCAAGGCTGAGGCAAATGAATTCTCATTAATTAAAGAACAGCGGGGAAATGATGTCCTGGTTATATCTGAATAATACAATTAATTCAAAACTCAATTATTGTTCCCACGTCAAGCACCGTGTGCCGTGAATTAATTGAAAATAAAATTAAGTGACACTCCCTCAATAATATTTGATGGAAATGGATATTTTACTGCATCACTGCAAAAAGTCAGCACAGAACAAAGCATCGTAGAATGGTACTACACACGGCTTTTCATCACACTGTATGTATAGCTGGCTTGTTGGTAAAACAATCCAATTAGTCCCCCTCCCAGGCTCTTTCCATGTAGCACGGTTTTTTTCCTCTTCAATTCTCTTTCGAAAGTTGCTGTTGAATTTTCTCATGCCATTTTTTCATGCAGCGTGTTCTACATCCCAACAGCGTATTCCACCTCACTGTGGCGTGTTCCACCTCACTATGGCGTGTTCCACCTCACAACGGCGTGTTCCACCTCACAACAGCGTGTTCTACATCACAATTCCGTGTTCTACATCACAACAGTGTGTTCCACCTCACTATGGCATGTTTCGCCTCCCAACGGCATGTTTCACCTCCCAACTCTCTGTGTAACACAGAGAGTTTCCTCGTGCTCTAATTCCTTTGCGAAGCACCTTAAAGCTGGGTGATCTGGTTACCGACCCTCCTGCCACTGGAAAGGTTGGCTGGATTTCTCCGGCCGTTCGCTGGCGGCGGGATTCTCTGCTCCTGTCGGCAGAGCACGGTTTTCCGGCGGCGAGGGCCAGCTTCAATGAGAATTCCCATTGACAGCGACGGGGACAGAGAATCCCGCCGCCAGGGAACGACATGTCGCCTCCCGCAGCCGGGAAGCACGCGGCTGGCAGGTCGGAGAATCCCATCCCGCTTCCCCTTACTTACTCTTATCAAAACCCTTTGTGATTTTGGACACAAGGCGTAGTAACCCAGTCTGGATATATTCGGGGAAATGTTGACACAAGTGACGTCACGGAAACCTGGGAGCGTGCCGCGAACGGTTTCGGGATTGGGGGCATTGGAGAAGGGCGTTTGGGGGTGGTAACCTCAAAACTGGCAGGTCGCTTGACTGAGAACAGGTTAGGCATTTGAACACCATCCACTGGACAGAATGAATTTGCAGCCTGCTCGATTCACGAAGTAGAGAAAATGACCACTGTTAACCGCACTTGTAAATCGTAACACTCCCAGCTGTTCTAGGAGGGCTGGCAATCCTATTGAACACCTCTCTCACATCACTCTTAACCTTCTCTGTTCTCCACATAACTGAAGTCCCTCATCCCTGGAGACAGTCAAACAAATCTCTTTTGCAACCCCTCCAGCGAGGCATTGACATCCTTCCGAAGACGTTGTTCACAGCTTTAGCCACAATATTCGCAACTGAGGCCTAACTCGTGGCTCACAAACGGTAAGCTTCACATATTTGCTCTTCTACTCTAGTCCTTGATGAATAGGTCCATGGATATATATATACTCTTTAAACAGCCTTCTTAACTTGCTTTGTGATCTTTAAAGATTTCTGTAACTTCAAATCTCCCTGCTTCTCCATCCCCCTTTTAAAATTATACCATTTAATTCATGTTGCCTCTTCCCAGTCTTCCCGCCAAAATGTGTCACTTCACACTTCTCTGTAACAAATTCCATCTGCCAGGTGTCTGCCCCCTTCACCAATCTTCATCCTCCTGTGATCTATTATTTTCCTCCCTGTACATCTCTGTGCCTTGGATCATCCGCGCACTTTGAAAATACCTCCTGTAGAGCCAGGCCCATGGAGGCCATGTCCCTACCTCTGGGCCAGAAGCTCTGGGTTCAAGTCCTGCTTCAGGACTCGATGGTCACGGAAGGTCTGCTCGTGCCATATCCAAAGAGGTTGATTATCAGCCTGTCATTCTTTCCAGTATGGCAGGTAGTAAGAGCGGGAGAGTTTCCTGGTCAGCCACACTGCGGAAGACAATGAATGGCAAACCACTGCAGTACTTTGCTGAACATAATTATGGGCCAATCCAATGGAAGTTCATGGTCACCAATGCCCTCTAGGGGCCTGGTACCCATCAAGACCGAGGAAGCCTTTGGAAGAGAATAAACACAAGTTTATTATAGACATAGAAAAAGGCCTCTTTGGTGGCGTGCACATAATCAGTCCTCGTTGTGACTACCAGAATGCCAGTCCCTGTCCGGAGCGGCTTTTACACAGTCCAGTAATAAGCCCCATCTGGGCGTGCCTCCGCCGACTGGTAGGGAAGCTCGTATTCCACGGGTCCCATGGCAGAACCCTGAGGATCAATGACATACAGAGTGATCTGGGCATTCAGGTCCATAGCTTCATGAAAGTGGCAATGCAGGTGGATAAGATGGTCAAGAAGGCATAAGGCATGCTTGCCTTCATCAGCTGGGGCATTGAATACAAGAGTTGGCAGGTCATGTTACAGATGTATAAAATTTTAGTTAGGCCACATCTGGAATATTGCGTGCAGTTCTGGTCACAGCACTACCAGAAGGACGTGGAGGCTTTGACAAGGGTGCAAAGAAGGTTTACCAGGATGTTGCCTGGTCTGGAAGGTGTTAGGTATGAGGAGAGGTTGAATAAACTCAGATTGTTTCCGTTGGAAAGACGGAGGCTGAGGGGAGACCTTATTGAAGTCTACAAAATTATGAGAGGTCTACGCTGGATGAATAAACAGAAGATTTTTCCCAGGGTGGAAGACTCCATTACAAGGGGACACGGGGTCAAGGTGAGAGGGGAAAAGTTTAGGGGAGATGTGCAGGGAAAGCTTTTCAAGCAGAGGGTGGTGGGTTTCTGGAGCGCGTTGCCAGTGCTGGTGGTGGAGGCAGGCACGATAGCAACGTTTAAGATGTATCTTGATAGACACATGAACGGGCGGGGAATGGAGGGATACAGCTCATTTGGACAATAAGTAGGAGGTCTAAATAAGCAATCTGGATCGGTGCAGGCTTGGAGGGCCGAAGGGCCTGTTCCTGTGCTGTAATATTCTTTGTTCTTTGATTATGATATCCCTGTGGGCCTTGAGAGGGTTATTAGAGTATCCAAGTCCAGGTTATTAAAAGACCCTTAAACAAAGAAATCGTTGCATTTATATAGCATCTTTCACAAACCCAGGCTGCCTTAAAGGGTTTCACACCCGATGAAGTAGTCACTGGTGAAATGGAGGTAACACAGTCGTAGGTAACAGGTTTATACGATAATCGATAATGGTTTCATGGTCACCTTTAGACTTTTTAATTTCAGATTTTTATTGAACTCAAATCACATCAACTGTCATGGCGGGGTTTGAACGCGGGGTCCCAGAGCATTACTCTGGGTCTCCGGATTACTAGCCCAGTGTTAATACCACTATGCCATTGCCTCCCCACACAAGCCTCCTCCAACCCTTTTTTGTCAAACCCCATCAACATATTTTCTCTTAATTTCTCTCTTACGCACTGTATCCAGCTCTCTCTTCACTCGATCAATTCATTTCATTAAAAAAAAAATGCATTTTATTCAAACTTGTATCAAAGTAATTTACAGCAAATAAACAACCCGGGAAACATTCTCCCCAACAATCACCCCCCCCCCCCCCACCCCCACCCCCGCCTGCGACAAACAGCTCCTCAAACACGGTCACAAACATCCCCCACCTTTTCTCAAACTCCCCTGCTGAGCCCCTTAACTCATACTTTATCTTCTCTAATTGCAGGAAGTCGTACAGGTCACCCAACCAAGCTGCTACCCCCGGTGGCGATGCTGACCGCCACTCCAGCAAAATTCCTCGCCGTGCAATCAGAGAGGCGAAGGCCACGACATCGGCCTTCCTCCTCTCCATGAGCTCCGGCTTCTCTGAAACCCGAAATATCACCACCAAAGGGTCCGGGTCCACTCCCTCCTCCACTATCCTGGCTATGACCGCGAACACTCCCGCCCAGAATCTTCCCAATTTTTCGCAACCCCAAAACATGTGCGCATGATTCGCTGGCCCCCGCCCACACCTCTCACACTCATCTGCTACCCCCTGAAAGAACCCACTCATTCTCGCCCGAGTCATATGCACCCTGTGCACCACCTTAAACTGTATCAGGCTCATCCTTGCACAAGAGGAGGTCCCGTTTACCCTTCGCAGTACCTCACTCCATACTCCCCAATTGATCTCCATTCCCAACTCCGCTTCCTATTTCTCTTTGATCTTCACCACCCGCTCGCCTCCCTGCTCCCCCAACCACTTATATATATCCCCAATTCTTCCCTCCCCTTCCACATCCGTAAGCAGCAGTCGCTCCAGCAGGGTGTATCCCGGCAATCTAGGGAACCACTTCCAGACCTTTCGTGCAAAGTTCCTAACCTGCAGATACCTGACCTCACTGCCCCTCGGCAGCTCTACCCTCTCCCTTAGCTCCTCCAGACTGGCGAACCCTTCCTCCAAATACAAATCCCTCACCTTGACCAGCCCCACTTCCCTCCACCTCCTCTACACACTATCCATCCCCCCCGGTAATTCTATTCATTTTAACTACCGCCGGTGATAGAGAGTTCCTCAACGTCGCCACTCTCCAAAGTTAGTCATGAAATCCCTAAATGATTCTTCTATTGATAATCCTTGAGTTTTAATCCTTCCTCCATAACTTCATCTACCCTATCAAACTACTTCATTGTAAATAAATTAGATCTGGGTGACACTGGATTGAAGTCACACATTGTGCACTGTCAAACCCAGGAGGTCCGAGTCGCACTCCTCCCTCCCGCGCAATTCCCCTCCAGTAGAATCATAGAATTTACAGTGCAGAAGGAGGCCATTCGGCCCATCGAGTTAGCACCGGCTCTTGGAAAGAGCACCCTAGTTAAGCCCACGCCTCCACCCTATCCCCTTAACCCAGTAACCCCACCTAACCTAAGGGCAATTTAGTATGGCCGATCTGCCTAACCTGCACATCTTAGGACTGTGGGAGGAAACCGGAGCACCCGGAGGAAACCCACGCAGACACGGGGAGAACGTGCAGACTCCGCACAGACAGCTGGGACCTTGGAGGTGTGAAGCAACTGTGCTAACCACTGTGCTGCTGTGCCGCCCACACCTAACTTCAAAGTTATGCTGTCATTTAATAACGCTGTGAAACTCAACAGCCTCAGTCTCCCTCTCTCTCCCTCCTTTAAGGGGCTTGTCGGGGGGTGGATAGCGTCCCCGCTGGAAATAATGGGTTTGACTCCCACCGCAGGACTTGGTGGCTGAGGAAGGTGGGTTCATAACACGGCCAAACTCCTCCCAGCCCACACCAGTGCCAGGCGGTAAGAGCGGGAGAAATTCCCGGTCAGTCATGAGATGGAAAGAACATTGAAGCCTCAGCCTCACTATGCGTGGCTCCAGGCTGTAACGTGCAGGATGCCACGGCAACTCAGACTCCCGGAGTGAACTGGAACACACCACTACCCTCCTTTAAGGCACTCTTTCAAACCTACGTCCTTGACTAAGCTTCCAGATCACCCAACCCAATATCGCCTTATTTTGCTGTTAACATTCCTGGACTATGCTAAAGGTGCTATTTAAATGCAAGTGATTGTTGCTGCAGAATCCATCACCAGAATGTTGCATCAGTTCACAACGACGCAGCAAGGATCAAATTTCTTCCTTTAAATTAAAGTTACATCAATATTGCAGCCATAAGAACTCATCTTGATAGATCAAACTTCACTTGAGTGGATTGATTGCAGAATGCTGCACAACTCACAATCAGAACACCATTATCTTCCTGTCTATCTGGTAGATTTTGTTCTGTGCTGTTGAGGGGTAATGTTCTGTCTAAGACAAATCTGAAATCTATTGCAAATTAACCTAATGCTTAAATAAAATAAAATAAATGGAATTTATTAATTCCTCAGGGGCTGCAGTGGGCACGCCTATGATTCCCTCAGGGTTTTCCAAACCAGAAACAGAGGTATAGGCTGGGATTTTCCGAATGCCCATTGACTTTTGGCAGGACTGGAAGGTCCTGATGACGGGCTGTCAACAGGAAACATAATTCAGCTGGTTTTCAATCCAAGAGAAGGCGGAGGTATTATTCCCCGAGTATCTGTTTTCTTCCATAAATCAGAACGATTTATAGAGTATGTATTGGTTGCAATCACAGAGTACATCTCAGGCCAAATGCGGTTAATAAAGAATTGGGTAGATTTTGTCATTTCAGAGTTTACTGCTAAAAGATTGTTTTGTTAGGGAAAAGGAATACAAAGCAAATTGAGCTGAGGATTATTGATGACAATTACGGAATATATTGGATGGATAGATTGATGGAAAGAATAAAAGGGACAAAAGTTAACAGAAGACACAATAAATTTGTACGGTATCCTCACACCTTCAGAATATAAGATAATCTTTAAAATAATCTTTATTGTCACAAGTAGGCTTACATTAACACTGCAATGAAGTTACTGCGAAAGCCCCTAGTCGCCACATTCCGGCGCCTGTTCGGTATCTCAAACACTTCAATGCCAATGAATTACCTTTTGAAATCTAGTCACTGTTTTTATGTCGGATAATGTGAGACCAAATTTGTGCACAGCAGGGCAGCACGGTAGCACACATGGATAGCACTGTGGCTTCACAGCACCAGGGTCCCAGGTTTGATTCCCCGCTGGGTCACTGTCTGTGCGGAGTCTGCACGTTCTCCCCGTGTCTGCGTGGGTTTCCTCCGGGTGCTCCGGTTTCCTCCCACAGTCCAAAGACGTGCAGGTTAGGTGGATTGGCCATGCGAAATTGCCCTGAGTGTCCAAAAAAGATTAGGAGGGGTTATTGGGTTATGGGGATAGGGTGGAAGTGAGGGCTTAAGTAGGTCAGTGCAGACTCGATGGGCTGAATGGCCTCCTTCTGCACTGTATGTTCTATGTCTGTATCTATGTAGGATCCCACAGGCAGGCAGTGAGCCCAGTGACTCGGTTTTGATGGCGTTGGTTGAGAGAGGGTATTAGTGAGCGCACAGTCATTGCAAGAATAGCTGTCTGACATGGAGCACTTTATAGGTGCAAGTTATTCTCGCTCAAGTAACTGAAAACATTGGGGTGTATTTTATGTGCCCCACCAGGTGTGTTTTGGACGGGTGTGGGAGGTGGGTTGGAACAGGTAAAATAGGGTGGGTGTCCAACCCAACAACTTCTCGCCCACCCGAGGACACACTCACAATATGCCACAGGTGCCAATATTGGCATACTGCCCACCAGATTCAAATAAAGTAATCGAGGGTCAATTAGGCTTGTTGTCAAGTCAATTGACCCTGATAATATGCTGCACTCCTCATAGACCATAAGACCACAAGACATAGGAGCAGAATTAGGCCACTCGGCCCATCGAGTCTGCTCCGCCATTCAATCATGGCTGATATTTTCTCATCCCCATTCTCCTGCCTTCTCCCCATAACCCCTGATCCCCTTCTTAATCAAAAACCTATCTATCTCTGCCTTAAAGACACTCAGTGATTTGGCCTCCACAGCCTTCTGCGGCAAGGAATTCCACAGATTCACCACCCTCTGGCTGAAGAAATTCCTCCTCATCTCAGTTTTAAAGGATCGTCCCTTTAGTCTGAGGCTGTACCTTTTGGTTCTAGTTTTTCCTACAAGTGGAAACATCCTCTCCACGTCCACTCTCTCCAGGCCTTGCAGTATCCTGGAAGTTTCAATAAGATCCCCCCTCATCCTTCTAAACTCCAATGAGTACAGAAAAAATGAAATGAAATGATAATCACTTATTGTCACAAGTAGGCTTCAATGAAGTTACTGTGAAAAGCCCCTAGTCGCCACATTCCGTCGCCTGTTCGGGGAGGCTGGTACGGGAATTGAACCGTGCTGCTGGCCTGCCTTGGTCTGCTTTCAAAGCCAGCGATTTAGCCCTGTGCTAAACAGCCCAGAGTCCTCAACTGTTCCTCATACGACAAGCTCTTCATTCCAGGGTCATTCGCGTGAACCTCCTCTGGACACTTTGGTCTCAGCTGCTGAGTGGCAGTGGGCAGCCCAATTTTTAAAATAACTTCTTCAAAGGGCAGGAAGGAAGAGGGGCCGTTTATATTTGGGGGCTGCCCTTTGCCGATTGCCCCGCTAAGAGTGAACCCCGCCCCCGCCCCCGCTTGCAACCTACCCCCGACTTACCCAAACCCTCCCTGCCCAGGACCCCGGGTGGACCTTCTCCGGGGATTCACAGGCCTTCCTTCTCCTGCAGTTCCGACAACCGCCACTGACGCACTCCTGGCGCTGCCGGGGCTGATGGAGGTGCCGGACAATCTGATTGGCTGGAAACTGCGGAGAGTGGGACTACCTCCTGGTGAGGGGTGGAGGTCCCACTTGGACCCTCGTTTAGACGCCCCGCAGCCGTTTATGGCTGTGGGGCAGATCGTAGTGGAGTATTTCGGCTACAACTTTGCTTTCA
Organism: Scyliorhinus torazame; assembly: GCF_047496885.1. NCBI lineage: Eukaryota > Metazoa > Chordata > Chondrichthyes > Carcharhiniformes > Scyliorhinidae > Scyliorhinus > Scyliorhinus torazame. The sequence goes on from NC_092734.1 coordinate 8,773,616, forward strand.
GGGTGTTGGTGCGAGCTGTTCCTCCCATCCCATCCTTCCTCCCCCACCCCCACACCCCAGCTTTAAGAGAGAGTTAGGTTATCAGTACAAATTGGTGTTACGAGCAGAATTGATTTTTCTTTGCCATGTGAAGGAACACAACACTCGTTCAAGTGCCCTGGATGGAGTGGGGTGAAAGGGCTGAATTATTTTTGACCTCAGCATTGAAGGGTCCGGGTGCAGCCTCTGGGGAGGGAGGGGGGGACCGACCATGGGCGCACGGCCTCCATAGTGGCCTGGCCCGCGATCGGGGCCCACCGATCGGTGGGCCGGCGTCTCTGCCCCCCGGCCTCCTTTCCTCCGCGCAGGCTCCTGTAGCCCTGCGCCATTTGGCAAATGCGGATGCCAGGATCAGGCCGGGATCAGCAGCAGGGGCGGCGTGGGCCGCAGAATGGGGTCCCGGAACGGGTGCTGACGCCGGAGTAAAACACTCCCGTTTTTATGCTGGGGTCGGCACTTAGCCGCCCGTTGGGAGAATCTCGCCCAGTGTTCTTACAGGGAACAGATCAGTCTGGGGGGGAGTCGTTGAGGAGTCTAGTAGCTGCTTCTCCAAGATTCCAGTTTTGCAAAAGGGGCGCACCTTGCTTGCTAATGCTTGCTTCAGGCGTGAAGAGGATCTCTGCACAACGGCCAACTCTGCTGCTTCTCTGTTGCGTCATCCTGCTTTTTTGTTCTCGTCCTTCCAACCCCTTCGGAAACCCCCTGCCCCCCCCCCGCCCCTGCACACGCCTCTCCGGTGATCTGGAGTGGCACAGTTTGCCGGAGAACCAGCCAGCAATCTCTCCACGCAGGCAGTGTGGAGGTACGTCTGCAATCCTGACATTGGAAACCTGGCACAGCGCCGTGGGAGGAAACAGAAGGGCGCACGGCCTCCGGCGTCCGTGCAGGTTTCGGTGAACTGGCTGCTGGTTTGGCGAATCACTGGGCCAGCTCGTTATTCCAGCAACATTCCTTTTTCAGGCAGGAACCGTCAGCTAGTTATCCAATAGATAAGCGGGCCGCTGGCTGCAGGGCAGATTCAGTGCCGAAGGGGGATAATGAAATGTCACAAGAGGTGATTTATAATCTAATTAACCAGATTTTTCAAGTAAAATTAACATTGCACTTTTGCTGAGTGCTGAAATAAGTCCTTAAAGCCTTGGCCAGGAGCAGGAATGATTTCTCGAATCGTCCGTGTGCTGTCATTTTGTTTTTCCATTCAACATTGCAGAAAGTTTTATAATTACGAGAATCACCCTAAATGTAATTCAGCTCTTTTAACAGGCAGGTCGATTAGCAGTGTAATATCCCTCAAAGAGAAATCCCTCTTTTGACCATTTACCTACCAGACAAACTCTGTTACTCAGTGAATGTGGGAACCCGTGGAGTCATTCCTTAACCAAAACGCATCATTAAAATACGCACTTTTGATTCTAGAAGTGGTTACGGGTCACGCGGATGCGCTGTGTTCCAGCAGGTGGGAAACATCTCCTCAACAACTGCCAGTAAAGAATGCCGCCCAGCACCAATCTATTGTTTCCTGCGTTACAAAATGCAAAAGATCGCGTTGGGCGAGATTTTCAGGGCCCGTGCCCGTGGGTGCAAATCCCGTTATGACAGCTAATTCTCGGGAGAGGGCCACGACGAGTGTTTTACAACCTTTCAATGTAGGTCCCACAACCCCAATAACGATAGAGCAAAACCTGCCACTGGCTATGAAACCTGGGTATCCGTGACGAACAAGAGTCTGGCATAATCACCTGAAAAAAGGACCATTTCAAAAAGAACATTTTAAAATTTATTTCCTTGTGGCGTTAGAAGAAAAAGGGATGTTCCTCTCGGTTGGATGGGAAGGTTTAAAGCTTCCTCCTTGCCCCAAACCCGCAACCGCCACCGTCCCAATTGTGGACCCTCAGCAGTTAAACATTTGCACCATTCTCTGCTGTTGAACATACAGTGCAGAAGGAGGCCATTCGGCCCGTCGAGTCTGCACCGACCCACTTAAATCCTCACTTCCACCCTATCCCCTTAACCCAATAACCCCTCCTAACCTTTTTGGTCACTAAGGGCAATTTATCATGGCCAATCCACATAACAGCACGTCTTTGGACTGTGGGAGGAAACCGGAGCACCCGGAGGAAACCCACACAGACACGGGGAGAACGTGCAGACTCCGCACAGACAGTTACCCAGCGGGGAATCGAACCTGGGTCCCTGGCGCTGTGAAGCCACAGTGCTAGCCACTTGTGCTACCGTACTGCCCTGAGGAGCGGCCTCCGAGCTGTCATTGGGATTTCTCCGGCTTTCTGCCCCTGGGGTGGGGAGATCAGCCGGCAGAGTGAGTCTGCTGCCCCAGGAGTTAAAACCCCATCTGTAGGGCAGCACGGTGGCGTAGTGGTTAGCACTGCTGCCTCACGGCACCGAGGTCCCAGGTTCGATCCCGGCCCTGGGTCACTGTTCGTGTAGAGTTTCCACATTCTCCCTGTGTCTGCGTGGGTTTCACCCCCACAACCCAAAGATGTGCAGGGTAGGTGGATTGGCCACGCTAAATTGCCCCTTAATTGGAAAAAATGGGCACTCTAAATTTATTTTTTTTAAACCCCGTCCATACTCTGGGGCCTTATTTCTGCAGCAGGGGAGTTTCCATCTCACTCGCCCACCAAAGGGGGAGGCAGTAGCACAGCGGTATTGTCACTGGCTTAGTAATCCAGAGACCCAGGGGTAACGCTCTGAGGTCCCGGATTCAAACCCCACCACGGCAGACGGTGAAATTTGAATTCAATAACAAATCTGGAATTAAAAGCCTAATAATGACCATGAAAGCATTGCTGATTGTCGTAAAAACGCACCTGGTTCGCTAATGTCCTTCAGGGAAGGAAATCTGCCATCCTTACCCTGTCTGGCCGACATGTGACTCCAGACCCACACAGCCCTGCTGTTGACTCTTAACTGCCCCTCTGGAATGGCCCCTCAGTTCAAGGGCAATTAGGGATGGGCAACAGTGCTCGTCCAGCCCAGCGACGCCCACATCCCAAGCACGAAAAAAAAAAGACTCGGCCAACTGGTTTAATGTCTTATCTGAGGAAACATCCGTCCCTTGTTGGTACCAACTATGCCTCAATGGGTAACACTGGGAGGTTGTGGGACGTTGAGGGAGCGCTGCACTGTCAGAAATGCATTCTTTCGGATGAAATGTTGAACCCAGGCTCCATCTCAAGGGAATGTGAAAGTTCCCAGTTTGAAGAAGAAAAGCAGAAGCCTTATCCCTGATGTCCCGCCCAATATTTATTCTACTCATTAAAAGTAGATTATCTGATCACTATTGCGTTCCAGCTTGTGGGAGTTTGCTGCGTGAAAACTAGCAATTATTTTTCCTGCATTACACCAGAGACTACACATTGTTGACAGTAAAGCACTTTGGGATGTACAAAGGTCACGCAAAGCGCTGTATAAATGCAAATCTTTATTTTTTTTTCTCTAATATTGCAGCGAGCTCAATTTATTAGCTAATCAGGAATCCACAACCTGTTGACTCGATTGGGTGGACTGCCAAATCAGCCAAGCTAATAATATTCTATCAAATATTTTACCTTAGACGCTGCTCCATTGCCTCGAAGGACAGGGGCAGCAGATACCAGGGAACCCCACCACCTGCAGGTTCCCCCTCCAAGTCACTCACCACCCTGAATTGGAAATGTATCGCTGTTCCTTCACTATCGCTGGGGCAACATCCTGGAACTCCCTCCCTGACCCACTGACAGTGTAGCTACACCACATGGGACTGCAGGGGTTCAAGAAGGCAGCTCACCACCACCTTCTGAAGGGCAATTAGGGAAAGGCAATAAATGCTGGCCTAGCCAACGATGCCCACCTCCCAGGAACGAATAAGGAGTTGAACCCCCATGCTGAAAATCCAGAACAATATTTGCCCAAGTGCATATAGAGTTTTAAAGAACGATGTACCAGGAAAGATCGGAATGAGCTGAAATATTTGAGATATGAAATAAAGGGGGTGTGACATTACATCTCTTTGTTTCAAAACAAGGAATTACTTTGTGGTCACTAATAGATGCTGCAGAGGACAACAAACAAAATCAACCGGACTGACGTCTGGGCGCCCGTCCAAAATCTAGAGATAGATTGGAGGAGCAGAGGTTTTTCTCCAATCGGCAGAAAGGTTAAGAGGGGATATGATACAACTATTTAAATTGGAGTTGATAAATGAGACTGAATCAATTCTATATGCATAGCAGAGAACATTGATATGTAAAACGATACGGAAGGCTTTGGCCAAGCAAGCAAGAGCTTGCATTTATTTATACGTCGTCTTTTGCAGTCCCCTTTGCTGCAATAAGATGCTCCTTGAATGATTTTGGCAGTCTTTCGCCTCCCCTTCAGCCCCTAGGAGACCATTTCAAGGTCCTGGCATGCACCCTTCGCACTGACGGAAAGACTGGGAACAACAAGACACAGGTTTAAAGTGATTGCTGACAAAAGGAATCTCACGGTGACAGGAGAAAGAAGTTTTATTTTTGAAACGCAGCGAGTGGTTAGGATCTGGAATATACTGCCTGGGAATTGGTGGAGGCAACTTCAATCTTGGCTTTCAAAAGGCAATTAGATAAGCACTTGAGAATGGGGACGAAGAATTAGAGGACGACAAGTATAAGATAGCAGAGTGGGGCTAACTGTTGTAGGCTGCTGGCCTGGGCCTTGACATGGCCTCCTTCTGTGCTAGACCCATTCTATCTATTTTTGGATACTTACAGAGAGAGAGAAAAAAAATTACCTTTTTTTAAAACCATTGTCCTTATCCAGAGACAGGAATCCCAGACGGTTAGCAGTAATACTGAGAGTGAATCAATTTGCATTTATTAATCATATTTCATAATTCTTTGGTGTTCCAACCTGCCTTCCGCCAATGGTATATCTCTGAACGGTAGTCACTGTTGTAATGTTAAGAAATGTGGTCATTTGCACATAGAAATCCCTACAGTGCAGAAGGAGACCATTGGCCCATCAAGCCTGCACTGACCCTCTGAAAGAGCAGCCTACCTCGGCCCAATGCCCCGCCCTAGCCCCGTAACCCCACCGAGCCTACACAGCCTTGAACACGAGGGGGAACTTTTAGCATGGCCAATCCACCTAACCTGCACATCTTTGGACTGTGGGAGGAAACCGGAGCACCCGGAGGAAACCCATGCAGACACGGGGAGAACTTGCAAACTCCACACGGACAGTGACCCAAGCCGGAATCGAACCTGGGACCCTGGCGCTGTGACGCAGCAATGCTAAACACTGTGCCACTGTGCCAACCTAAGAAGGGAAGTTAGATGGAATAAACACCAAGTTGTTCTGAAGATTAATTTATGGTCAAATGATCTTGTGGTCAAGATGATATAAACCGTATTTGGACTGATTAAAAAACATGGTTCCCAAAACAATCATTGACAATTATGTAAAATATATTTGCTCGAAAGTGACTTAAAAAGGAAATAAGAATGAAGAGCATACATTATTTGAAGGAGTGTTTTGACGCCTGGAGTGAGGAATTTCCATCCCCACTTTGTGATTCATCAAGATTGAGGATGCTGTGAAGTGGAGAAGTTCTCATGTGGGGCAGCCAACATCAGTGTCAGGCACTCCGATCAGGGGCAAAGTGGTGCCAACTTCCGGACGTTCAACAACTTGGTTGAAGCGAGGGGTCCTGAGGCCGCGGAGGGGCGCCGAGGGGGCTCACCACCACCTTCTCAAGGGCAATTAGGGATGGGCAACAAATGTTGGCCCATTCAGCGATGCCTGTATCTGTAAACAAATTCAAAATAGAGGCGTTGCCACCAAGGAGCACTTAAAATTGGGGTTTCACATGAGGCTAAAATTAGAGGAACACCGATATCTCAGAGGGTTCTAGCGCTGGACGAGGTTACTGAGAATAGGGTGGAGTGAAACCGTGGAGGGATTCCTGATATAAAAACAGAAAATGTTGCATTTTTTATGGACAGCTGATTCTGAAAGCTAAAGTATCAAATCTGATCCACATTGTGGTCCTTGCAATGATGCCTCAGCCAAAGTGATTCAGAATGAATTCAATTAACCTTTTGTGTTGGACGCTGAAGACAGCAAAGTTGACAGTTTTAAAATGTTTTGACTGTGCTCAAAGGTGTCTTGGTGCAATGAATTTATTTGTGAATTACCAGAGTTATTTTTTCACATTTCACAAAACGGTGACCGCCCTAAACCAGCAGTGTACTTTTAATACTCAATGTCGAAGTCAACCCCCAATTTTTGGAAATATTTTTGGGGGCTTCAGAGTTTTCTCACACACCGTGGCCTACGATCTATGGTCGTTCCAGCCCTCAAGTGAATTCTCTGCGCTTTGGCAGACTTGAAGCCCATGTAAAGTAGGCTGACCACAACACTGTGAGGTGGCGCGGTGGAACAGTGCCACTGTCCCTCACAGCGCCAGGGACACAGGTCCGGTTCCAGTGTTGGGTGACTGTCTGTGTGGAGTTTGTACGTTCTCCCCGTGTCTGCTGGGTTTCTTCCGGGTGCTCTGGTTTCCTTCCACAGTCCAAAGATGTGCAGGTTAGATGGCCATGATCAATGCGCAGGTTTACACGGATAGGGAGGGTGAGTGGGTCGAGTTTGAGTGCTTTTTTGGAGGGTCATTGCAGACTCGATGGGCTGAATGCCATTCTTCTTCACTGTAGGGTTTCTACGGATTCTTTGGGATGTGGTCATCTTAGAAGAGCCTGATAAAGATTTGGTCTCATGTGGATGTCATTGGCTGCTGTGGCCAAGTGTCACCATACTGCATTGTGAGGAATTACAAAGTCCTTACAACACGGAAACATTCAGCTCATCTGGTCCAAGCACCTATTTCTGCTCCACATCAGCCTACTCCTTCCCTGCTCCTTCTAACTCTATCAGCATATCTTTCTCTTCCTTTCACTCTGAGCTTCCCCTTCAACGCACCTCAACCACTTCACGTGTAAGTTCTACATTCTCCCCGATCTCCGGAAAGAAAGGCTTCACCTGAATTCCGTCAGATATATCACTGACTTTCTTATATTTGTGTCTCCGAGTTCTGGGGCGCGATTTAACTGGGAAAAAAACAGAGCCCCGTTGTGGGCGTGAACAGCGATGTGTTTCTCGGAGCCTGCAGCATCGAGAGTGACCCCACAATCAAACGGGTCCTTTTTTCTGGGGGGGGGGGGGGGAGGGGTACATCTGTGAGGAAAACCCCACCGAGGCCACTCTTGTCCTTCACTGACAATGTCAGCTTGTTAGTGATCGGGGCGCCATTTCTAAATGCCCCTGATCTCTCAACCCCCCCACCACATGCGCCTGACTCGCCCCAACTTACCGATTGGGGGTTCTCGAGCCCCCCGCCCCTCACCCCATCTCATAAGGGCAGGGCACCCCTGGGCCAGTTACCACCCGGCAACCTTGGCACTGCCAGCCTGGCACCCTGGCAGTTCCCCTTCCCGCCTGACAGTGCCAAGGTGCCAGATTGCATTGGGATGCCTCGTTACCACCCTGCCCACAGTCCTAACATTAACCACCCGGGGTCTTCAGATCACCTGTGCCGTTACGCCTGGTCCACGTTTGTGGAAACCAGTGCTAAACTGCACCACGGTGAGGTCTCCCAGGCACGGGCTTTCGATCCCCGACCTTGGGACAATCCGGGGTAGACATCATTAAGTAAAGCTAACTGCTCACTTAAATGAGCCCATCTCGCTCAGTGAGGCCTCTCGCGAGATCTAACAGCCTTGTCGTGTTTCCGAGTCAGGTGCACCAAGGCTGTTTGATTGGGCTCTATGGTCTTCCTTGCTAGTGGAAATATCCAGGTTAATGATGGAGGTTCCACATGGAAATCTGTGAAACGTCATTTACATCTAGGCCGAGCAATATGGCAAAAGTTTCAAAGGAAGCCATTGATTCTTATTCCCTATTCCATTTCTCATTCACAAGGTACAGAAGGGCAGCACGGTGGCACAGTGGTTAGCACTGCTGCCTCGCGGTGCCGAGGACCCGGGTTCGATCCCGGCCCGGGGTCACTGTCCGTGTGGAGTTTGCACATTCTCCCCGTGACTGCGTGGGCCTCACCCCCACAACCCAAAGATGTGCAGGGTAGGTGGATTGGCCACGCTAAATTGCCCCTTCATTGGAAAAAATGAATTGGGCACTCTAAATGTATAAGAAAAAAAAAACAAGGGACAGAAAACATGATGTTAACTTGGGCATATGCACTGACATCTACGTCCATCATCAGCTTTGTTGCCAGATCTCTTATCCAATATCCAGTTCTATGTATTTCCTACAGCTACACATAGGGAAGATTGAATTGATTGTTGTCTCTGACCTCCCCATCTCAAGCTGGCAGAGATTGAACCTAAGTCAGATGGATGAACGAATATCTCAGTTCTCTCGGCTACTTTTCAAATAAGAGACATCCAAAGAAGCCATCGAGTCGCTTGAGCTTCTTCCACCATTAAATTAGGCCATGGGTTCTCTGTATCTCGAGTCCGCTCAGCCACTTTGCTTCTCAATCCCTAAGTATACAGAAGTCTATCAAGCTGACATTTTCAACTGATACCCTCAGCATCAAGCGGTTTTTTTTGAGGAGGAAGTTCCAGACTGCTCACTGAGCTTGGCTCAGTGGATATCACCAGTGGTTCCAAAGAACCCGAATCAGAAATTGTTCATGGAAGACCTTAATAGATAAACGATGTTACTCATCAGTGACCTGCTGGAATGTGGAAAACGCTATTGTTTGGATGTTGCTCTGGGCCTGACCATCTCCTGCTGTCCTAGCAGACATCTCTCCCTCAACAAATACATGAGAAACAAATACAGTGGTTTTAAGTTTTACAGATCTCCTTTAAGGGAGCTGGCCTTGTGCAGTCTAACCAGAGTCTGGCCCTCCCCAATTCACTCCACAGGAGCTCCGCTAATTGGCAATAAATTGCCTCACTTACAAAATAGCTGCAGTTGTTGTATGAAGGTTGACATCGTTCCTCTCTGGACGTTAGGGTGTACAACAGGAGCTTGTGACTGCTGGCAATGATAACAAGGACAGACGTCTCACCTGAAGAATTAATATTGGCCAGCCATAGCCTGCAGCGTGCTGCAACAACACTAATTCAGCAAGTGATGAATAACCCAGCTCCAAATGGGCGATGACGTGACAGTCTGCACCAAGACACGAGCCTATTCCTGGGATAAGAGGGCCGTCCTAATCCGTGAGGAGAGGTTGAATACAATAGGCCCAAACCCTTTGGAGTTTAAAAGGAGAGGCAGCCTGATTGAAATGGATAAAATGTTTAGCAGACTCGACAGGGTCAGTGCAGAGAGATTGGCCAAAATTCTCCGCCTCGCGACGCTGCAAACACAAACCGCGATCTGGCGGAGAATCGGACGTCTGGCCAAATCCGAGGTCCGTGCCCGGCACCGATGCGGGGACATGCTGGCGGCGATAACGAGCCCTGCACCAGCGGGGACAGGCAAAACCGGTATTTACCTACATTTAAATGTGATCAGCGGGGTGGGCACAATACGTTCCGCCCATCCGCGGTTCTCCACTCCTCTCAGGCGGAAGTCTTGCGGACGTGAATTCCTGCAGGTATTTACAAACGGGGTCTGGGTGCCATGGCTGCGACGGGGGAGCGGGAAGCTAAAGGAATACTGAAAAGCCATTGAAAACTGTTGGGTTTGTTGGGGGATGGCTGCCCGGGCTGGGGGCAGCAGTGGGTAGTGACTTGATGCCAAGTCAGTGGACTTGGGGTGTCCCCCTTGGGATCGGGGTGGCCTCGCTCAGACCCCCATTGCTGCAGCCTGTCTTTTAAACTCACCCCTTTGGTGCTACTTATAGGCTCCTGGCTGCTCACACTGCTGAGTGCTGCCTGTATCCTTTAAATGCTCAGGAAGCCTCAGGTCACCTGGGAGCCCCCCCAGGCCGCCCCTCTGGACACCCTCAGACCCCAGCTGTATCATCAAGGGCTGTGGTGATACACCACTGTACTTCCCTAGCATTGTACATAGTTATATAATAGTTGTGTGTAACGTGGCCCTGTAATCCTGTGCATTGTACTGTGTATTGTACTGTAGCTCTGTAGAGGTTTGGTCACCTGTATGTAACCTGACCTGGCCACGGAGAGCTCCGCCTTGGCCACTCCCCTGGGAGTTAGGTATAAGACCCCGCTTCTGAGACCTGACCCATTTTGTCTGGGGTCGTCTGTGTCGGGTAAGCTTCCTATGTAGTGTATTAAAGCCTCGGTTAAAGACTCACATGTCTTTGTGGTTCTTGACGCTTAGTGCATCAATTTAATACACTACAGTTATAATGGAGGCTGCTCTGAAACCCGACAAGCTCTCGCTCGACCCCCACGCTCCACGCGCGGATCACCTTTTCAACTGCTGGCTCCGGTGTTTCGAGGCCTACCTGGAAGCATCCTCCGCCTTCGCCAAAACGGACGCTGACCGACTCAACCTCCTGTGCTCACGGCTCGACTACGGGCTTTTCAACCTCATCACGGGAACAACGACCTACGCCGATGCCATCGTGAAGCTCAAAAGCCGGTATGCACGAACTGTTAATTCTATTTACGCCCGCCACCGCCTCGCCTCCCGGCACCAGCAGCCGGGTGAACCCCCATCCGTGTTCGTTCGGGACCTCTGTGCCCTCGCGCTCACCTACAACGCGCCAGCAGTCTCCGCTGGGCAGAACACTGAGGCCCTGGCGCTCGATGCCTTTGTAGCCGGCATCGCTTCCGTCCCAATTCGCCAACTCCTACTGGCACAAACTACCCTGACTCTGGACACGGCAGTCACTATGGCAGAGGCCCAACAGGCAGCCTATGACAATAATGCGTCCTACACGCCTGCCCGAACTTCCTATGCGCCTGCCCACATTCCCTACGTGGCCACGACCTCCCTGCCACCCGCCCAGCAACAACCCCTGCAAGTCACGGCCCACCCAGCCACACCAGCAGTAAAAATAATGCCTGGGCCCCAGTGTTACTTTTGTGGCCAGGCAAAACACCCCAGGAAACGCTGCCCTGCTAGAGATGCTACCTGTTCAACCTGTGGCAAGAAAGGCCATTTTGCAAACGTCTGCCGCTCCACCGCTGCCTCGGGGTCCAACACCGCGGCCTGCTACTCCTGGGTGCCGCCATCCTCCGTTCCCGGCTCGCTATTCGACACGTGCGACTCATGGGCGCCACCATCTTTGATTATCCCCGGCCCGGCTTCCTTCACTTCCGGTCCGCCGCCGATCGTCGCTTCCGGGTCCGCCCCGCCGCCGATCGTCACTTCCGGTCCTGCGCACTCGACCGAAATGCTGCAAACAACTGAGATGCAGCCAACGACAGCAACCTGGCCTCCAACAGCAGCCGATGATGCCTGGGCGCCGCCACCTTCTTCCGCAGGCCGCTCCCCGGATCCGGCACCCTTCTCCAACAGCTCCACTATCGCATCCATCATCCTCGACCAGGACTGACCGCATCAGCTCGCCAGATCCACCATGGAGGTTCAAGTAAATTGTTTCACTGTTACCTGCCTCTTCGACAGCGGCAGCACGGAGAGCTTCCTGCACCCAGACACCGCGCGCCGCTGCTCCCTCAAGGTACTACCCACGCGCAGGCATATTTCCATGGCCTCCAACTCCCAGTCGGCCGAGGTTTCGAGCTACTGCGTCATCACCCTCTCAGTGAACGGCACGGTGTTCCAGGATTTCAAATTCATGGTCCTCCCACACCTCTGCGCCCCCGCGCTCCTCGGCCTGGACTTCCAATGCCACCTGCGCAGCCTCACCTTGCATTTTAACGGCCCCCTCCCCCCCTCACGGTCTCCAACCCCCAGTTCGTCCCTGATCCCCCCCCCGGGTCCCACCTGTAGTCTCTCCACACTCAGGATCCCCCCCCCACTTCACTGTTTGCTAATCTCACCCCCGACTGCAAGCCCGTGGCTACTAAAAGTCGGCGTTACAGTTTCGGGGACCGCCAATTCATTCGAGCGGAGATTAAGCGCCTTCTCTCGGAAATGACCATTACTCACAGCACCAGCCCCTGGCGAGCCCAAGTGGTGGTAGTCAAGTCTAGCGAGAAACACCGCATGGTCATTGACTACAGTCAGACCATCAACCGGTACACGCTGCTTGATGCGTATCCCCTCCCCCGCATATCTGACATGGTCAACCAGATTGCACAGTACCGGGTGTTCTCCACCATAGACTTGAAATCCGCCCACCACCAGCTCCCTGTCCGCCCGGAGGACCGTAACTTCACGGCCTTCGAGGCGGACGGCCGCCTCTACCACTTTCTTAGGGTACCCTTTGGCGTCACCAATGGAGTCTCGGTCTTCCAACGGGAGATGGACCGAATGGTGGACCAGAACAGACTGCGGGCTACCTTCCCGTATCTGGACAACGTCACCATCTGCGGCCACAACCAGCAGGGCCATGACATCAACCTCACTAAATTCCTCCAAACTGCCAAACGCCTCAATCTCACGTACAACGAGGCAAAATGTGTTTTCGGCACCACCCGCCTCGCCATACTCGGCTACGTGGTGGAGAACGGTGTCCTCGGCCCCGATCCCGACCGTCTGCGCCCCCTTCTCGAACTCCCCATCCCCACCTGCCCCAAAGAACTGAGGCGATGCCTCGGGTTCTTTGCCTACTATGCCCAGTGGGTGCCCAAGTACGCTGACAAGGCCCGACCCCTCCTCCGTTCCCCCTCATTCCCCCTCCCGCCCGAGGCCTGCCAGGCCTTCCACCTCCTAAAAACCGCTATCGCCAAAGCCGCCATGCATGCGGTAGACGAGTCTGCACCATTCCAAGTCGAGAGCGATGCCTCCGACTTTGCCCTGGGTGCCACCCTCAACCAGGCGGGCAGGCCCATCGCCTTCTTTTCCCGCACACTCCAAGGCCCCGAGATCCGCCACTCCTCTGTTGAGAAGGAGGCACAGGCCATAGTGGAAGCCGTCCGGCACTGGAGGCACTACCTGGCCGGAAAACCATTTACCCTCGTTACTGACCAACGATCAGTTGCGTTCATGTTCGACAACAAACAACGAGGTAAAATCAAAAATGATAAGATATTACGGTGGAGGATCGAACTCTCCACCTACAATTATAGTATCTTATACCGGCCAGGTAAGCTCAATGATCCTCCTGATGCCCTGTCCCGTAGTACTTGTGCCAACGCACAGGATGACCGACTGCGGGCACTACATAATGACCTCTGTCACCCGGGCATCAGGCGGTTCTACCACTACACCAAGGGCCACAACCTGCCCTTCTCAGTCGAGGAGGTCAAGGCCATGACTAGGAACTGCCAAGTCTGTGTGGAGTGCAAGCCGCAATTCTACAAGCCAGACAAGGCGCACCTAATCAAGGCCACCCGCCCCTTTGAACGTCTCAGCATTGACTTCAAAGGGCCCCTCCCCACCCACAACCGCAACACGTACTTCCTCAATGTCATCGACGAGTACTCGCGATTCCCCTTCGCCATTCCCTGCCCCGACACGACCTCCGCCACCGTCATCAAAGCGTTGCACGACCTCTTCATGCTGTTCGGTTATCCCAATTACATTCACAGTGACCGGGGCTCCTCCTTCATGAATGAGGAGCTGCGTCGGTACCTGCTCGCCAGGGGTGTTGCCTCGAGCAGGACGACCAGTTACAACCCCCGGGGGAACGGACAGGTGGAGAGGGAGAACGCGACAGTTTGGAAGGCCGTGCTGCTAGCCCTCAAGTCCAAAGGCCTACCAGTCTCCCGTTGGCAGGAGGCCCTCCCTGCGCACTCCACTCCATCCGGCCCCTTTTGTGTACTGCAACGAATGCTACCCCTCATGAGCGGATGTTTCTCTTCTCCAGGAGATCGGCAACCGTGACATCGCTTCCGTCCTGGCTCCTGTCCCCGGGAGACGTCCTGCTCCGCAAACACGTGTGGACCTCTAAGGCGGAGCCCCTGGTGGAGAGAGTCCGTCTCCTCCACGCCAACCCACAGTACGCGTACATAGCGTACCCCGACGGGCGTGAGGAGACCGTCTCCATCAAGGACCTGGCTCCCTCTGGGGCCCCTGCCGCCCCCGCCCCGCAACCTCCACCCCGCTCCCTCTCTGCTCCCGTCGATCCCTCTGCCTGTTACTACTCCGTGCCAGCCGCTGTCATCCCGCAGTTTCGCCTCGAGCCAGCCGAAGCGGTGGGGGACGTCATGCCGCCTCGCGACCCAGCACCACCGGCCGCACGGATACCGCCGGACACTACCTCAGCGCCGTAGCTCCGATGTTCAAAGAGATCGACCAAACCCATCGTTCGTCTCGACCTCTGACGACACGGAACCTCCTGATGGACTCTGTTCGTTACTCCCTGTTTGTTCACTGTGTTTGCTACTCCATATTTTCACCCCGGACTTCCTTCTAAATAAGGGGTGAATGTGGTGATACACCACTGTACTTCCCTAGCATTGTACATAGTTATATAATAGTTGTGTGTAACGTGGCCCTGTAAGCCTGTGTATTGTACTGTGTATTGTACTGTAGCTCTGTAGAGGTTCGGTCACCTGTATGTAACCTGACCTGGCCACGGAGAGCTCCGCCTTGGCCACTCCCCTGGGAGTTAGGTATAAGACCCAGCTTCTGAGACCTGACCCATTTTGTCTGGGGTTGTCTGTGTCAGGTAAGCTTCCTATGTAGTGTATTAAAGCCTTGGTTAAAGTCTCACATGTCTTTGTGGTTCTTGACGCTTAGTGCATCAAGGGCCAAGTTCAATCAGGGGCCCACCAGGTGTTGGCTCTCCTCAGAAGCTCTGGCCCACTGCAGAGGAAGCAGGGGATCAGCAGAGCTCACCCCAACCAGAGGACACCTGCACTGTGGCCTTTGGAACCCTCCCTGGTTCTCTGCCCCTCTCAGGGCAGAGGCCTCACCAGTGACCCCCACACCTCTGGGTCACCAGCTGCCTCCTCCTGGTGAGACTGGCAGTGCTGACTGCCTCTGCCACCCCCTCCCAGGCAGCATTTAGGAGTCGGTGGCCTACCCTGCGGAAGAGGGTCTTCATCTGCTCCTCACTGGCCTGGAGCTGTGGGTTCATCGAACTCCCAACCTCAGGGGACAGGTCTTCTCTGAACCATCGCGGTGGCTGCAGTGAGTGTGTGGGTAGGTGCAGCGTTTAATACAGCTCCAGCCGCCAGGCTCTTTGTGCTGACTCTGGCCGCAGCGATTAGAATGCCCACTGGGCCAGGAATCGCTCGGAATTCGCACCAGCAGAGTGCTGGCCCGTTAGCATGTCTGGAATTGCTCCACAAATAGCGCCCCCAACTGGAACGCGAACCGCACGCAATTCAGTCCCAGCGCCAACACTTAGGGCTGGAATTTTCAGCCCCGCCCACAGCAAGATCGCCAAGGGCGGGACGGGGACCATGGGCGGGAATTTCTGGTCGCATGGCGGGCACGGCTGGGGAATCCCACCCTTAGTCTTTCAAATGGAGAATTTTGTCCATTGTTTCTCCTGGTTGAAGATCCCAGAACTCGGGATCGTGATGTGAGGGTAAGGTTTGATCAGTTAGGACTGAGATGAGGGGAAGGGTCTTCACAGAGGATTGTGAATCTTTGGTATTCTCTACCCCACAGAGTTGTGGATGATCAGTCATTGAGCACATTTAAGACTAAGATTGATAGATTTTGGACTTTAAGGCAATGAAGGGATATGGAGACAGGCCGGAAAAGTAAAGTTGATGTAGAAGGTTCAGCGATGACACGATGAAACAGAAGAGTAGGCTCTGGAAGCCTTACTTCTATTCCCTACAACCTTACGTAACAGCTCCTGATCCTGTTATATATGAAATCACTTCCCCAAAATAATTAATACAATCATTGTCACTCTGTCGGCAAATATTCTGTACCGGTAACCTTCCTCTGTTTGTGGTGTTCGCAATGTTAGCTAGGTTGCAGAGAACATCCTGCTTTTTGAATAGGACCACGAGACATTTTCACCCAATGACAAAGGACAGAGCTTCCATTTAACACTTGACCCCAAAAAATAAATAGATAAACAACAAGGTCAAAAGGTGAATGTAGTACAAACAGAATGCAAATCACAAGACGTGGCCACAGCTAACTAGTGATCGCTAGTTTACCAAAGCCATTGCTGCGTGTGTCACGTGTATGTAAATATGCTGATCGGCAGCTCAATAAATTAATTTTAAACGGTCAGTGTGTGAGATGGCTGATTTGGAGAAATGCCTTTAAAGGTTGACTCTAGGACACCAGAGGGAGAAGCCTTCAGAGTGAATGTGGGATGCAGCTGCAATGCTGTAACCCTATAAGAAAGAACGAGGAGCAGGAGTGGGCCATTCAGCCCCTCGAGCCTGCTCCACCATTCAATACGATCATGGCTGATCTCCTCTCTGCCTCAACTCCACTTTCCTGCCCGTTCTCCACAACCCTTCAACCCATTACTAATTAAGAATCTCTCCCCAAATTTACTCAATGTCCCGGCATCCACCTCACTCGGGGGTAGAGAATTCCACAGACTCACAACTCTTTGAGAGAATTAATTTCTCCTCGTCTCTGTTTTAAATCTGCTACCCCTTGTCCTAAAACTGTGACCTCTCGTTCTAGATTGCCCCACGAGAGGAAGCATTTCCTCTACGACAACTTTGTCAATACCTTTTATCATCTTGTATACCTCAATTAGATCTCCTCTCATTCTTCTAAACTCGAGAGTATCGACCTAAACTGCTCAATCTCTCCTCATTAGACAAACCCCTCGGGCGGGATCCTCCGCGTTGCCGGCAGTGCTCCCACGCCCGCGGGTTTCCCGATGGCGTCGGGGTGCCCACAACGGGAAACCCCATTGGCCGGGTGCAGTGGGACGGAGAAGCCTGTCCCTCTTCTCTGGGATCAATCTAGTGAACCTCCTCGGAACTGCCTCTACTGTAACTACATCCCTCCTCAAATAAGGGGAACAAAACTGTACGCAGTACTCCAGGTGCAGTTTCACCAACGCCTTGTACAGTTGCAGCAACACTTCCCTACTTTTGTACGCTATTCCTTTAGCTATAAAGGCCAAAATTCCATTTGCCTTCCCTATTACCTGCTGTACCTGCAGAATAGTTTTCTTTGATTCATGCACAAAGCCACCCAGATCCCTCTATACAGAAGCACTCTGAAGTTTCTAACATATATTCCATTTGAATGTACCCCCCTCACTCGGAGCATAGGACTGACTCACGGTGCAAATTCAAGCCCCACACAACTTAAATCCCTTTGCAACATTTGTAATGGCCATTTTGAGATGTCTGTGATGTTTCTTTGACTGTTTTGAAGCAGCTCACAGTGCAGCATGATGTCTGTCGAGGACCTGAATATTATTGCACTTTGTGTGACGGCCATTCGGAAAGGTTTGCAATGTTCTTTCAGGTATTTCACGAATAAAGTATATTTTTGCAACATATAAAGCACTCTTGCCTCACGAGTGTGACGTTTGCCAGGTCAAGCCCCACACTAGATACTGAAGTGCATCGTCTAAGCTGGTATCCCAGTGCAGAACTGAGGGAGTGCTGCACTGTTGGAGGTACCATCTTTCAGGTGAAACGTTAAACAGAAACCCGGGCTGCTACCTCAGGTAGGAAAGATCGTCTGGAAGTATTGCAAAGACCAGCGGGGAAGATATCCCCAGTGCCCTCGTCAATATTTATCCTTAAACCAACAGCACAAATAAAGGACTATCTGGTCATCTTCCCATTGCTGTTTGTGGATGCTTGCTTTGCGCACTCTTCCCAGTATCCCAGTATTTAGCTGGAAAAAATTACTCATTGTCAGACAAGCAGTGTGACGAATCAGACACTGAAGGGTTGTGCAAGATGGGGATAAGATAGTACGGACATCGTGACCCTGGCAAAGGAGACCAGTGTCCCTGAGCAACACCTTAACATCCAATATATCACTCCATGCGATGGAGGTAGAGTAATAACATCCAACTCACCAGAGTTCCTGGCACGGAATTGAGAATCAGGCTTCTGATCGTCCCTACATTAAGGAACCAGCTGCTGGTTGTAAGGGCAGAGGACGAAATAGATTCTTTCATGGGCAACACAAGAGGCAGAAGAAAAAATTCACAGAACTTGGCATAATTGGTTTCTAAACTGCCTACCACTTAAACATTGCAGCTGGCACGGATGGACTGCACTCAATGGAATTATCTTTCCTGGCTGGGCAGCCTCGCTGAAGAAAAAGTAATTGTTTTAGAAACACTTGGAGAACAGCTGTACCTGAGTGTGAGCGAGAGAGAGTGTGAGAGAGAATGAGGGAGGGAGAATGTGAGAGAGAATGTGAGAGTGTGATAGAGAATGAGGGAGAGAGAGTGTGGGAGAGAGAATGAGAGAGAGTGTGAAAGAGAGAATGTGAGAGAGTGTGTGAAAGAGAATGTGAGCGAGAGAGTGTGTGAGAGAGAATGAGAGAGTGTGTGAGAGAATGTGAGAGAGAGTGTGTGAGAGAATGTGAGAGAGTGTGAGAGAGAATGAGGGAGAGAGAGTGTGAGAGAGAATGTGAGAGTGTGATAGAGAATGAGGGAGAGAGAGTGTGGGAGAGAGAATGAGAGAGAGTGTGAAAGAGAGAATGTGAGAGAGTGTGTGAAAGAGAATGTGAGCGAGAGAGTGTGTGAGAGAGAATGAGAGAGAGAGTGTGAGAGAGAATGTGTGCAAGAGAGTGTGTGAGAGAGAATGAGAGAGTGTGAGAGAATGTGAGTGAGAGTGTGTGAGAGAGAATGTGAGCGAGAGTGTGTGAGAGAGAATGAGAGAGAGAGTGTGAGAGAGAATGAGGGAGAGAGTGTGAGAGAGAGAATGTGAGCGAGAGTGTGTGAGAGAGAATGTGAGAGAGAGTGTGAGAGAGAATGAGGGAGAAAGAGTGTGTGAGAGAGAATGAGAAAAAGAGAATGTGTGAGAGAGAATGAGAGAGAGTGTGTGAGAGAGAATGTGAGAGAGAGCGTGAGAGAGAATGAGGGAGACAGTGTGTGAGAAAGAATGAGAAAGAGAGAATGTGTGAGAGAGAATGAGAGAGAGTGTGAGAGGGAGAATGTGAGAGAGTGTGTGAGAGAGAATGTGAGAGAGTGTGAGAGAGAATGTGAGCGAGAGAGTGTGTGAGAGAGAATGAGAGAGTGTGAGAGAGAATGAGCGAGAGAGTGTGTGAGAGACAATGTGAACAAGAGTGTGTGAGAGAGAATGAGAGAGAGTGTGAGAGGAAATGTGAGAGAGAGTGTGAGAGAGAATGTGAGCGAGAGTGTGTGAGAGAGAATGAGAGCGAGTGAGAGAGAATGTGAGAGTGTGTGAGAGAGTATGTGAGAGAGAGAGTGTGTGAGAGAGAATGAGAGAGTGTGTGAGAGAGAATGTGAGAGAGTGAGAGAGAAAGGGAGAGTGTGAGCGTGACTGAGAGAGAATGAGAGAGAATGTGAGAGAGAGTGAAAAAGAGTGTGAGAAAGAGAATTAGAGAGTGTGAATGAGAGAGTGTGAGAGAATGAGAGAGAGTGAGAGTGTGCGAGAGTGAGAGAGTGAAAGAGAGTGTGCGAAAGAGAGAATGAGAGTGTGGGAGAGAGTATCTGAGAGAGTGAGAGAGAGTGAGTGAGTGTGAGAGACTGTGAGTATGAGAGACTGAGAGAAAGAGTATGAGAGGGTTATTGTGTTATGCTTCTTGACGTAGCGTAAGCTGCTTCCTTGATGTATACTCTGACAAAGGAAGGTTCAGACTTGGAGATAGCTTTAACACATTTATTGAACAGTTAACATTTCTCCTACTTGAGTTCGACTCTCCTGCTGATCTTACTATAGTAACTCGACCTAACTAACCAGTCTGCTCTAATCCATGCGGTGGGTGTGATGCTTCCTGATCTGCCCCTGTCTCCCTGAGTGTCGCCTATGGAAAGAGAAAGAGCATGTGTGCCCTGTCCTTTTATATGGGTAGCCCCCTTGTGGTAGTGTCACGTCTGGGTGTGTCTTGACTGCCCATTGGTCGTTTCCTATCTTACTGACTTATTGGTTGAATGTCTGTGTGTCATGATGTCTCTGGTGCTCCCTCTAGTGTTTACTCAGTCCTAGTGTATCTACATTAACCCCTTGTGTATTTACAGTAATGCAATTCACCACAAGGGTGAGAGAGTGAGTGTAAGTGAGAGAGGGTGAGTGAGAGTGTGAGAGAGTGAGAGAAAGTGTGAGTGAGAGAGAGTGAGAGAGAGAGGGTGAGAGAGTGGCAGAGTGTAAGAGAGAGTGACTGAGAGAGAATGAGAGAAAGAATGTGTGAGAGAGTGAAAAAGAGTGTGAGTGAGAGAGAATAAGAGACTGTGAATGAGAGAGAGAGAGAATGAGAGAGAGTGTGAGAGAGAGTGTGAGAGTGAGAGAGAGTGTGCGAAAGAGAGAATGAAAAAGAGTGTGTGAGGGTGAGAGAGTGAGAGTGTAAGTGAGAGAGAGTGTGAGAGAGTGTGAGTGAGAGAGAATGAGAGAGTGAGAGAGAGAGGGTGAGAGAGTCGAGAGTGTGAGAGAGCGTGAGTGAGAGAGCGTGTGAGGGAGTGAGAGAGAGTGTGAGAGAGAATGTGAGAGAGAGAGTGTGTGAGAGAGAATGTGAGAGAGAGAGTGTGAGAGGGAGTGTGGGAGAAAGAGTGTGTGAGAGAGGGTGAGAGAGTGAGAGAGCGAGGGTGAGAGAGAGGGTGAGAGAGAGTGAGAGAGTGTGAGTGATTGTGAGAGAGTGTGAGAGAAAGTGTGTGAGGGTGAGAGAGTGAGAGTGTAAGTGAGAGAGGGTGAGAGAGAGTGTGAATGAGAGAGAATGAGAGAGTGAGAGAGAGAGGTTGAGAGTCGAGAGTGTGAGAGAGCGTGAGTGAGAGAGAGTGTGAGAGAGAGTGTGAGTGTGAGAGAGAGATTGTGAGGGAGTGAGAGAGAGTGTGAGAGAGAATGTGAGAGAGAGAGTGTGTGAGAGAGAATGAGAGAGAGAGAGTGTGTGTGAGAGAGAATGTGAGAGAGAGTGTGAGAGAGTGTGGGAGAAAGAGTGTGTGAGAGAGGGTGAGAGAGTGAGAGAGAATGAGAGAGTGAGAGAGAGAGGGTGAGTGAGAGGATGAGAGAGAGGGTGAGAGAGTGAGAGAGAGCGTGAATGAGAGAGAAAGAGTGTGAGAATGTGTGAGTGAGTGAAAGAGAGTGCGAGTGAGAGAGAAAGAGTGTGAAGGAGCATGTGAGAGAATGAGAGTGTGAGAGAGAGCATGAGATAAAGTGTCATAGAGAGTGTGTGTGTGAGAGACAGAGTGAGAGAGAGTAAGAGAGAATGAGAAAGTGAGAGCAAGTGTGATAGAGAGCGAGAGAGTGGTAGCGAGTACATGTGAGAGAGACACACAGAGAGAGAGACAGAGGACAGGATTTCCCAGCCTTTACCAATGGCGGGACCTTCTGGACCCGCCAACGTCGACGCCCCCCATGGTAGGTTTTCCGGTGGGCGACCAGCATGCAATGCAAATGGCCATTCCTACCAGCTCAGGTGCTGGGAAACCCGTGGTGGAGGGCCAGAGCGCCTTTGATAGAGTAGATAGTAAAACCACTGTTTACATTGAAGGCTGTTGGGAACCAGGACAAAGCTTTAAGGAAATAAGGTATAAAAAAGAGAGCGCGATGAGGACAAATTGGATTACGCAGTGTACTTTGATGATCTGGAATGCCTGTCTGAAAGTGGGGTGGAAGCGGAGTCAATAATCCCTTTCAAAGAAGGGAATAAACACTTGGAAAGGAGAATAATTGTTGGGATATGAGGCGAAAGGAGAGGGATACTGGGCTAATTAGGCAGCTCTTCCAAAGAGCTGGGACAGGCACAATGGACCGCGGGTCTCATTCTGTACTCATTCTATGATTGAAGAAACGGCCAACGCCCTTCCAACCTCCTGTCCATTCATGTAAACACCCACTGTTACTCCACGAAGATTTCAGTGTTGCAATTTTCACCAGGCCCGAGCTCCATAGAATGAGTTTCATTCGCAGCTGGAATAATTGGCAGCCCCAGTTTTATTAAAATCGAGATTCAGCAGTTTCATCGAGAGTCTGAGTGTGCGCCATGCTGAGGAAAGATGTGGAAAAGCCCCCAGAGGGTTGGCTGGCGCTGTATTCAGTTCAAACCATCCTTCTCCCAGTTGAATATAATCTCAACAGAGCTTGAAGGTACAAATTGAGGTCTGTTTTACTCGCAGCCTTAGTAATAAATCGAAGGGCGAAAAAAAGAAACATTCTATTCTGAAACAGGGCGATATTTAACAAGATTTGAACTACTCAATACTCCTAATTGAGAGTGACTACAAATGGAAGGGCAGGAATAGCATTGCAACACATGGGGAGACATGTTAACTATAGACTTGCCAATGTCTCCACAGAAAAATCAATTGAAAAATTAATTACAGTCAGCATGTCAATTTCTATCTGTTTATCTTCATATTCCGAGTCTGCGAGTACACTTTGAAATTGGCTTCTTAAGTGTCTGAACACAACAAAGGATGGATATAATTCTGACCTTCGCAGGCTCATTCAGCTTTGATCAAGGTATTTCCAGCAACAAAAGTCAATCCTACAAGTTAACTAACTTCACAACATTCACGCACTAGCTATTCACATGTCTGACAGTCTGGTGTGGTATTGAGTGAGAGTTGCTTTGCCAGATTTGATTCAGAGGTAGCTCTCACAATGACTTTGACCGTCGAGGGTGAATTTACCTCTTGAACTATCCTGCGTGCTCAGCTTGCTTTCCCTGTGATGAGGTAACAGGCCGTTTTCCAGATTGTTTACTAATGGATGTCGATGGCCAATGCACTCAGTCCGATCGATGTTGATGACATTCTCTGATGGCTGGATATAATTATCACAAGCTTGCTGAGTGATTGGTGGCGTTGATTGCAAAAAAGATAGTGCACCCAGTAACTAACACACGCTGACACTGTGTTACATCCAGAGAGCATAATGTAATCATCACTGGCTGAAGAGATAGGACACACGGACAACATTCTCCTCACCCATTCATAATGAACCTTCATTCGTGACCTCAGATGACAATTATGCCAGTCACTGTTGCGAATTAAAAGGCAAGTTGGTGTCTGAAGAAAATTGCAGGACTGACTTCCTGATGTAACATTCACACACCTGTAAAAAATGGTGCCCATTTATACTGACACCACTGGCTGCACCAGTCATGTTCCATCCACTTCCTCTCCCACAGTGTTGGAGCTTTTTTGTGCCCTCAGATTTTAACACAGTCTTAAATCTCGAGGGATGAAAGCACAAGGACTGAACTTGGAGGTTTCGAGGCAATGATTCGGGGTATCATTTATTCTGAGCCTCATGTTTCTAAGAACTTGCGAGGAGCAGTCCCCAGGCGAGGTTCCCCAGGTTTGCTAACCCGAACTAGGCCGCTCGATTTGTTGCCCTCCATGGGAACTAACCCAGCACAAGTCCCAATTTGTAAAAAAAAACACCCCGGATAAGATCCCTCAATTTGTTAACTCAGGGCTGGGATACGCTCAAATTGCTTTGCCGCGGGCTGAGTCAGGATAAACCTATTTCCATTCAACTCTCTGAGTTGCTCCTAATGGGATCAATGATTTTTTAAACATTCCTTCCCTTCACGGAAACTTTTCCCAGTTCCGATGTAAAAGGAGCCAATTTCACCAGGCTGTCTTGCGTGAAAGAAAGAGTGAGTTTATTAACCACCAAATGTACTTCATACAAATTAGGCCTGTTTTCTCTAGAATTTAGGAGGTTAAGGGGTGATCCGATTGAAATATTCAAGATATTAACAGGAAAAGGCAGGGTGGTTAAAGATAAATTGTTTGGAGATTCTCGAACAAGGGCAGATTCTAGAATTAGGGTCAGACTGTTCAGGAGAGATGTTAGGAGAGACTGGGAGAGGTTTGGAATTCTCTCCGACACACAGCAGCTGAAGCTACAACAGTTGTTAATTTTAAACCTGAGATAGATAGATTTTTGTTAGGGGCGGCGCAGTGGTTAGCACTGCTACCTCATGACGCTGAGGACCAAGGTTTGATCCCAGCTCCCGGTCACTGTCCGTGTGGAGTTTGCGCATTCTCCCCGTGTCTGCACGAGTCTCACCCCCACAACCCAAAGATGTGCAGGGTAGGTGATTTGGCCACGCTAAATTGCCCCTTAATTGGAAAAAAAAATTATTGGGTAATCTAAATTTATTGAAGCAAAGATATTAAGGGAAATGGGCCAAACACAGATATTTGGAGTCAGGCCATCGATCAGCCATGATGTCCTCAAATGTTGCCGCAGACTCGAGGGGCTGAATGGCCTACTCCTGGGACGAGTTTTTGCGATTCCCCAGCTGTGTGTGCCTCGGCGGAATGCCGTTTGCCGGCGGGGGGATTCTCTCTTCCCGTTGCTCGTCAATGGGATTTCTCGTTGAAACTGCCCCACGCCTCCAGGAAACCTGCGGGTGTGGGCAGGGGGGGGGGGGGGGGGGATTCGCTGCCGAGCGGCCACAGACTCCCGAGGCCAGCAAACGGCCGGAGGATTCCGGCCAATTCTATCTCATTCCTCCAACCAAAACGAATCTCGTCACATTTCACCTGTGTTGAACTTCATCTGCCATTTGTCCACCCATTCCACTGTCTATGTCCGAGGGGCGGCGCGGTGTGCACAGTGGTTAGCACTGCTGCCTCACGGCACCAATGTCCCAGGTTCTATCCCGGCCCCGGGTCACTGTCCATGTGGAGTTTGCACATTCTCCACGTGTTTGCGTGGGTTTCACCCCCACAATCAAAGATGTGCAGGGTAGGTGGATTGGCCACGCTAAATTGCCCCTTAATTGGAAAAAAAATGAATTGGGTACTCTAAATTTATTTTTTTTAAACTATCTATGTCCTTTTGAAGTTCCACTTTACCCTCCACACAGATACAAGCAAAACATTTCTATGTCCAAATTTGGTGGGGGGGGGGGGGGGGGGGGGTGGTGTCTCGGCGGCTGTAGCATTGACGAACATCTCGCTATTCAATGGCACTTTTCCATTTTCTTTGGCCTTGGTGAGTTTCTCTTCACCGAAGGCGTGCTCAGAGGGATTTTAGCAGGAAAGGCTCCTCGCCGATCGGGCACCATTTTGACCCGATCTCTCCCCCAACCCTTTCAGGCCCCGCCTTATTTTGACCCGCCCTCCCGCCCCAACCTTGGAGAGGGCCCCCTGGAAACTCCCTCTCAACACCCTCACCACCCCCCCCCCCCTCCCCCCTTGCTGGTAAGGCCCCGCACCCCAGGCCCGATCCCTGGCATTGTCAGCCTCGCATACTGACACTGTCAACCTGGCATCTGGGCACACTAGTACTGCCAGCCTTGCACTCTGGCAGTACCCCTTCATGCCAGATAGTGCCAGCCAGGCACCCTGCCATGCCAGGTGGCAGTCTTGGGTTGCTTGGGTGATGCTGCCAGGTTGCCAGGCTGGCAGTACCAAGTTGCCTGGGCACCAGGGAATTGTCAGGATGCTACCCCGACCACCTGCGGGTCTCCAATGGCCCCATCCCCAGGTGTCATTGCACCTGGTCCACGTTTGTGTCAACCAGTACTAAACGACACCCTATAGAGGTCTTCAAGCAGGGCCGTTAGGTCCTAGGCACCGGGAGAATCGCGATCTGACTCTCGCCCAGAGCCAGCACGGCTCATATCAATTTATGTTAATCAGATTCTCCCAGTTTCGAGCGCCGCAAATCCTTAAAGGATGTCCTGATCAGAACTGAAAGTGAATGGTCCCCACCACAGATGTATCGGGGGCTCCCCGCCCCCCTCAACCACAGTGGTCCCCTCGCCTAAATCCCGTATTTGTAAAGTTCATGTAAACCAATGTCGGCGAGGTATGAATATTTAGCGAGGGGGGGATCATGCCCCCTCCCCCCCATAAAACACATCCAGGTGTGCAGGGCACTGGAATTGGATTTTCAATTTGCACTGGTGTCAATCTTGCTAATTCCTCAATGATGGGGGATAATATTCAAATTCTCTCTCCCTCAGAAGGTTTGGACTTTTAAAAGAGAGAAGTGAAGTAGATTGTGCTTGAACTTCTGAGATAATGTATTGTAATCTTTGCTGAATTCCATGCCAATTACAGCCTCCAGGACATCTCGCTCCCTAAAGATTGTCGACTGCAAGAAAAGCCCTGTCAATTCGAGTCAGTCGCTGGCATTGTTCTAACCTTCAGTCCTACCCTGAGATTTAATGAAAGATGTAACAGCTTTTTTGAGATAACAGCACAAGCAGTTCACTTATAAACAATGAATGGGAACACAGTCGAGTGACACTCAAACGCAACTTTACAGGAGAAAATCGATTTGGAATTTGATCACAATTATCTGATTTCTGATGTGCCAGACCTTCCTCTGGCTCCAATGTACCTTTAACCAATGACACACCAGGAAAATTGAAATGAAACAGATTTTGTACGAGCGCCAAGGAACTGTGTTGGACAAGGGTAGAACAACTTAAAACTGAGTACCAATTATTTTTTTCCAATTAAGGGGCAATTTAGCATGGCCAATCCACCTACCCTGCACATCTTTGGGTTGTGGGGGTGAGACCCACGCAGACACGGGGAGAATGTGCAAACTCCACACGGACAGTGACCCAGAGCCGGGATCGAACCTGGGACCTCGGCGGCGTGAGGCAGCAGTGCGAAGCACTGCATCACCGTGCCGCCCCTGATCCAGAGGATTATTAACTCCGGGTGCAAAGTGAAAGACATCTGTTCGATTCCGCCACTTTGATCGTGTCAGAATGCACCGATTGAAGGGCGCGCGGGCCGTGACGGGAGGCTGAGGCGAGAATGTTTAAATTTGCAGCTCAGCCTGTTTGAGTCATTAAAACAAAAAATGAAACATTACGAATGCTGATAAACCGAAAAGAAACGGAAAATGCTGCGAATACTCGACAGGTCAGGTAGCCCTGGTAAGTTGTGGAATCCTCCGCACTTCCGGGAGCTAGGCCGGCGCTGGAGTGGTTGGCGCCGTGTCGAATGGCCTCCGCCGGCCGGTGTGAGGTGCCGCATGCGCGGGAGTGCCAGCGTGTTCTGGCGCATGCGCAGGGGGTTTCTTCTCCGCGCCGGCCATTGCGGAGCTTTACAGAGGCCGGCGCGGAGGGAAAGAGTGCCCCCAAGGCACAGGCCACACGCAGATCGGTGAGCCCCGATCACGGGCCAGGCCACCGCGGGGCCCCCCCCCCCCCGGGGCCGGATCCCCCCGCGTCCCCCCCGAGGACTCCGCAGGCCGCCTTCAGAGCCAGGTCCCGCCGGTATGGACCTTGTCTAATCCACGGCGGCGGGACTGGCTGGAAATGGGCGGCCGCTCGGCCCATCAGGGTCCGCAGAATCGCCGTTGGGGGGGGGGGGGGGCACTGCCAACGGCCCCTGACCGGCGCGACGTGATCCCTGCCCCCGCCCAAAAACCAGCGCCGGAGAATTCGGCAGCCGGCGTCGGAGCGGCGGGGCGGGATTCACGCCACCCCCCGGCGATTCTCTGACCTGGCGGGGGGGTCGGAGACTCCCGCCCCTGGTTTCCTCAAACCCATGTCTACACACTCTCCTGTCAATCAACGTAATCAATTATAAAATCCTATGTAAACATTTCTAATGAGAGCAGACTGTGTACTCATGTTGTATTGTAACTCCACGCTTTGACAAGTAGCTGTGATTTACACTCCAAACTCCAATCTGTAACACACAGCATTCATCCAAGGAAAAGGCACATTGCTGCGGATGCTGGAATCTGAAAATGTCTTAATGCGTCACTATCAGCACTTCTTAACCTTTACCACCAACATTTACATTCCCATTGTCTTTCTGTCCAATACATCTTCTGTCCAATACATCTTTGTCAATCCCCACCTACCCCTGGCCCTCTATCCAGTCCCTCTGCTACCCCCCCAATCCCCGCCGTACCCTCCAAACAGAATAAATATGACCCTATTTCTAGTTCTCCCTGGCTTTGACAAAGAGTCACCCAGACTCGAAATATTAGCTCCCTTCTCTCTCCACAGAGGCTGTCAGAGCTGCAGCCATTGTCCAGCGTTTTCTGTTTGTGATACAGCATGTATCGTTTCCCAATATTGTGTTAATTGTTGAAGGGCGGGAAAAGCTGAAGATATTCAATGTGTGTGATGGTCTCGCACCTCCCCCTCTCTGTAAACTCCTCCAGTCCTACACCCCTTCGAGGTCTCTGCACACCTCCAATTATAGCACATCCCTAATTTTGATCGCTCCGCCATTAGCAGCAGTGATACCAAGGCCTGAACTGCGGTATTCCTTCACCATATTATCTTTCCTGCCTCCTTTCTTTCATTCCTCAAAACCTACGTTTCTGGCCAAGTTCTTGGACACCTGTTTTATTGTCATCTAAAAAGCTCAGCGGTAAATGTTTTTAAAAAAAATCTTTTTATTGGCATTTTCAAAATTTACAAACAATTATGTACATCGTTGGCCCTGTTTAGTCACTGTACAACACAGAAAGCTTTGTCTTTTCGCTCAGTGGTAAAGGTTGATTGATGGTGCTTCAGTATAGCTTCTTGGGGTGTCTTACTGAGTTAAAGACGCTATCCGAATGCAAGTTGCTTTTGTGGAAAGAAAGTAACTGAGAGTGAACCTTAAGCATTACTCGAGATGCAAAGTTAAATCCGGAGACACATTTCAAGTTAAACCTCAAGCAAATTGCACACAGCTCCAACCTGCCCACATCTAACTCCTGAATTGGAACACAAGTCAGACCAAACTGCCACCAAATTGTTTACTTCTCTTAACAAATATTGATGATGGTTACATTGATATTTCTTCTGGCCCAAGAATAATCCGCTTCTGTCTGACGCGGAGACACAATATTTAGATCAGTGTGCCAAGCCGGCGATGTAACCTGATTGAGATCACTCAAGGTCATTTCAATTTGATCCATGGTGATGGAGCAGCAATTGGGGCGAAAAGGCTTAATGGGCATCAAGAAGTTAGCTCCTGACACCCATTAATATGGAAATGTGTGAGACAGAAGGGTGAAAGGAGTTTTCTCAAAAGGCCAGCCAGGATCTGGCTAGAAACCATTTTCTCCATAGCTGTGAAAAGTTAGCTTTCAGAGATTTTAATGTTGATTGGTTCACTTGCATCCTAAGATGATAGAATTGTGGTTTTGCTTCTTTAGACGTGTACAGTTTTAATTAAAACATACCCTGACAGCCGTGTTAGTAATGACTCTTCATTTGCGTTTGCCTGACTTTGCTATTTGTATCAATGGTTGCCGTGTGCCTCTATAATTACCACATCTCAAATGTTTTAGAAAATTGCAAATTACGTTTACACTCACTCCGACCACATTTTCTGCCTTCAGATGCAGTCATTCTTGTTTATCAGGCAGAATATGATGAGGGCAGTAACAAAGGAGAGTTCAGCCGCCAAGTGTAACATTATTGACTAATCAAGAAATATCATACACACAGTTACATTGAGAGAGCTCGGATCAGGCATCGTGTTTGATCGCCACCTGAAAGTTCAGCTCTGCAAATCCTGCCCAAAACTATCTTGTAAGGATTAGCGGTGTGGCTAAAATTAGAGTGTCAAAAAGCATTTTTATTTTCTGCTGTGACCTATCCGTTGCCTGCAGTCAAACTATTAATCTGCTGTATTCAGAGGTGCTGACGCTGAAAGCTGAATTTCTTAAATTTCGCCAAGTAATCCATTCAGGACAGAAAGTAGTTTGCAGTTTAACATAAGCAATGTTTTTACCTTGCTTTGGACAATGTTCAGTTCAGAAGGGAAATGGCAGTATATTACAAACTCCAGATTAAGGGATTATCATTAATTAGCTGGCTCTGTCTGAAAAGGCTGCTGTCTGTCCTGGCAACGATACAATATCTTTTAATCCCCAGCAAGTACAATTGAAATCAGTCACTCTCCAGACAGTCACAAGATTTCAAGGAGAGAGAGAGCGAGACCCCTTGAATTAATGTTGTCACACACAGTCATCTTCCCAGTAAATAAGATTATGCTGGACAAGCATTCGTGAGAAAACACACAAAGGAGTTTAATTAGTTGATCAGGGATACAATTTTTGTTCCGCCGCTGTTGCACACTTCATATTTAGGAGGCTTAGTGCTACTCCAAAGAACTTGGATCCTTTTAATATGAACCTCCTTACAGAGAGCTGACAATTTGGGTCCAGTTTTAACTCACCCAGGATCCATTCACTGAGGGGCAAAAATCCCAGATCTTTTGGACGGACATTTCTTCTCCCTCTGCATTTGTTCTGTAGCGGCGGAGGGGGACTCGCCAGCATTCAGCAGCAGGATCTACTGATCCCGCCGGTGGCAATGGGCTTTGCTGATGAACGCACCCCTCGCCGTAAGATCCCATTGGCGCGAACATCCAAAATATCCCGCCGAATGTTTTCGACTTGAATTTGGCCCCAGAAAATATTTTGAAAAGTAATGTCGCAGTGAGTGTAACGGCCTGTGTAATAATAATAATAATCTTTATTATTGTCACAAGTAGGCTTACATTAACACTGTAATGAAGTTACTGTGAAAATCCCCTCGCCAGTTCGGGTACACTGAGGGAGAATTCAGAATGTCCAATTCACCTAACAGCACGTCTTTTGGGACTTGTGGGAGGAAACTGGAGCACCCGGAGGAAACCCACGCAGACACGGGGAGAAGGTGCAGACTCCGCACAGACAGTGACCCAAGCCAGGAATCGAACCGCAGACCCTGGCGAAGTGAAGCAACAGTGCTAACCACTGTGCTACCCTGCCACCTTTGCACAATCTTCCAGAGTCTGAATGCGATGCCATGTTTTAAGGGAGGGAGCTGCAGAATTGGCACCCCAATATTGAGTGGTTTAACCTCCAGAATTAAAATGATAAATCACAGTCTCAAAACTTGCCTCTTGGTCATGTTATTGTGGTTTATCTCAGCATTCATTAGCATCTTACTCTGGAAGGAATCTTGTTGGAATCAATGGTCTTTTGTTGAAAACATATTTATTTGCACAATATAAAAGCTGAAGTAAGACCACATGTTGCGACTGTGTGAGGAGGGGTAAAGCAATGTACCCCCTATCCCACCACTCCAGGACTGATGGTACCAGGGGCCAGGATTCTCCGACCCTGAGCTGGGTCGGAGAATCCCCGGGGGGTGGGGAGGCGCGATTCCCGCCCCGCCGCCGGCTGCCCTATTCTCCGCCGCCATTTGTTGGAGGCCGGCGGGATTCCCGTCACGCTGGTCGGGGGCCGTTGACAGCGCCCCCCCACCCCCCCAGTGATTCTTCGGGCCCCGATGGGCCGAGTGGCCGTCCAGTTTTGTCCAGTCCCGTCGGTGCGAATTACTCACCTCACGCACGGCGGGAGTCGGCAGGTTAAGTGTGCGGGGGTGGTCCTGGGGGGGCACAGGGGGATCTGACCCCAGGAGGGGCCCCCACAGTGGTCTGGCCCACAATCAGGGTCTACCGACCTGCGGGCGGGCTGGTTCCGTGGGGGCCTTCTTTCCTCCACGCCAGGCCCCTGTAAGGCTCCGCCATATTGCCCGGGGGCCCGGCGCGGAGAAGAGAACCCCCGTGCACGCGTGGAAATACGGCGGCCGGTCTGCGCATGTGCGGAAACACGCCGGCCGGTCCACGCATGTGCGGAAACACGCCGGCCGGTCCACGCATGTGCGAGATCACCCCGGCCGTTCCGCGCATGCGCGAACTTGCGCCGGCCCTTCGGCGCCGGCTGGAGCAGCGGGGATGACTCCGGCGGGAACCTAGCCGTCTAGAAAGGTGAGAATTCCTCACTTTGGGGGGCCGTTGACGCAGGAGTCATTGGCGCTGGTTTTCCCGCCGGTGTGGGGACATAGCTCCATTTTTAGAGATTCCCGCCCAGGGTTTATTTTGTGAATACAGAGGGGATGTGCAATACTGCCCGGAATCCCAATGGACGGTATTTTCCATCCCGCCAGCAGTGGCTCCTGCAGATGCAGCAGTCCATTCAAACTTCCATTAACTTCAGCGGGACTGGGAGACTCCGCCAGCCCGAGGAACTGGAAAATCGCGGACAAATGCATACGCTTTCAGATTATAAAGAATTAGTCAGGCAGGTTCTGACTGATATTTTTTTAAAAAATCAAGGTAAATCGTAACTGGATGGAAAGGTGTGGTGGTGCGAGACTTAGACGCAGCGGGACTGGAGGAGGAATGGTGACAGACAGGAGAAGGGGTGTTCAAACCAACACCCTGCTAACTTCAAGTAAATGAGAGAATCCGACAGAGACGCTGATTTCAGATTCCCAACATTGGTAGTATTTTAGTTTTGCGTTGGTGATCTATCAGTTCATTGTGGAATCGGAGTCTGCTGAGATTGGGAATCCTGTAGAATGTACGGTGGAATTTTCTGATCTTCCTGTCCCGCCCATGTGAATGGACATTTCAATGGCTCGCCAGACCACCGCGGGTAAAACCGGCGGGTAAAACCGCCGGCGGCGTGCTGGAACTTTCCGGCCTGTGTGCTTTGCTACAGGCTACACTTGTTGAAGACTTGCACATGGGCATGGGGTGGCCCTTTCAGACAGAAAGCACCCCCAAAGAATTTTTCATTATCCGACAGGCCGATGGTCATAGAACCATAGCATCCCCACAGTGCAGAAGGAGGTCATTCGACCCATCGCGAAAGAGCACTCTGCCTATCCCCGTAACCCCACCTAACCTTTTAAAAAAAAAATTTAGATTACCCAATTATGTTTTCCAATTAAGGGGCAATTTAGCGTGGCCAATCCACCTAGCCTGCACATTTTTGGGTTGTGGGGGCGAAACCCACGCAAACACGGGGAGAATGTGCAAACTCCACACGGACAGTGACCCAGAGCTGGGATTGAACCTGGGACCTCAGCGCCGTGAGGCAGTTGTGCTAACCACTCGGCCACCGTGCTGCCCCCTGCCGCCCCCCCCCCCCCCCCACCTCCCACCTAACCTGAATACCTTTGGACACTAAGAGGCAATTTATCATGGC
Organism: Scyliorhinus torazame; assembly: GCF_047496885.1. Classification (NCBI taxonomy): domain Eukaryota; kingdom Metazoa; phylum Chordata; class Chondrichthyes; order Carcharhiniformes; family Scyliorhinidae; genus Scyliorhinus; species Scyliorhinus torazame. Next base: position 8,806,657 of record NC_092734.1, read on the forward strand.
CAATCCTCCTAACCTTCCCATCTTTGATCTGTGGGAGGAAACCGGAGCACCCGGAGGAAACCCACGCAGACACGGGGAGAACGTACTAACTCCACACAGTCACCCAAGGCCGGAACTGAACCCGGGTTCCGGGAGGTGTGAGGCAGCAGTGCTAACCACTGTGCCACCTTCAGGAAGCATTAAAACAACCTTTTCCCCCAGCTCCAATTGTTTTAATTACGAATAAAGCTTTAAGTGTTCCAAGAAGGAAACAGTGCTTCACTGGGGTAGACCTTTTCCAGCTTCTTGCCCTAAGCGAAATGGTGCTCCAAAACAAAAGCTTTAAGTCTTGAGACACTGGATGTTAACGTACGCAATGGCAGACACAGACCCAACATGCGGCTAACCTGGATGCTACACTCACCTACTTAGCTTCTGTTACAATTAATCCCAGCAACAAATTTAAAAAAGCAATTTTGTTTTTCAAATTATTATTTATCCTCAGTGTTTGGGCAGTGACAGCATTTATTGACCACCCCCAACTTACCTCGAAACGAAGGTCTTGAGCTTTCTCCTGAACAATGACAGACAATGTGGTGAAGGTACTCCCATCACGTTGTGGAGCGTTACCAAGGAATGGTGACAATGGAAATATCTGTAGGTTTATGTCAAGACTTACCATGTGAAGCAACCATGGAACCACTCGCCAGAAAGCACCCACAGAGTACCAACCCGGCCTTTCCCTTGGATACATGCAACTTTTTTTATTAAAAGAAAAATATATTTAAATATTCTAAATGCTCCAACAAAAAAAAAACGGTTCTTGATCACAGTGAGAGTCAGCACAATAGCCTTACCCAAGATGGCGTCCTGGGATTTACAGGTGTCACATACTGTTATAACCTGCCTGCTTACCACTGGCTGGGGCCTAATGGCAATCCCACAATCCTTAGGGAGTATGAGCTTCCCCAATGAGGGGGGCGGAGAAATCATTAGCAGGTTCCTGCATAAATAAAGCTGGCCAATTTGGAGCCAGCTAGAGAGGAGTGAGCAGCAAGGGAGTACTGCTGCTGCTGTTACATATATATATGTTATTGTAAATAAAGTTTTCTTTCTGTTCTACAAACTTGTGCTGGATTCTTCGTGGCCCTCACAAAACATACCTTGGAGACAGGGACTGTGGGGAACATTAATAGGTGCCACCTTGCCTTGGAGTTGGAATAAGTCACCCAATAAATGTTTGAACTAAGTTCGAGAGCTCAGTGTGCTGGAGACAGCTTAACAGGATGAAGTAAGTGCTAATTCGTGGAAGAAACCTGTGTAGGAAATTTAGTCTTAACTATTGATACATTAATTATGTTTTATAACCTTGCTGAAAAGAGAGACGTGCTCATCTTGCGCTCATCAGGACAAATGCAAAGTTGTCAAATTTCAAATGATCACAACAATTTATACCGCTGGAGAAAAGGGAACTGATCATCTGGCAGGTCTGTTTGGCTGATATATCACCATGGAGAAACAGGGAATTATAGGCTCCCCAAGTTCCCCGGATAATTCAAAAAAAGGTGCAAGGCTCGAACATATTCAAACTTATTCAGTTGAACATAATCCTTTTGTTTGCAGAGAACGGGTTCCTGTGTAAAACTTTGTTGCACTCAGGATTGTTCAGCAAGTGCTGCCCAATCGCAGAATCATTTCTAACAATAGGCATTTTGTTTTAGGCTTTGCAAACATGGCTGGCTGAGTACGGTCTGCACTCTGCCTTGCTGCAAACAGCTGAAGGAACATGCTTTCTGATTCGCTCAAACAATCGGTGGGACCTATGGCCTAAGTACCTGGTACAGCAGCGGCATTTGAAACATACATAATTGGCGTGATGCAGTGGATAAAAGTTCAAGTTTGCTTTCAGGCACATTCAGCTGGGTGTTTCTTGTTGGCTGCAGTGCTGGGAATCAGGCCTCTATTCAACGGCACTATTTTGTTTTTGGTCTCGGAGAGTTTCTCTCCAGTGAGGTCGCACTCAGAGAGATTTCCTGCGAACTGACCTTGCCAACAGGAACGGCAACTCACAGATTGGAGCAGCATTTTGAACCGCAGCCCCGATCTTTCTCCCCCACCCGTTTCACACCCCCTCCCTCCCCCACTTTATTCTCCCCTCCCTTAAACCTCCCCAACCTTTTCGAGACCCGTGGGAACCGCCCATCACCCTCCCTTCAATGAGCAAGGCTCCCCTGGACCTGAACCCCGACACCAGGGCACCGTGGAACTGCCAGCCTGACTCCAGGGCAGTGCCGTGATGCCGGCTGCCAGGGTGAGTGCCAGTGTACTACCCCGCCCTGACCCCAACCACCTGGGAATCTCTAATGGCCTGTGAGACCTCTCCGAGCTGCCGTTACGCCTGGTCCACGTTTGTCTGGAAACCAGTGCTAAACAGCACCCTGGCGAGGCCTGGCACACACCGCCGTTGGGTCCTAGGTGACGGGTGAATCCAGCGTCTGGGCATTTACGGTGATTTGAATCTCGCCCAGTGAGGATGAGATCCAGATCACGCCGGGCGGAGCGGAACCGATTTGAGGCTCTCCCAGGAGTCACCCGGCCCGCCCAATAAATGTAAAGTGGATGTCAGACTGTGGGTGGAATTCTATTTTGACCAAAGTGCGGAGATGTGTGTCTCTGACAGTGCCAGTCCCAGAATAATGGGAGCTTGCGCCTGATTCAGTGCTTGGAAGCTCACTCATTGTGCACAAGGAAGTTCCCCTCTGACAGTTCTGGCAGGCCAGCAGCTGATTCCCCTGCCTGCCCTCTTCGAAGGCCCTAGCGACGTATTCAAACACCAATTCACCAGACTTATATCCCTTTCGCCAGCTCACCTGAGCTCACCAGACCGCGCAGGATATCAGCAACCCAGAGGGAAAAGGCAAACACGCCTCAAGAAGAAATCTGTTACTTGATTCAACCACCCTCCCACTGCGCCCATCATCTGCGAGGGGTCCAGGCCCCACTTGGACCTCTACCCATCACATCTGGAGTCTTCATCCACCCCTTCCAGTAAAAGCCCTTTAACCCCCTTGTTTGCGAGATTACCATGCAGCCTTGTCAGGGTCCAGCACCCCTCCCCTCGGTCTTCACACTGCCTTCCATTGTTCATCTTCAGTCCACCTCCTTGCCCCTTTTCCTGCCATCGTGAGCCATCGCCCTTACCTCCCCCACTTCTTGCACCGCCCTCCTTCCACATTGCCCCCTCCCTCCTTGTCTTTGTTAGGTCATAGGTTCGCACTGTTGCTTCACAACACCAGGGTCCCAGGTTCGATTCCCGGCTTGGGTCACTGTCTGTGCGGAGTCTGCACGTTCTCCCCGTGTCTGTGTGGGTTCCCTCCGGGTGCTCTGGTTTCCTCCCACAAATCCCGGAAGACGTGCTTGTTAGGTGAATTGGACATTCTGAATCCTCCCCCGTGTACCCGAACAGGTGCCAGTGTGGCGACTAGGGGCTTTTCACAGTAACTTCATTGCAGTGTTAATGTAAGCCTACTTGTGACAATAATAAAGATTACTATTATTATCCCCTCCCTTACCCCAGCCAGGCCTCACCTCGCCCTCCACTTCCAGTTGAATTTTGGACCTTTGTTGCGGGGGCTGCAATAGTCCCACAGAACAGTTCTGTCCAAAGAACAAGGAAGATTACAGCACAGGAACAGGCCCTTCAGCCCACCAGGCCTGTGCCGATACGATGAACTCTGGTGTGGCACCAAGAGGGAAAGAGACCCCAATATTGCCCAACCGCGGGCGCAGTACTGATCTGATTCAGTAACATAGGAGGGTCCATGGGGCCAGCAGCCCAGTGCCGTCTATGAGGACCAGTTGGGCACAGAGATGGAGGCAGGAGTGGGTCTGCCTGGGCAGAGTGGTAAACAGCACATCAGGAGCAGCGCGGCACCATGACAGAAAGTTGTCGCACACACCCCAAAGTCTCTGGCTAACTGAGGACCGCCTCGTGCACGCCACATTCTAGCAATCGGGTTTGACGCCGATGTAAGTTCCCGCTGGCATGATGCAAGATTGAAAGGGCTGATGGGAAGCCAGCGGGCTGCTGTTTGAATGAGCATTCATGAGCTGCGAATGGTCTTTGCATCAGCTGCCGGTGGGAAGAGCGACCCGCCATTAACCCGGCACTGGGAGAATTACAGGGGGATTTGACACCGGTGGGTTTCCCGCATTTTAGCTCCTGCCAGAGTGCGCCCGTCCGCCACCAAACCGCCATGGGCTGTTTACGAGAATCCCGCCCAATGAGAGAAAGAAAGACTAGTGAGTGATCTGTAATTCTGATGATCAAACACGACAGCGAGAAGTTAATGACCTTTTCTTTAATTTGAAAAAATCTCATTAGGTCAGCTTAACGGGGTTTTCGTTCAAGCTTCTGAAAATCTCACAACACAACAGATATTTGTAAAATAAGCTCGCGCTCAATACAATTTGACTTTCGTCACAGCCCCATTAAAGATATGCTTTATAACATGCAAATTGACTTAAGATTAATGCTTATTTATTCCTTGGTCGTTACTGACAATCTCGCTGTTCCCAACTGATAATTCAAGGCGGTGAATTAAAATGATAAATCACTCCCGGGGTGTTGTTATTTAACTCTGCACATCCCACACCACGTTCAGGAATCTCTTTGAATGTTAAAATCTTGAATAGTGCAAACAGACCAAATGAAAAGATCCAATGATATTTTTCTGGTTATTTCAAAATTTTGTTTTTGTTCAATCTTTAGGTGGTTCCAGGGCATTTGCCGTACAATTACTGAGAGAAAAGTTCAGTGTTGCTATATTTCATAGAATCATAGAATTTACAGTGCAGAAGGAGACCATTTGGCCCATCGAGTCTGCACTGGCCCTTGGAAAGGGCACCCTACCTAAGCCCACACCTCCACCCTATCCCCGTAACCCCACCTAACCTTTTTGGACACTAAGGGCAATTGATCATGGCCAATCAACCTAACCTGCACATCTTTGTGCACTGTGGGAGGAAACTGGAGCACCTGGAGGATAGCACTATGCTACCCTGCCCCCCCGGTGGTTGGAATAGGACTCTCTGTGTGGAGTTTGTACGTTCTCCCCGTGTCTGCGTGGGTTTCTTCCGGGTGTTCCAGTTTCCCCCAACAGTCCAAAAATTAGGTGGAATGGCTGTGCTAAATTGCCCCTTAGTGTCCAAAGGTTAGGTGGGGATAGGGTGGGGTATTGGGCCCAGGTGAGTGCTCTTTCGAAGGGTCAGCATAGACTTGATGGACCGAATGGCCTCCTTCTGCACTGTAGGGATTCTATGATTGTAGCAGGAATGAGACATTCAGTTCTTCAAGTCTATTCCCCCATTGAATAAGATCTGTGCATCTGCTCCATCTGGTTGTCCTGGTCCCATATCCCTTAATATTCTTGCTGAACAAAAGAATAATCTATCAATCTCAGTTATGAAATTTATTGTTGGTCCACACCCTCAGCCTTTGAAGGCGAGAGTTCCACGTTTCCACTACCTCTTCACTGAAACAGTGCTTCCTGATATATAACCCCTGGAGAGCCCAACTCTAAGTTTAAGCTGTATCAAGGAGGCGCCTAATTTGAATCCTCCTTTGCTTACCCCCGTTGCCCTGTCTCAGAGACTTGCCCTGACTATAGGGAAGATCCTAGGATCCATTCAGCATTATCTCAGCAGCAAATTCAGAACTTGACTTGTCGAAATTCCAGGAAAGAACACTGAGCTGTCAGACTTTAATGTAATGTAAAAATAATAGGACACCAACGTTGTCTGTTGGTTTATTAGAACTAGTAAACTGGGCGCTCATTGCTACTGCCTCAAATCTTCATCAAACTTGGAACAACAGCATTCCTCCAATCTCCACGAACTCTTAATCTGTTGTGTATCCCTCACTTTCTTCGTCCTACCATTGACTTCAATACTTGGTCATCAGCTCTGGGTCTCTTAATTTCTCCCCCTTTCACTCCCATTTTAAGGCATTTCTTAAGAACATTTTTCTTTGACCAATATTTTGCTCATCTCTTAGTGTTCCCTTCTTTGACTCAGGGCCAGATTTCATCCGCTATCCGCGCCTGTGAAGCACCTTGGGGTGTTTTACTAGGTTGAAGGTACTATATAAATGCAAGTAGTTTTTGTTGTTGTAGTGGTTCACAATAAGGGATCACCAACAAATTGTTTTTTCTTGCTAACATGTATATCTAGTCAACTAATACAAAACAGTACTGTCGCCTTTGATGACGGCAGAATCAACATCTCCGAAAATGTTGTGAGACCATACCATAAAAATAGGGAGCAGAGTACACCATTCGGCCCATCGAGCCTGCTCCACTGCTCCATCATTCAATACGATCAAGGTTGATGTAGGCTTCAACTCCACTTTTCCGCCAATTCGCCATATCCCTTGATTCCCCGAAAGACCAAAAATCTGGTTATCTTAATCTCAAATAAATTCATTTTTGGAGCATCCTGACCTGGGGTGAAGAATTCCAATGTTTCGCAACTCTGAATGAAGACATTTCTCCTTATCGCTAAATGATCAGTCTCTTATCCTGAGGCTGTGGCCCCCGCACCACCCCACCCCCCCCCCCCCTCTCCCCCCCGCCCCCGTGTTTTGGATTCCCCGACCAGTGGAAGCGACCTCTACCCGGTATCCACCTTTTCAAAGCCCTTCAGAATCATGTAGGCGTCAATGAGATCGCCTCCCGTTCTTCTGAACTCCACAGAATAAAGGTCCAATTTACTCAACCTCTCATCACAGGACAACCCTCTCGTCCCAGAGGGCAACGTAGCGAACCCTTCGCCGTACTGTCTCCAATGCAAGTTTATCCTTCCTTAAATATGGAGGCTAGAATTGCACACGGTACTTCCAGAAGTGGGCTCACCAAAGCCCTGGACAACCGCAGATATATTTCTTTATTCTTGTATTCCTGTCCCCTCGCAATAAAAATAAATTGCCCTCCTAATTGTTTGCCTGTCCACAGAGTAACCTTTTGAGTTACCTTGCATGCGAACACCCAGGTCTCACCAAGGATCAACATTTACGAGTTTGACACCTTCCCCTCACTGGCTTGGAGGAGGCACTCAGCAGAGTTTGAACCTACAACTTGCCTGACCTGCCGGTCAGAGAGGCATCAACTCAGGAAGAGGAGCTATCAGGATTTGCCAGCACTTCAGTACGTTGAGGTTCCCTACCTGCAGCCTGCACACTGTGCAACGTCAGATTTCCACAGCACAGACTTAGCAATAAGAAAATCTCAGAGTGGGATGTTGCAAATCAATCTGTGCTTCTCGTTCGATATCTGCTTGATAGACAGGGTGAGATAGAGAACAGCCTCCTGGGCCCCACTCTCCTGGAACTTTAATTAAGCAAAGGTCCCAATCCCAAAGTCAGAACACCATCAGCGCATTAACAAAAAGCAAATCTTTATTTGATAGAACTCTGGGGAACCACTGCGAAAAAGTACAAACAAAAGACACAAATAAAAGGAACAATCAAATAAGTCAACCTTATTACACGTAGAGAGAAAGAAAATTAATTCATTTCACCAGATCAAGCTGATAAAACATGGATTAATCTGGTCTTTGGAGGATAATTTATGTTCAAGTGCGTAAAGAAACAAAAATGAGGAAAGTCACATCTTATTACTTCCACAGGATTATTATGTAAAGCTTTGCTGTGTCAGAACTGTAATGAAACAATACGCAGTCAGTACAGCCTGATATACATGTGATAATGGTGCCCTGTTACAGCTGCTGTTTTTCACCTCAGTAACGGGAATTAAACTGAGCAATGTAATTACATCTAAACTCGCCAATTTATTTCGAGACAAAAGAAAATAGTTTTTCCACCCTGCAGCCTAGTCTCCTCAGGGGGACCCTCAGGTACGTGCTAACTAGCTTTTTATATCTTTCTCATGACTAACATTTGTATCTTGCATGACCTCTGGAGTCAAGCAGACACAATACAAATAAACTAAACAGCGGACAGGACATCCTGATGTGCGCCATTATGGTAAATTAGTACAGACCACATTTTGTTGCACTTCTGTTGCAACCACTGGAGATGTAACATCAGAAAATCCTTAAAACACTGGTGAGAAAATATGTTGAACGGTATGATTCAGGCGGATATTACAGGCGCCTGTCACGTAGATTTAAATATCGCTTGGTACTGTTTATTCATGGAATCCCTACAATGCAGAAGGAGGCCATTCAGCCCATCAAGCCTGCACCAACCTTCCAGAAGAGCACCCCAACTAGGCCCACTCCCCCGCCCCATCCCCATGACCCCACCTAACCGTTGGACACTAAGGAACAATTTAGCAGAGCCAATCCACCTAACCTGCACATCTTTGGACTGTGGGAGGGAACCCGAGAACCCGGAGGAAACCCACGCAGACACAGGGAGAACATGCAAACTCCACACACAGGCTGGAATTGAACCCGGGTCCCTGGCGCTGTGATGCAACAGTGCTAACCACTATGCCACCGTGCCGCCCCTGTCAGCCCCCTGACATCTGTGAGTTATCGGCACCAGTCAGCTCAACTGCCACTAATAGTAATGGGGGGGGGCAAGCATGATGGGTTGAGATTGACTTCGCCAAATCAGATCAAATTGGCCAGAAACCTTCAAAATTAACGAAGGAGATTTTCTTTAAAAATACCAGGATGTTTTCCAAGGTGCAAGGCCCAAAACCAAAGATTAATGTGAATCCAGAGGCCATGCCCAAGATTTACAAAACCCAACTTGTGCCTGTGCCTTATGTGGGAAGGTTGAGTCTGGACTCAAGCTACTGGGAGAATTAGGCATCACCCAGCCAGTAGAGTTTTCAGAGTGGGCAGCTCCCACCGTACCAGTGGTCAAGTCCGGTGGAACCATTAGATATGTAGGGATTATATGTTACCTGTGCATCAGGCAGCAAAAGTGGACCGATATTCAATGCCAAGAATTGAAGATTTATATGCCAAATTAGCAGGAGGTTTAACTTAATCTCAATTTGAAATGGGCCATGTGTACCACCAAGAATTAGAATGAGGCATCTAGAGAATTTGGTAATATAAATATCCACAAAGTCTTGTACCAGTAAACCCGGCGACCTTTCGGAGCCTCAGCGGCCCGTGCGGGTTTCCAGCACATGATGGAACGTTTGCTGCAGGACTTAACAAAGGTGGATGTCGATCCAGATGATATACTGATTATCGGAGAATCTGAGGAGGAGAACCGAGAAAATCTCAAAGAGGTTTTCCAAAGGTTTAAGAAGGTCAGAGTAAGGTTAAAAAGGGAAAAGTGTAGGTTCCCGGCTCATGAAATGACATTCTTTGGGTTCAGAGGAGGCATCAGGGGCTGCACGCCGCGGAGGACAAGAGGGAAAAAGGAAGCACCGGCCCCCAAAGATGTGTCAGAATTAAACTATTTTTTAGGAGTGGTGAATTATAATGCAAGATTTATTCCTAATTGTTCGACAGTAATAATCTTTAGTGTTATCACAAGTAGGCTTACATTAACACTTCAGTGAAGTTACTGCGAAAAGCCCCTAGTTGCCACACTCCAGCGCCTGTTCGGGTTCACTGAGGGAGAATTCAGAATGTCCAATTCACCTCACAGCTCGTCTTTCGGGACTTGTGGGAGGAAACCGGAGCACCCGGAGGAAACCCACACAGACACGGGGAGAACGTGCAGACTCCGCACAGACAGTGACACAAGCTGGGAATCGAACCTGGGTCCCTGCCGCTGTGAAGCAACAGTGCTAACCACTGTGCTACTGCGCCGCCCCTACTCACACACTGCGCAAGAAGCACCAGAGGTGAATCTAGAATCGTAGAATTTACAGGGCAGAAGGAGGCCACTTGCCCCATTGAGTCTGCACCGGCCCTTGGAAAGAGCACCCTACCCAAGCCCACACCTCCACCTGGGTCCTTTAGCCCAGTAACCTCACCCAAATGTTTTTGGACACTAAGGGCAATTTAGCATGGCCAATCCGCCTAACAAGCACATCTTTGGACTGTGGCAGGAAACCGGAGCACCCGGAGGAAACCCACGCAGACACGAGGAGAACATGCAGACTCCGCACAGACAGTGACCCAAGGCGGGAATCGAACCATGAAGCAACTGTGCTAACCACTGTGCTACCCTGCCACCCTGGTATTGGAAGGAGCATCATTAAGATGCGTTTGAAGAGGTTAAACTATCTTCGCAGTCATCTCGTCTCTTAGTTCATGTTAACCCCTCAAAAGAGATCATTCTTACCTGTGACACATCTCCTTACAGAATCGAAGCGATTTATCGCGTAAGATGGAAGATGGTGCAGAAAGACCTATTGCCAATGCCTCAAGGACTGTGACTGATGATGGAAAAGTTTAATCCCAAATTGAAAAACGTGGACTAGCCGTAATCTTTGGAGTGAAGAAGTTCCATCAATACATTTATGGATGGTACTTCGTAGTAGTTACTGACCACAAACCCCTGTTGAGCTTATTTAGGGAGGATAAGGCCAGTCCTCCCATAGCATCAGTGAGGATCCAACACTGGGCTATAATATTAGCAGTTTACAAGTACACTCCCTTATTACAGAGTATCCCACCCTCCACCAGCACCATAGCAAATAGTTTTGCTCTAAACCTTCTCGATACATTACCCATGTCAGCACGACAGGTCAGGTTTTGTATCTAGAGGGACCCCGTATTATCTACAGTTAAGCATATGGTCCTCCGCGGTTGGCATTATGATAACAGGTCTGAGCAATTAAGCCCCAGGGTGAGTGCACGGTCAATTCCAGCCCCCCTTGCCCCGGAGCCCCAACACAAGTGAATTAACCAATAATTTGCATAAGGTTCCAAGATCTTTGGCCCTTGACTGCTCCAGTGTCTTACAGGCACCAGATTTATGAGTGAAAGACAACAACTGTTTATTTATAACAACAATAGAGTTAAGACATGCAATAATCACAACAGAATAAAGGCCAGCTAATCTACTAATCCCTCCCTTTTTACTGTCCCACCCTGTACCTAAACACACACAAGGCATACACGCACAGTGGGAGGGGGAGGGGACAAATAAAAGAGGATTAATGTATGATGATAAGTGCCCTTGCTTTGGATGTTGAAGCTGATTTTCAGCTGACTGTCCTTCCAGGATGCGGAGTGATTGAGAACCAATGGTTGAATGTCTAACGAGGATCTTCTGGCTGGAATATTTGGTCTGAATCCCCCAGGCTGTGGGATTGCCTCTGGGGAGTCACTTCCACTTTTATTAACCTGAGCCTTTACTCAGAAGATCACCTCAGGCCTGAGTAATTCTTATTTGGTTCCAACTCCACCCCTAGCTTTGCAGAGTTCCCCTCACGAGATTTTAAAGATGGTTCTTTAAACAACTCGCCCTGCCTGTAGCTCAGCTGATGGTGGACTGAACTTCCTTGCAGGTCAATCTGATTGTAGAGAGAGAAAGGTCTTTACTTTGAACCTGTCAGGCAGAGTCCATCAGGTAAGAGAGAGAACCAAGCTTATATCCTCCAGCTTTTTGATCAAAACAAAACACTCACAGGCTGGATAGAGAGGAAACGCTGGTGCATATTTACCTGGAGGGAGCACCAGCCAGTGTTTGAGAGAGTCTTATCCTTTTTAGGGAGAGATCTTCCTTCAGCTCTGAGTTTAAACTGGAACTAACTTGGAAACAGTCTCACAGAGAAAAGGAACATTCCAGAACAGTAACAATCAGCATTGATGACCAACTGAGGGCCTGGCAAAGTAAATAGCTCATTGGCCGACAGCCAAGTCCATCAAGATGCATCTTCACCGATGTCAGCACATCTGGCTGGATTCCATTTTTTAAAAAATTAAAGGCGAAGTCCATCTTAAAGGCATAGGCAAATCTTTGTCCAGGTACAAAAGTTATAGGAGCCAAAGCAATGGAGAATAAAGGATATACACAGGGAAAACAAGATTTAAACAGGAGGATCCTTACAATATGGGAAGACTAAATTGTGAACACTGCGCACCTTTATGGGGAACAAAGGTGGCCGTCCCCACTCCTGCTAGAAAGTTATTACAATAGTTACATTGTGCCCATCCTGGGATGACAAGAATGAAGATGCTCACACGCAGCTATGTGTGGTGGCCCGGGTGGACGTATCAGAGAATCTGGTCAAACAATGTGACCAATGTCAACTGCAGCAATGGTTGCTGTCTGCAGCCCTAATGCACCCTTGGGCACGGCCAGATCGAGCATGGGTGCGACTAAATGTCGCTTTTGCAGGCCCATTCATGGCCACCATGTTCCTGCTCACAGTAGATGCGCACGCCAAGTGGTTGGCATACACGAAATGAAGTCCATGACCACATCAGCAATGGGAGGGAAAATGCGACAGACATTCGCCACCCACAGGTTGCCCCAGATGCTAGTCTGGAATAATGGGCCTGCGCTCACTCGGGTAGAGTTCCAGCATTTCATAAGCGCTCAACATCTTCAAACCGCTCCCTACCACCCTGCTTCAAGGGCACTGGCCCACCGGGCCATCCAAACATTCAAAAGCCGCCATGAAGAAACAGTCATCAGCGTCTCTACAAACTAAACTGGCCCATTTCCTGCTCATCCATCGAACAACACCTCATATCAGCACAAGTGTTACACCTGCCCAGTTGCTAATGGGCAGGCGCATTGGGACAAGGTTGTATCTAGTATTTCTGAATTTGGTGAGGAGGATGGCGACAAAACCGAACGCACAGAAGAAACACCTCAACTCGACAAAAACTGAGAGAACATTTCAGGTGGATGACGATGTAAGGAATTTTGGTGCTGGTCCAAACTGGACTTATAAGGGACTGTGTTGAGATAGATTAGTTGTATGATATTGCGAATAGTTCCATTGCTATTGAAATGTGTTAATCAGGAAGCTAAAGGGGGAGGGGTGTGGTAACGTGGCACTTTAAGGGGCGGGTTCTCGGAAGGGCGTGTGATCTGTTCGGCCAATCGGAATGGAGCAGGCGAATCCTAGGACTGTGCGGGGTTTTCCTCGCCAGTTTGGGTCTGGAGTCGTGGAGTATGGTGGCCTTTATCTCACTCTCTGCAAATAGTCACTTACTTTAATAACTTGTTTATTTGTTGAACTACTTTGTGGTCACCAGCCTTATAGGGAGCTACAGTGACCATTGTTTATAAAATGGCCTCCGAAAACTCCCGTTCACTCTGCGATCAGGTATGTGACTCGTGCCCCTTTTCACACCCATCACAATGACCTGTCCTGTACTCCCTGATTAACCGGCTCTCATTGCACAAAAGGCACCAACTCCACCGCCGTCTGATCATTTATCGAACCTTGCTTGGAAAAACACCGTTGTCACATTCTGCTTATAAGCTGAGCTCACAAGACTTGATCCAATTGGTCAGTGATGCACGATCAATTGCTACTGAAGCGAGATTGTAGTCCAATTGAAGGCATTGATGAACAAGTAGTTACCCCAGCAGCTCCAGTACAGAATGACTGCTGTGGGTGAAACACAGACTCTTATGCTCCGCCTGCTGGGTAGAACCAGCAGGCAGGTTCCACCACTCATACTACAGTATAAGGTACATCCCACCTAGGTACCGCGATACCCCTAATATAGCCTACCATAGTCAGGAAGAGTGAGCAGTGTCTTTGGTCGTAATTTATTTCAGTTTGAGGCTGGAATCAGGTACAACTAAAGTGGACGCTAACTCATTTTATTACAGTGGTTGTCTTTTGCCTAACGGTTAAGGCCTCTGTTGACTGAGACTTGGTACTTGCTAAATTCTCAATTCACTGCTCATTTGTGTTTTTAGTGGTAATCCGAATTGTATTGTTGTGTAATTTGTGTTGCTGCTGCCTTGGCCTCTTGGTCAGGCTATTATTGCAAAGGGAAATTGGCTCCCAATTGACTCACCTGGCGACATGAAGGCTAAATAAATAGATCTGGGAACTTCTTCCATCAATTCTATTTATAAGTTTAAGCCAGGAGAAGAAGCTGTAAAATTACAATAAAACAAATTGGCCGAATTTGAGTACCTCCAGTTGCGATTGTTTGAAGTAGGTATATTGCAGTTCCTGTTTTGTGTATTGAGCGATAAAAACTGCATTAAAGCAAAATTGGAAATACCTTTGTGTCCAGTGACTGCAATTGTTTCAATCTCATTGTAATGGAACTCAGTTGGACAGAAACAAATTTAACTGTCCCAAGTAATCGTTCAGCTTATTCATTGTGCCTCGCAACAAACTTCTCCAATCGGCGACTAACTTTAGGAAGTGAGATACCCTCAATTACAACTCGAGAGAGATGATTGGTAATACAAAGGCTTTAATTAGCAGAGAACCAGTCAGCTACCGAGAAGTGTGCTCACTGCCCACTGGACATTACCTTATATATGGCTCCCTGGGGGGGTGGGGCCGGAGGCGGAGTCCCCCAGGGTTCCAAACCCGGTCTTAAAGGGATCATCACATTAAAGGTGCAGTAACCATTCATCACAGGAAGTGTATGAAACACAACTCCCAATGCCGGCACTGGAACATTGGGTGCGACTTTGCAGTTGTGTTTACCACGTGGGAGATTCCTGTATTGGCCGTAAAATCGCGAGCGAACTAGGAAATGCAAATCTCGGGGGCGATATTCGAACCCGAGGCGGGTATCGAACCTGGCGCTGTGAGGCAGCAGTGCTGATTATTTTTATGATTTGTGTTTATCACCACCCCCCCCCCCCCCCCCCCCCCCCCACCCGCCGGTCATGAGTTGCATTTATCTGGGTCCCCGGGCCCCTGTGTCCTGGCCTCAGCTCCCTCTACAGCTGGCACCCTGGAGGGTAATGGCGACCTTCGATAGCCCCTCCAGATGTAAGGTCACCAGGTTCTCAGTTTGGTACATCAGTGTGACGTCACGATAAATATTCCGCAAGGTGGAAGTCACGTCGGGAGGGTTCGCTAATAATGTGCTGATGCATTTAAGTGAGATTGCTGACCTTCCATGTTGGGATTCTTGTTATGCCACTGGCGAGGGGCCTCGAACATCGGAAAATGCATCGCGTTTCCCGATCCTCGCTGTATTTTGCACCTGTGTTGCCAGTCTCACTGATGGTTAAGGCAGGCTGAACATTGGCCCAGACGCCTGGCATGTGTGGGAGGTGAGAGGGTGCGAGTATGTGAGGAGCAGATTAGTAGGGTTGGTGATGGTTGGAACCATGGCAAGTTTGGGACCCAGTGAGGTGGCTGGGGGTTAGATCACTGTACACGTGTGATAGGTGTGTTAAAGGGAATCAGCGGGAGACATGAGGAGACAGACGTACCCTGGCTGCACGAACAAGGTCATTGCTCTTCTTTCGGCACTGTAGCCCCATGCTCTGGTGGAGTGAGCTGGAACTCACTATGGTGGCCATGGCCTCCCAGGCAGGGTTGGTGAACTTGCACGCTGGATGTCTGGTCGATCACTGGTACACGATGTCACGGCCTCTGCTCGGCACCATCCAGAGGTTTGGTGAAGGTTCCCTCCGTGAATTGCTCTTCCTGGCGGCCATTCCCCCGACTGTTCTTGGAACAAGTGCTGGGGAGGTGTCATGATATCCACATCAGCATATCATGGTGCAATCACACACACACTGATGGACAGGCAGTTGGACCAACCAGCACACACATAACATCGCAGCCAATCACCAGTGAGAGCACACGCACTATAAAACAGGGAACACCACAGTTCCCGCTCATTCTACCAGGAGACAGCTCAGAGCACAGAGCTCACAGCGTGCCACTCTGACATACACCATGTGCTGAGTGCCTCACTAAGATAGTGATAGGGCTGGGTCCACAGGTTAGCTGGTGAAGCACGTACCCAAGCCAGCAGTTAGTTGTTACCGTTGTTTAGACAATAAAACAGAATTGTACCATCTACAGCCGTGTTGGATCATTTGTGCAGCAGAACACCCAACACGACATGATACCAGTAGTGGACGCCAACCAGCGACTGTGAGACCTGCCTGCACCCTTTCAGAAATCGGCCATCCTGCTCCATGGAAACCATCAGCCCGCCACAGCCGCTCCGAATCGCTGGAAATCTCGGCGTCAATTGGAAGCTGTTTAAACAGCGCTTCCAGCTCTTCCTAGAATCCACAGACAGGGAGAATGCATCGGACACCAGGAAGATCGCCCTCCTCCTCTCCACGGCGGGGCAACACGCCATCCACATCTACAACTTCCTGGTGTTCGCGGAAGGCGAGGACAAAACAAAATATAATACGGTGCTTCTGAAGTTCGACGAACACTTCAGCGTGGAAGTCAATGAGAGCTTCGAGAGGTACCTCTTCCAGCAGCGCCTGCAGGGTAAAGATGAGCCTTTCCAATCTTACTTGCAGCACGGTAGCATTGTGGATAGCACAATTGCTTCACAGCTCCAGGGTCCCAGGTTCGATTCTGGCTTGGGTCACTGTCTGTGCGGAGTCTGCACATCCTCCCCGTGTGTGCGTGGGTTTCCTCCGGGTGCACCGGTTTCCTCCCACAGTCCAAAGTTGTGCAGGTTAGGTGGATTGGCCGTGATAAATTGCCCTTAGTGTCCAAAATTGCCCTTAGTGTTGGGTTGGGTTATGGGGATAGGGTGGAGGTGTTGACCTTGGGTAGGGTGCTCTTTCCAAGAGCCGGTGCAGACTCGATGGGCTGAATGGCCTCCTTCTGCACTGTAAATTCTATGATAATTGACACACATCCGTATCCTCGCACAGTCCTGCGGCTCTGAGGCCGCCTCCGACTCCATGCCCAACACGACAGGAGGCATTTGAAAAGAGTGCCCGTCTGTTTACAGAGAAGTTATCCAGGGGCAAGTGACTCAGAAGCCCCCACAAGAGCGCGGTGTGAAATACTTGAGGAAAAAAACATCTTTGTTAAAGAGGCTGAATAAACTGTGACTTTTCCCGGCAGGATCCTTCCTGGTTTTCTCGTCAGGACCGACACTTTGAAAACAATATTCCACCCATTATGTTCCAACACCTTATATATAGATGGATTGGGCTGTAGTAGGTTGGTGCCTAGATAAAGAAATAGTGTTAAAAAAACATACCAATTCTACTGATCCAGATGAAGTTAACTCTAAACCAATCGTTTGGAACACTGTTAAGTTATTTTTTTTCCCTTGTAATGTCTTTAAAAGTTTTGACTGAGGGCATCAGTCACAAAAGAATAAAATTTATTCCTAATTGACTGTGTGTCAGGCTCACTCCTTCGAAATGGCAGATGAAAATAAAGGACAAAGAGAGATGTTTACAGAAAAATCAATACTGGCTTGACAGGAAGCAAGAAGACTGATGAGGCAGGAGACCTATTTCCTCATCTCCGACTGCTCTACCTTTTCTGGGCAAATCCTTTCTCACACTGACGGTGTCGCAGTCAATCACAAAATACCTGGGCTGTGTCTTCAGCAGCGATTTCAAAGCTTGGCTTCCCGCAGTGGATTAAGAGAAAAATACATAATTGACGGTATTTTGGTAACAAGAACTGGATCCTTTATCAAAATTTCTTTTCTCTTTAAAAAAAATGATTGTTTTCATGGGTGATGGTTTGGGACAAACTTGGATGCAGGTGTGCGCAGGATATGCTAAATATGGATTACGGTTAACATGCATGAAAGATTGATTATCGAACAGAGCCTGTGTTGCAGTCGAGCGCTATGGTGGTAATCGTGTAATCCCAGGATTGAACTGATACAGAAACCCACGCTTGCTCATGTGACCCTCCACTCTGGTCCCTGATTAGTTACCCAAGCCCTGTGACCCTCTCGGCATATTGCCCCATGAAAGGGACAACGTCGGGTCTCTCCCTGTCTAAGTTTTATTATACATCGGTAATAATTAAGTTACTTAGACCTCGATAATTAGAACATTAAACATGCGATCAGTCCGCATAAATGGAGTCTTTAAGGTGGTTTCTGATTCCAAGTGGGGCGCTTCCACTGGGGTGTTTCCTGCAGAAATCACACGGCACCTCCTCAGGTACCGGTATCCCAGCTTCATCGGTCTCCATGGGAACGACAGAGTCGCCTGTCCCGGGCTGGCTCGGTATCTCACTGCTCGGATACTCAACATTGTTTCCTGTTGGCAGCGCGATTTCAGGTAGTAGTGCTGGCTGCTGGGACAACTCTCGTCCTTGTCAATGGTCAACTGCTTCTGGGTGATTCCTCCTGTACAGCCACTTCAGAAGATGAAGGTCCTGTTTTTGATACAACTCCTGGGGCCCAACTTGAGCCGCTTCCAAAGATTCTGACATAAACAGCTTCCTCCACTGAAAACGGCCTTGTTGATTTGCCTGGATCATGATTTTTCTTCTGACTCCACTGACTGGCCTTGACCCTCCTCAGGGCCAGTTTAGCTCAGTGGGCTGGACGGCTGGTTCGTGATGCGCAGCGAGGCCAGCAACGTGGGTTCGATTCCCGTACCGGCTGAGGTTATTCATGAAGGTCCCGCCTTCTCAAACTTGCCCCTCGCCTGAGGTGTGGTGATCCTCAGGTTAAATCGCCACCAGTCAGCTCTCCCCCCTGAAAGCAGCCTGTGGTCATCGGGGGCTATGGTGACTTTACCCTCCTCAGCAAATTTGGAAACACCTGGTCCGAAGACACCGGCTCATCAACAAGTCTGCCGGCGGTATCACCACTGTGGTGTGTGGAGTGCTTCTACAGCCCAGAAGGAATCGTGAGCTTCTTGTCTCCAGGGTTGCCCATGATTGCTTCTTAAGGCCGGCCTTGAAGGTCTGGAATGCTCTTTCAGCTAGTCTGTTGGATGCTGGGAGGTAAGACGCCATCCTGACGTTCTTGATACTATTTAAGGAGGCAAAATTTTGAAATTCAGCACTTGTGAAGAGCTCCATTATCCGACATAATGACTTCAGGCATCCCATAGGTCGAAAAACATAGATACAATTTCTCAATTGTACTATGCGATGTGGTAGATTTTGTTTCAAACATTTCCATCCAATTTGAATGGGCATCAACAAGGAGCAAAAACAAGGTCATTTTTAGTGGAGGCTGCCGCGTAAGCCAAGAATGACCCCACAGAATCAACATGAACTTTCCAGGCCAGGCCATCAGACATAATTCCTGGCGAACATCTTCATCTTAGATATACCCGGATGGGCTCTGTGCAATTCGGCTCGGAGCAACTCCCCTCCTGGTACAGGGATTGGCTACTCTGTCTCCCCAAAGTGTGATGGGATCTTCGTAACTTAATTCACCTTTTCGCATACAGTATGGCTTCGCCTCTTCAGAATCATGCTCACTGGCCCAACCACTTCGTACCCTGTGCCTCACTGCAGACAACAGGGGATCCCTGCTGGTCCTATATGTGATTTTCTACGCCGAAACCAGCAACGTGTCTGTGATAACCTTCACTAGGACCACCCAGCGGGGCGGGGGAGGGGGGGGGGGGGCGTCACTGATCGATCTCCGCATGGGCTTTGTAGGATAGTCCTGGACTGGAATGTTTTTTTTGTGTAGTACCAGCTTCATTTTCAGTTGACAATAAATCAATTTGGCCTTTCCCTCCATGCCTCCTGGAATTATGACCATGTCCATGAATTGAACACTATAACAATCTCCTGTGATCCTGAAACTCTGCCACAGTGGCACAGGGCTATCTCTGATGGTAATTCACTGCGCTGTCTGCAAGTGTGTTACGATCCTGGACCAGAGACCCAGGTTTTTGGTAAAATACAATTTGGGACCAATAAAGTTTTGTTTAAAATGGACAAAGTTTGAGATCCCACTAAACTCATAATCCAGAGGCCCCAGGCTAAAGCTCTGAGGGAACAGGTTCAAATCCCACCACGGCAACTGGTGGAATTTAAATTCAATTAATAAATCCAGAACATTGAGCTGGCCTCAGTAACGGTGACCATTGCAACTCCCATCTGGTTCACTAATGCCCTTCAGGGAAGGAAATCTGCCCTCCTTCCCCGGTCTGTCCCACATGTGACTCCAGCCCCACAGCAATGAGGTCGACTTGAAATGATGAAATGAAATGGAAATCGCTTATTGTCACAAGTAGGCTTCAAATGACGTTACTGTGAAAAGCCCCTAGTCGCCACATTCCGGCGCCTGCTCGGGGAGGCTGGTACGGGAATTGAACCGTGCTGCTGGCCTGCCTTGGTCTGCTTTCAAAGCCATCGATTTAGCCCGGTGCTAAACCAGCCCCTTGTAACTGCTCACATCCCATGAAAGAATTTTTAAAATCTTTAATATCTGAAGACTCTTGGGAGTGCTGGTGGGTTGGCAAATGTCTTCTAATTTTCGAATAAACCATTTTCTAATTTACTTAATTAATTCAAAAACAAAGGAAGCCTTAAAACATGCAAACATTTCATACACTGATGTAGAACCCTGATATTTTGATAAAAATTTAACTCATAATTACTGTCTCTCCGGCCCCAATCCTTACATTATCCCCAATCCATGGCAATTCCTAATGGACAAAGCGTGGGTCGATCCAATAACGTCAGTCAATGCACAAACCAGTGGCCATATCCTTATCGGAACAGCGAATAATGGGGAATCCTTCTTTCAATGGCACCATGACTAGATATATGTATTTGAAAAAAAAAATTTAGAGTACCCAATTCATTTTTTCCAATTAAGGGGCAATTTAGCGCGGCCAATCCACCTGCCCTGCACACCTTTGGGTTGTGGGGGGCGATACCCACGCAGACATGGGGAGAATGTGCAAACTCCACACGGACAGTGACACAGAGCCAGGGTCGAACCTGGGACCTTTGCGCCGTGAGGCCGCAGTGCTAACCCACTGCGCCACCTTGCTGCCCGATGACTAGATATATGTATAAAAAATACAAGGGTGTTGCTCTCAAGCCATTAATATAGGCCCTTTGGGAGAATATCTTAAGTTACATTGTTAAAAATGATGTAGAAAATATAAAACTATTGATTCGAAACAGGTATTGATACAGAGACCAGAATCCCTCCGGGATTTATTACTGTGCTTCTACTGGAATCGATCGAATAACTTGTCTCTCTTTGCCAACTAACCTGATTCTTGCACGCAATTTGACAGTGCTGAATGTGAAGACGCAACAGCAGCTGCCAGGATTCAGTCTCAGCCCTCATGAGCTTGCTTATCGTGAGCACCTGAACAGCTGGTTGCCTGTCAGGGCTCCCTGAGGTGAGTTTGTCACTCTCGGTTGCGCTGAGCAGAATGATTTCAGATAATGCAGTGAGAGGCTAACGCCTTGGGTTCAGTCTGAAGCAGCCTGCAACCCAACAGGAAAGGTAATTAGCTTTGCTGAGTCTGAGGGACTGAAGTGCAATGGACAGTTCTTTAATATTAAAATGCTCGCTAATCAAAGCTGCCAAGGTTAGGGAACGGCAGGTGCAGTGCTATCAGTGTGGAACAGTGCAATAGGATTATATAAACATCTGATTACTTCATCCATTCAGCATCCACAGGGAGCTGTCTTAATGCTACCATCAGTCTTTGAAAGTCTTCTACTGTTCCCGATAGAATTACCCAGCATATTACAGATGGCTGTTCTTCTAGAGGCTACACAACATATTCAAACATCAGCATTTGCATTTAAAAGTGCAATATTGCCTTGGACATTCACCTCGGAATAGTCGGGACTGCTGGTGACAATGATCCCCCAATTCCTACCCTTCATAAACACTCGTGCCCTAACTCACGGCAAATCCCACTTAACCATCTCCCCTGTACTCGCTGACCTACACTGGCTCCTGTCCATTAATTGGCATCCTATTCCCCCCCTTGTCCTCGCCTCCTCCCTCTCTCCGTAACCTCCCTCAACTTAAAAACCCTCTGAGAACTCACCGCCCCTCCAATTCTGGCCGCATGTGCCCCTGCCCGAATTGCGTTGCCGCTCAACTGCCAGCGGTGCTTCCAGCTGCCTCCACACATGGCTCTGGAATCCCCTCCCGAAGAGTTTCCATCTTTCTGACATCCGTTAAGACTTTAAGTTCCTGAAAACCTCATTTGTCGGGCGCGCCCGGTTCGCTTGGAGTGCACCAGCACGGCATTTACGGAGAGAAGAGGGTCGGCGCAGACTCGATGGGCCGAACGGCCCCCTTCTGCACTGTCGGTATTCGATGGTGCTGCGGTTCAGGATGAAATTGTAGAGCTTTCTGAATTCTCGTTTCAAAGTGCTTCCAGGGGTTTTGATTCTGGGTTTTGAAACGGAAAAGGCATTCAAGGGGTTGAGATTAAAGGGTTAATTGACGTAATAAAAACAACGATACAGCTTGATCGTTTTACAGAATAAGTCAAACCCATTTGTATTTCGTCCTGCCATCCCTCTGGGACATGAGCACAATGCTCTCCCTGAGTGCTTTTATCGTGAAAAAATATTAGACTGCTGTCAGAAACAATAAAAAGTTCCCCACTGGGCATTCCTAAATGGTACTTCCCCAGCTGCGCAATCAGTCACAGCCAGGGCAGGATCTTGATTACTCTAAAGGGACTTCAGACCTATCAGCAAATAGAACACCATACATCATCCCTCCCCTCAACCTGCACTTGCACTGGTCAACAGCGGGAAGGATTTTGGAACCACCTTGATGGGGTTAGGTAATAGATCAGCCATGATCACATTGAATGGTGGCCGGATATTTTTGCGGGGCTCAATCGCCTGCTCCTGTTCCGCGCCCTGTGAGATGAACAGGTTACGTCAGATTTATGGTATCTTCAATTCCACAAAGCGAGTGTAGACTTTTGCCTTGTCAAGTTCATGGACAAGACGATGGGATCTGCTCGATGAATTGGGAACAAACTTCAACCGTGGTTACTGGGCTCACCTCCTCGGAGTCCATTTAATATCATCAAGGCTGATCTGATCTTTGGCGTCAGCTCCGATTTCCATAGTGCAGAAAGAGGTCCATCAAGTCTGCATCGACTTGCCGAAAGGGGACCCTACCTGGGCCCACTCCCCGGCCCTATCCCCATAGCTCCACCTAACCTGCACATCTTTGGACACTAAGGAGCAATTTTATCATGGCAAATCCACCTAATCTGCACATCTTTGGACACCAAGGGGCAATTTAACATGGCCAATCCACCTACCTGCACATCTTTGGACTGTGGGAGGAAACCGGAGCACCTGGAGGAAATCCATGCAGACACGGGGAGAACGTGCAGACTCCGCACAGACACCGAAGGCTGGAATCGAACCCGAGTGCCTGGCGCTGTGAGGCAGCAGTGTTAACCACTGTGCCACCGTGCCGCCTCTTTCTGTTGCCTAGCATTCCTGACGCGCCAATTGTTGAAGAATCTATGTACCTCAGCCTTGAAGATATTCAATAACCCAGGGGGGCAAAGCTCTCTGGGACTGAGAATTCCAAAGATTCACGACATAATGTACAGAATCACAAAACGCAGTTGACAAACCACTGATAAAAATGTGTATGTAATACATTATTGATTTCCTCAGTCTCCATCAGGCGATGGCCTTGATTCTAAATGGACAGATTTGTGAAGTGTAATCCACAAAGCACCGGCACAAATCTTGAAATTCCAAGTAACTAAGATGGAATTTAACCCATTCAGTCACCAGTAAACCAATCATTTTCACGTGGATGGGGGGGGGGGGGGGGGGGGGGGGGGGGGGGGACTGGAGTATTTTTTGTCATTTCCTTTGAACGTTTCTCTTTACCAGATGTAGAAATATTGAAAATGGGGAAAGAAAAGCTGCTTGTCTGACAGTCAATCATTGTCCACTTGGGTAATGAGTCACTTTGCTTTCCAATTGGTGTAGGAAGGCCCTACGTCAGAAGGATGGATGTGTTGGCCGACTAATGGCTGGAGCGTAGGGGGTGGCAAGTCATGTGATATTACCTCCAGGAATACATTTAATCACAGTTGGCTACCCTATTTGCCAATTAGCTGAAATGGTGCATGTCCTCGGTGTCAGGATATTCAGGTAAACATCATGGTGCAAACAGACATACATACTGATAGACAGATCAATGGACCAATCAACACACACACAACACCACAGCCAATCACAGGCAAGAGCATGCACTCTACAAAACAGGGAACACGACACTTCCCCTGCATTCCAGCAGGAGACAGCTCAGGGCACAGAGCTCACAGCAAGCCACTCAGACATCCACCATGTGCTGAGTGCCACTACAAGATAGTGTTAGGAATAGGTCCACAGATTCAAGGGTTATGATCGAACCTCAGTAACCAGTTTACCACTGTAAATATATGTTAGTAATAAAACTGAGTTGTACCATTCGCAACCGTGTTGGTTCGTCTGTGTAGCAGAGCACCCAACACATCACCCGGGTTACAGACTTTCCTGCCAATGGTACCAGCTTCTCCTGAAATCTCAGCCATAATGTTAAAGCTGTGATGCCACACTATTTGGCACTGGGTGTTAATCAACCGGCTGTTTGACACCAGCCGAGGCTGCTATCTCACCCTTGATACACAATCAATTACACAAAGACGAGAGTAGGATGTAATCGAGGCTTTATTACACTGAGATGTGTGGTCTCCTACAGCAGCTGATGAAATGGCTGCTGTACTGGGAGCACACATATTTATACTCTGCCTACTGGGCGGAGCCAGCAGGCAGGGATCTACCCCCGTACCTGTAGTACATGAGCCTTACCGTAAAGCACCTATATCAACATCCTATATATACAATATATACATCAGTGGTGACTACCACAACCCTAAACAACCTAAATCTATCTTCTATTCACAAAATACTGACGGCGTCTTCAGCTTGTATCCCTCTTTGTTACTTGAGCATCACCGGCTTATTCTAGTGATCTACCTTCTTCTCACCCTATCCGAGAAGCCCATTGCTCCCCATTACCACACTGTCACTCAGGATCACCCTCATCTACATCACTGTCCACCTCATCTATCCACTGGTTAGTGCCAGTGACTCAGGGGTCCTCTAGAACAATGCTTTGTATCGTGTCTCCTTCCGCTGATTAAAGCTCCAAACCAATGTACCGTTGTTTCATGCAGTGAAAGAGCCACAATGGACTTCCGATTGCCCAGCGAACATCGCCAAATTCCCCCGTCTGGCCATTTCTCTCAGTCCAGTTTGAATCTGCAAGTTCATCGAATCCACAGAATCCCCACAGCGCAGAAGGCCATTCGGGCCATCGTGTTTGCACCCACCCTCTGAAAGAGGGCCCCACGGCCCACTCCCCTGCCCTATCCCCGCAACCCCGCTAAATCTGCACGTCTTTAGACACAAAAGGGACAAAGTAGCATGGCCTCTCCACCCAAGCTGCATCTCTTTGGACATGTTGTGGTAGCCTAAACTCCCAATCTCTGGCAAGGATCAAAGTGGCTTCTGCACTTTATCCAAGTATTAAAGAGAGAACAAAGAAAACCAGGTCAATCTGTGGCCAAATACTCAGCCCCCTTCCGAGGCCAAACTCTACATCCTCTTGGTTGCTCAGTATCCACCCTTTCCAGGTTCACCCTGCTCCTGGGATGGTTATTCCCCCATTTCGATCGGCAATGACCCCAGCAGTAAAATGTTCAAATCGGTGGACCTCCCCTGAAGCAGATGTGCCTGTGTTGGGATTTCCAGCCAGGAATATCTCTACTCGTTTAGGAATCCATAAACCTTAACCATTGCCAAACCACAAGCTCTCTTGATCTAGGGTAAGCAAAGCGTCTCCACAGGGCGAGCGAGTGCACATTTTCATATTGAGCCAACAGAAATTCGACCTGTGTGGATGACTGGGTCGCTCAGTTTGGAGACTGTTGTGTATGGTGATAGGTGAGATACTGAACACAAACATGACGCCAAAGCCCGCGAAGATCTATGAGGTAGATTCCGAGGAGCATCTTAAAAAGCAGAGAGAGGCAGAGGCAGATTTAGGGCCTTGACAGCCCAGAACATGGCTGTCAGTGGTATGGTGAAGGAAGTAGGGGAATGACAAAGAGGAAGTGTAGACATCTCATAGGAGCATAGTGGTGGAGGGAGGAAGCAAAAATAGCAGGGGTTTTATTTAATTGGGCTGCACGGCAGCACAGTGGTTAGCACTGTTTCTTCACAACGCCGGGGTCCCAGGTTCAATTCCCGGCTTGGGTCACTGTCTGTGTGGAGTCTGCACGTTCTCCCCGTGTCTGCGTGAGTTTCCTCCGGGTGCTCCGGTTTTCTCCCACAAGTCCCGAAAGACGTGATGTTAGGTGAATTGGACATTCTTAATTCTCCCTCTGTGTATCCGAACAGGCGCCGGAATGTGGCGACTAGGGGCTTTTCACAGTAACTTCATTGCAGTGTTAATGTAAACCTATTCGTGCCACTAATAAAGATTACCATTATTATCCAAATCTCTGGTTTGTTTTGGGCCAAGAGCGTCTGTGTTCACTTGACTGGTGTGTCACTGGGCAATTACTGGCTGTGGTAGCTCAAGGCAGACTCTGGAGGCTTCCAGTGGTTAACCAAGGGGTTTACTGATGAAAGACAAGGCAGTGTATGGAATACACTATATGACAAGTCTTTACACTTCAGCTCCAGGGTTTACGCTGCCCAGGGTCCTGCTCCCAGGCCCCTGCGCAAACTCCCTATTGGCCGGGGTTCCCGTGCTCCTGTGTGATTGGCCACAAATAGGTCACGTGGGCCGTGGAACCTGCCCCCTTAAAGGGGCCATGCTACCACACACTGGCCAAACCAGTTTAGTGAAAAAATGCTGCTTTTTAAAGAACCTCTGGCTGATTCGGGGGATCTATTTTGCAGCAGTCAATATTCTGGTAGAGGAGAAACTAATGGGTGAATTATGTGCTTTGCGGATCAACAGATGTGAAGGAAATGAAGGTGGAGAGGTGGATTATGGATGTGATAACATGTTGATGCACCATCTCCATTTAGCTGGAAGGAATACATTGGAATTGAATGAATCATGATTGGGTGAGCACTTGGAGGTGCCAATTTTGAGTGCAAAGTTGCACAATGAATGCATTTGATTGGCTTTTTACGACTATAGGCTCCCATCAATTATACAATCTGTGCTTTAACGAAAGGAGCAGACCCTATACGGTATTTTTTTTATTAGTTCATGGGATGTGGCCGTCGCTGGCTACGGCAGCATTTGTTGACCATCCCTAATGGAACCTTGAGAAGGTGGTGTTGAACTGTCTCGTTGAATGCTGCAGTCTGTGTAGGTACAGCCACAGTGCTGTTCGGGAGGGAATTCCGGGATTTTGACCCAGTGACAATGAAAGAACGGCGGTATATTTCCATGTGAGGATGGTGTTTGGCTTGGAGAGGGGTTGGAGGTGGTGGTGTTCCCATGCATCTATTAGCCTTGGTAGAGGTCTTAAGGTTTGGAAGGTTCTGTCAGAGAAGAATTGGTGAGTTCCTGCAATGCATCTTGTAGATGGTACACGCGGCTGCCACTGTGCGTCGGTGGTGGAGGGAGTGAATGTTTTAGGTTGGTAGATGGGGTGCCAATCAAATGGGCTGCTTTGTCCTGGATGGCGCTGAGCGTCTTGAGTGTTGTTGGAGCTGCACTCATCCAGGCAAGTGGCGAGTGTTCCATCACACTCCTGACTTGTGCCTTGAAGATGGTGGACAGGTTTTGGGGAGTGGGCAGGTGAGGTACTCACCACAGAATGATTCAGTTTCTGGTCAATGGTAAACTATCGGGCTGATCGTCATCACAATCAGTGTGAATTACAAAGATATCAGAACATTGATCATTTCAGTACTTACTGACTTAACAACTCTGCTAATTCAAGGCATATTCAGGACTGGCATGGAAATTACACAAACAGGCCATTCAGCCTGACGATCTATGCTGGGATGTTTATGGCTCCACAAGAGACTCCCCCCACCCTTCTTCATCTAACCCCCATTAATGTATCCCTCCATTCCTTTCTACCTCCCACCCTTCATCCTGGGTCTTCAAGAAAGCTGTTGACACTATTAACAATGTCTTGAGCTATTCCATTGTGACAACCTATGTTTCGTCGCTAACCACATTTCTGCTTGGAGGACTATGCAGCCGAGGTGGAAATGCCAAGTGCCACGTACACGTTCCAGAGCCCCTCCGTCTGGCACTCGTGCCCAAGCAAGAGTTCCACTGAAGCACCTGCTTTTCAAGGGGATCTTCTTTTCAACACAGAAAAGATTAATGGAACATTTTCAATAACACAAAAAGCTAACCACCTCTAACTTAAAAGGTGCTGCTGCCCTTTAAGACTTGCTGCAATCCCCACCCAACCCAAACAGCAACCTGCCAATCAGAAGTTTGCTTTTCTGCTTCGATAAAATGGACTCCCAAAATATTCCTGTGGTCATCCCACATCCGAAAGGGAAGTGTTAATCCCAACTCTCCCGCAAACTGGTATAAAGGCAGCTGGGTCCTGGTTTATGGGGGAGGAAAGGTAACACTGGAGGCAAACTGAGGGGAAGGGGTGGCTAAACGCCAGCTGGGCAAAGCTGCTCCTTCAAATGGACTCTTTCCCATTCCACCGATGACCAAATTAATTTGGAATTATCTTGCCTGGTGTCAATCAAGGTAATGATTCTGGCTGACCGATCAGAGTTGGCAGCAGCCACTGCCATTACGTTTGATGAATATATTTTTAAAAATAAATGGAAAGATCCCCTCAGTAAATGATACAACAGTCAATTCGATACAGTAGAAGGAGGCACTAAGAACTCAGTAAACAGGGCTGCGTAGGCAAGACTTGTGATGTCAAGCTTATCCAAGAATAATTATACAGATTAACGATTGTTGAGATGATTTATTTTTAATATATTTGGTCTTTGGACAAGTATTTAAAGAACAAACTTGCATTTTGATATCAGCTTTCACAACCTCTGGGCTTCTTAAAGCATTTCTTAGTTCATATTTTAAAGTGTTTTTACTGCTGTGAATGCAGTGGCCAGTTTTGCACACAGCAAGATCCCACAGCCAGCATAAAGAAAGTGACCAGATTAACTGTTTTGAGTGATAGCGGGGGATAATTATCAGCCAGGGCGCTCTGTTCTTTGTAAAGTGTCGTTGGATTTTCTCGTTTTAAACACCCGTCTGAGAGCAGACAAGGCCGCAGGGAAATGCAGAAAATGCTGGGAATGTTCAGCCTGCCTGGCAGCATCTGTGGAAAGAGGAACGACTCTCTCGCGAAAGCTCATTGAAACATTAGCTCCATTTCTCGCTCCTCAGGAGTGCGGTGTTTTTCCAGCATTTTCTGTTTTTATTTCTGAATTCCTTCACCCCAGCGATATCTTTACAGACACATAAACCAGTGAAGAGTTACCAATAGCTTGACTCAAAGGCTTCTTGCTTGGAACTGGCGCAGTTGCAAACAGTTTTCATCAAGTGAACTCCTGAACATTCACTTGATGCTTCTCACCCAACTCGTATCTCTCCCTGAGACACCCCAAAAAAACATACGCTCAGCTCATTGTTTCTTCAGCTGTCGAGCAAACCAATCAGCTCCCTAAACTCAGTCTTCCAGTAGCACCTCCACTAAACTGATCACTTTACGGAGTGCCACAACTGATTGTTCTGTTAGCTACTGCCCCAGTGGCCTTTTCTTCTCAGAGAGCTTGAACCCTGTCTTCTCTCTCTGACACACAAGCTCACTGAACACCTCTCTCAATTAATCTCGTTCCTGTGTCCGTGTCCCTGAATCACTGTCGCAAGGTTTCCCACTTTGTATTTAGAATAACTGAACTTTCAGCCCCTTTTAACCCATTTCTATAATTTCAGGGGTTGTAAGACCTCACTAGAAGTGCATATACACACAAACAAACCCCAAAGACCTGAAACCACCAGTCACAAAACTATCCAGACACCCATACACCAAGGTTCATGAACAAAACCTAACTGAAACCATATTTACCTCTCTTAAGATACAAATGTATAGCTGCAAATTCAGTTTAAAATTATACATTGCCCACAGCATCAAGCCTCCGTAAAATACAGTTTAATCCCCAGGTGGAGTATAGTGTCCAATTCTGGGCACCACACACACTTCAGGAAGGATACCAGGGATGCGGAGAGGATGCAGAAGAGATTTATTTGAATGGTACTAGGGATGAGGTACTTCAGTTAGGTGAAGAGACTGAAGAAACTGGGAGTGTTCTCTGTTGTGTTCTGCTTCTTCATGGAGCATCAGCTGCTTCCTTGATGTACACTCTGACAAAGGAAGGTTCAGACTTGGAGATAGATTTAACACGTTTATTGAACAGTTAACAATTCTCCTACTTGAGTTCGACTCTCCTGCTAATCTTGCTATAGTAACTCAGTCTAACTAACCAGTCTGCTCTAAGCCACGTGGTGGGTGTGATGCTTCTGATCTGCCCCTGTCCTTCTCTCTGAGTGTCGCCTGTGGAAAGAGAAAGAGCATGTGTGCCCTGTCCTTTTATATGGGTTGTGTAATGCCCCCTTGTGGTTGTGTCGCCTCTGGGTGTCTTGACTGCCCATTGGTCGTGTCCTATTCTATGTGTTCATTAGCTGTATGTCTGCATGTCATGATGTCTCTGGTGCTCCCTCTAATGTTTACTTAGTCATAGTGTATTTACATTAACCCCTCGTGTATTTACAGTGATGCATATCACCACATTCTCCTTACAGCAGAGAAGGTAAAAAGGAATAGTGAACAGCATGAACAGTTTTGATGCAGTGAATAAGGAGAAGTTGTTTCCAGTGGCAGAGGAATTGGTGATTGGAGAGGAGAGAGATTTAGAGTGATTGGCAGAAGCTTAGAGGCAGTAGCAGGTTGGGGCTTTCTTAAGAAGCAGTTAATTGTTATCATCTGGAATGCTCTCCCTGAAAGAGAGGTGGAAGCAGATTTAATAATGAAAGTTTCAAAACAGAATTGGATAAATATTGGAAGAAGCATGTGGGGAAAGCAAGAGAATGGGACTAATTGGATTGTTTTGCCAGCGAGTGGCAGGGTGGCACAGTGGCACTGCTGCCTCACAGCACCAGGGACCCGGGTTCAAGTCCAGCCTCGGGTGACTGTCTGTGGAGTTTTCACATTCTCCCCCGTGTCTGCGTGGGTTTCCTCCGGGTGCTCCGGTTTCCTCGCGCAGTCCAGGTGAATTGGCCGCGCTAAATCACCCCTTAGTTCACAAAGATGTGAAGGATAGGTGGGGTTGTGGGGACAGGGTGGAGTAGTGGGCCTAGGTAGCTGCCCTTTCGGAGAGTCGATACAGACTTTATGGGCTGAATGACTTCCTTCTGCACTGTAAGGGTTCTATGGATAAGAGCTGACACACGCACAATGCGCAGGACAATCTCTTTCTGTCACTCTGTAAGACTCTGATCCTTCTTAGGGCAGCATGGTGGTGCAGTGATTAGCACTGCTGCCTCAAGGCACCGAGGACCCGAGTTCGATCCTGGCCCCGGGTTACTGCCTGTGTGGTTTGCACATTCTCCCCGTGTCCGTGTGGGTCTCACCCCCACAACCCAAAAAGATGTGCAGGGTAGATAGATTGGCTGCACTAAATTGCCCCTTAATTGGATATTTAAAAAAATAAATAAATACAGTATTCGCATTCTTCAGTGTGAAAGTTCCCTCTGCGTGACATTTTTAGCAAAGTCTGACTCGAAATGCCGAACATCAGAAATTTTCCACTACATTTATACCCATTAATACAACGCAACTGGCGGAAATATTTCTCCCATAATGTTGTTACATTTTTACTGCTGAAGCAGCAAGTCCCAACACTTCATGGTGTTCAAATCCTGTCTTCCCAGAAATGAATTCAACACCTTTTCGAAAGCCTTCTATCTCAGCAAGGAGTTCGAGACCAACTACTGAAATTATCAGCCTCATAAATACAATAGTGCAGTATTTTAATTGAAGTTGTGTTTGTACATGTTCTGTGGATTGAGGGGTATCATGATGTATTCACTGAAGTGGCAGGTAGGCCTTTTCTGCTCGAGAAAGTCGATGTTTCTTTTCGTTCCTTGCCTTTCCTCCGTTAGATTATTATTTTTTCCACAGTTGCACAGTTAGGAGATTGGAGGAGCGATGTTCCTACACTGAACTGGGAGGTTTTACTGCCCAGGCCTTGACATCAGAAAAGGACAAATATTCTTTGTCGTGTCAGGGAGCTCCAGGATTGTGATGCGACATTAACGAAGGAACGCCCAGTGTCTGACCAAATCAGAATGCTGAGACTCAAAGGAAATTTGGAGTTGATGGCACTCCCACGCATCTACTGCCCTTGAAGTTTGCGTAGTGTATCAAATTATTCTAGTTTATGAGATATCACTTGCGCATCTATTCAGCGTGAAATTGTCATGGTGAAATGGACCTGTTGCACATTGTCAAGTTTTCCCACTCCATTCCAGTCGAGAGTGCTTCAACCATCACATTTGTGTGGGCCAAGATTTGAAGACAGTCACAGGACTAAGCCAAATGATCGGGTCGCCATCACATTGCTCTTTGCGGGAGCTTGCTGTGTGTAATACACTTCCCCGCTTCCTTCGTCACTAAAGTGACTACTCTGCAAAAGTACTTAATTGGCTGTAAAGAATTTTGAGATGTCCTCCGACCATATAAAGCTACTATATAAATGCAAGCTCTACCTTTTTTTTACTGCCACACTCATTCAGTACACCACTCCATCAGAGTAGTGACCTAGCTGGTGTATCCGAATCTAACCTTCCTTCGCAGAGATATGAGGAACTGTCTCGGTCAAGCTGACACTCAATGACACTGACCCACAAATCGTCATTTTATCCAGAGAGTGATAATCCTCAATTTCTTCTTTGGACAGAAGCATTTAACTTTTTTTCACCCTTTTCATTAGATCCCGGTAGACTCTAAAGAGGGATTTAGTAAAAAAAGATGAGACACAGAGAGACACACAGGGAGCCAGAGAGAGAGAGACACAGGGAGCCAGAGAGAGAGAGACAGAGACAGGGAGACAGAAACAGGGAGAAAGAGAGGAACAGAGAGAGAGAGAGACTGAGAGAGAGAGAGGGAGAGAGAGAGAGAGACTGGGAGGCAGAGAGACAGAGAGAGAGACAGAGAGGGACAGCGAGAGAGAAAGAGGCAGAGAGACAGACAGACAGATAGGCAGACAGAGACAGAGACAGAGACAGGGAGACAGAGACGGAGAAAGAAATGAACAGAGAGAGAGAGAGAGAGACAGGGAGAGAGAGAAAGACTGTGAGGCAGCGAGAGACAGAGAGGGACACCGAGAGAAAGAGATAGAGAGAGAGACAGACAGAGAAAGAGACACAGACAGTTAGTCAGACAGAGAGAGAGAGACAGAGAGTGAGAGACAGAGAGGGACAGAGAGAGAGAGACAGAGACAGAGAAAGAGAGACAGAGAGGGCAGAGAGAGAGACAGAGGGAGAGAGAGAGAGACAGGCAGACAGAGAGAGACAGAGACAGAGACAGACGAGAGAGAGAGACAGAGAGAGTAACAGTGAGACAGAGTGCCAGGTGCAGAAAGATCAGAAAGTCTGCAGTTAGTGTTAATGCTGCTGCACTTCAAGATAATACTGTGGTGAGGGAAGTAAAAGCATTAATATTTATTGCTAAAACAGCAGCAGAATAGTCTGCAGCGCTCATAAACGAGGAAGATATTTTTGTTACTTGAGCACAAACGTCACTGCATATTTTATGAATTTGCTTTGTACAACAATGAGAATAATTTTGCCATGGACAAAAGATGTAAGTCAGAAAAATGGTGCATAAACATTTAAGAAATGAAAGGCTCAAAATAATAATAGATTTAGTAAAAGGCAAAACTGAAGATTGAACGATTATTGCACTGGTTAAAAACAGTCAGCCCTTAATTCCAAAGGTGGGATTATTCCTTTTGTAAAAGCGAAATAGCATGTGTTTCTGTATTAATAAAATAATCACCTGGATAATCATTCCACTGTTTCACCGAGCATTCATCTCAGGTTCCTGGATGTGGAAATGAAACCCAAGGAAATTATCTTGCAAATGATTTGGTCACTGTTTGCTGACTCCAGTGTTTGAGATATTTATTTTGAAAACTGGAGTAGAAAGGAACTTTGCATTAAGTATTCACGAACTGGCGCACGGCAGGTGGAAGCTGATGCATGTTATTTTCTTTGGCAGTAAAAGAGACAAGGAGAGCAACGGCAAGTGCACTGGAGGAGCTCCGACGCACGGTGACCTGCTGGAGACAAGCTGGAACACTTCACTTTTCATCTGGGCCCCTGTAGATTATTGAGCAGCAGCCGCTCCGTTTGGATTTACAGCTGAACACTTCTGACAATTGGGGTTTGCTGCTCCGCATTCGCGCTGCCAGCAACGTGTTCACCAAATTGAGTGTTCACCAAAATGACAAAGAGCGTAGGGAGGCCGCTCGGTCCGTCGTGCCTGTGCCAGCTCTGGGGCAGAGATATTCAATGTCACTCCCTCGCGAGTTCTGCACACTGCAGATTCCAATCGGACGGTCAGAACTGGGTCAGTTTAGAAGACTTGGAAAATGGAGAAGTGATGCACAACGTGAATAATAAATAGATCTGAATTAATTCTTGTGACACGTTTATTTTAATCAAGGCTAGAGTTAAATGAATGCCCTGAATAATTTCAGACAAGTTTCTTAACTTGTTCAGCAACAATATTTGAGTATGGATGGTTGTAATCCCAGAATACATGAAACACAGCTGTTGGAGCCAAATTAATCCCATTTTAATAGTTGGTAGATGATATATAAAGAAGTGCAGCTGGGACAGCATGGTGGCACTCCAAATGGGGTCTAACCAGGGCTTCGTAAAGCTCCAGCATAACCTCTGAGTCTTGATCCGCCAATCCTCCAGATAGAAAGGCCAGCATTCTATTCGCCTTTTTGATTATTTTCTGCACTTCTTCCTGGTATTTTAAAGACCTATGCACCTGAACCCCCCAGATCTCTTTGGATATCCACTGTACCTCTTTCCATTTAGAAAATCTCTGCTCTATCCTTTTTTTTTGTCCAAAATGAATAACCTCGCACTTGCTTACATTGAATTCCATCTGCCACAATTTTGCCCATTCACCTAGTCTGTCAATATCTCCTTGCAATTTCATGCTATCATCTCGGCTGTCTACAATGCCACCCAACTTTGTATCATCAGCGAATTTGGATATGTGACTTTCTAAGCCATCATCCAAGTTACAAGGGACAAGAAGACCTGAGTCACTGCTGGAGGATTGCGAGGTTAATACCTCCCTCCCGAATTGCAAGCTGAGAAATTGCACGGTTCTGGCAGAACTAATTTCTAGCCTACCACAATTACCCAGGTGGGATTTGAACATAGCTCCAAGGTGAACAGTCCAGGCCTCTGGATTATTTATAAATAGCAAATTATTGGACCTGCAAAAAGGAAGAGGCACAGAGGCCATGGTGAGGACATCTCTGTCAGGATCTGTCTTGGGACTTGTGGAAGATGGATTACACTAGAGGATTCCCATGCCCGATAAGCCGCTGGTAAGGTGCACTGCTGTGATACATGTTTGTAGTGAGGAGCTACCGCACTTTATCAAAAACAGAGAACTCTGGGACCTGAACAAATGTCAGAGCCACCAAACAATGTTATTACTCTTTCAACCTAACAGGATACATCACCAGAAATAGATTCTGGCAAATGGCAAGTCTATCCCTGAAACAGTAACCTATTTTCCTTACTCGGTTCTGATGTGTCTTGCTGTCTATTTTAAGCATTTTCTGTTCTTTACAACTGATTATCTGCTTATCCATCCCATTGCTGTCTTGCTGTGCGGGAAATGGCTGTCACAGTTGTCATAAACCGCAGTCGATGCACTTTACATTTATTCATTATAACTAAGAGACATTTCTCCGAGATGTGGCCAAGTGCTCAGCAAATACAAGTCTTCTCGCTGTGCAGAAAAATCTCCCAACTCAATACATCCTCACCTATTGTAAAATTCAGTAAGAAGTCTTCCAACACCAGGTTAAAGTCCAACAGGTTTGTTTCGATGTCACTAGCTTTCGGAGCACTGCTCCTTCCTCAGGTGAATGAAGAGGTGGGTTCCACAAACACAAAAATAGACAAAGTCAAAGATGCAAGGGTATTGGAAAATTGGCATAGTTTCTGTTTGATATCTTTTGGAGCATTTTGTCTGATGGAATTATTAAAAATCAATTCCACAGTGAGGGGGCATTCAGGCACCAATAGGTAACACCACAGAGTGACCAGTTACCTCCCCCATCCCAATCTGACTGTGCAATGAAGTGAGAGTCCCTGCCAGACAAGTGTCACCCGCTTGGCTCCAGAAACCAGTTTGGCCCCAACTCTGCACTTACGTTGTAACTGCTCGGCAGTGAGTCACACCAATGATAACGCTCGGGTGGTGCCTGTTTGGATATTCTCGCCCAAAGCAGCAAAGTATACAGGTGAGGAAGGAGCTGTGCTCCGAAAGCTAGAGTGATTCGAAACAAACCTGTTGGACTTTAACCTGGTGTCACAGGTGAGGTACAGAAATTCAGTATCTTCATTAGGAGTCAGCTGTAAGTTAATAATTGACTCTGGGGTCTCAAACACAAAAGGACTTTTCACCCACCACTTCTCTCTCAAAATCCGAAACTTCTCCTCTGGAAAGTAGTGACAAAAACTGTTGATCCGCGCACCCAGCTGCGACTGACAGTATATTGACAGTTTCCTTACTAACACTGTTTCCTTTGATGTGTCGTAGCAAGTTGGGGAACATGTCGTGGCTTTGGTTTTGAACTCGCAATTGCCAAACTTTCAATTACTTTGGGGAAGCATCTATTTCTTCACAGTGTCAAAAGCAATCATCATCCTTCCCTTGCAATTTCAGTATATTTAGAACTGAAAGATGTCTGCAAGGCAAGACATAGTTAGCGTCTAAGTTTAATCACCAACCGAATCATCCAGAGAGGACAATTTCTCAAGGAGGAAAACGCGGATCTGACACCTCAGTTCATCAACTCTGACAAGCACCCAAGTCCCTGACAGCCAACGTACCTCTGTGTGGAACAATAAATGTGTGTCCTCGACCCCCATCTTGGAACACAGAGCCTCAATAAGCCTGGTATCGAGTGCGCTGCGTTTAATGAAATTCACAACTTTCACAATTCCTTTCAACACCATTTCAAGATCGGATGCAATTCCTTTCGATGCCAATGCCTCACAGTGAATAATACAATGATTCCAAACAATGTCCTGACCAGCTGCCTTCTTAATCCTTATTATAACTCCACTGTTTTTTCCAGTTACATTGGCTGCCCCATCGCTTGTGATTCCACTGTAACCCAGGCGAGACCGTACTTTACAACCAGGTAACGATTCAATGCTTCATAAATCTCTGCGTCAGTCATGTGAGTTGGTAATGTCAGGCAGCACAGCAAATCCTCAACAAATTCATTGTGCCAAACACACCTCGCAGAAACTAGCAAGGTTGCACAGTCTGAAACATCTGTACTTTCGCCAGTTGTATTGAGAACTCCTGCGCTGATTTTAAACAAGAAGTAAGCTGGGCTTCTAAATTCTCAGCAATATCACAAATTCGGCGAACCATTGTGTTATCACTAAGTGGGATGTGTTTCAGCTTTTCAGCTAACCTCTCATCTGGGACCATATGAATCACGTCTATTGCTGCAGGGAGGATTAATCTCTCTGCTACAGTGTGGAGCATTTTCTCAGTTGCTACATGGTAAGGTACAACATAAAAGGCTAATTGTGCTTCGCCATTCAATGTTACATGTTTGCTAAGGACTTCAGCTGACGATTTAAGTTCTCGCTGCATCCTTTGAAAAACATCAAGAGGTTTGTCCTCAAACTCGCCATGCTTAGTCTTCAAACCTTTGAAGTTTTAAGGGTTTCAAACTTTCATTTGCCAGTACTTCCCTGCATCTAACACACATGGGCTTTGCATCCCAATTTGCATTGGCACAATTAACAAGTTAGCAAATTATTGATTTGCATTGGCACAATTAACAAAGCCATACCTCAAGAAATCATCTTTATGCTGCTTTGTTCCCGATTTCAACTTGTTCTTAATGGGCTGTTCAGCAGAGGCCCTGGAGCTCACACCAGCACTGCTTTGTCCTGCTGTGGACTCTCTCTAGAGATTCAGTTGTGGGATCCTGTCTCTTGCCCTCTCTTCCTTATTATAAAATGATCCATTTTAAAATCTTCACAGTCCTGTTGCCTTGCTTGCTGGCAGCGGAAAAATGGAGGAATCCCACCTCCATGCTTTTGCGCCCAAAGCACAGATGTACGGGAGCGGGATTCTCCGAAATGGAGGCAGAGCGTCCACGCCGTCGCAAACAGCGTCGTGTTTTACGACAGACTGAACAGGCCGCTCCCATGTCGAATTCTGGCCCCGACAGGGGGCCAGCACGGCGCTGGAGTGGTTTGTGACTCTTCAGCCGCAGATCCCAGCGTGAACTGGGCACGCGGGATCCGCGCATGCGCAGTTGCGCCGGCGCCAACGATGACATGTGCAGTGGCGCTGGTGCCAACCGACACGTGCGCGGTAACCTTGCGGAGCGCTCCAGCCCCTCACCAACATGGCGCCGGGGTTCTGGGGCCGGTCGCGCAAGGAAGTAGGCCTGGGGGGGGGAGAGGCCAGCCCCGATCATGGGCCAGACCCCATCGGAGGCCCCCCCCCCCGGGAATGGAGCCCCCCCACACGCTGCCCCCCCCCAAGCCTTCGTGACGAGTACCCGCCGGTAGTGACCAGGTGTGGCCGACGCCGGCGGGACTAGGCGGTTGACGTGCAGCCGCTCGGCCCATCCGGCCGGAGAATTGCCGCTCGCCGTTTGCGCCGATTTTCCGAGCGGCCCAGCGCGATTCGCGCGTCGCTGGTTTTGGGGGGGGGGGGTTGAGAATCGTGTGCGGGGGTCGGGGCGGTGTGGCGCGATTCGCGCGGCGCCTCGGCGATTCTCCCACCCGGCCGGGGGGAGGGGAGAATCCCGCCCAGGGTGCCTGACGTCAGTGTACATGCCGGGTGCGTTACCTGCACTCTGCTGCCCCTTCTGACGGGAAGATCCCATCGTTTTTGAAAAGTAATTTGGCCCTGGGACAGCGCGGTGACATCAGGAAGAGACGGTACTGGGACAGCGTGCTGACGTCAGGAGGAGGCAGTATTGGGACAGCGTGCTGACGTCAGGAGGAGGCAGTCTGCCCCGCTGGGCTCTGGGCCTGTGCACTCCCAGGTCCACCTGAGGGGGCACGCATGCGCAGGATGGCCTGCATTCTTGAAAGTCGGTCGTGGGCGGTAATTTTAAAAGTCGGTCGCGGCCATTTTTCTGCTTCTCCCGCAATTGGGAACGCTGCGACCAATCGCCACACGGCTCTCCCATCACCACGACCCACCCGCAGGACGCGACCCTGAATTTGAAAAACCCTGTACTAAGGGATTGGGGGATAGGCGTTGAGATGGTGTTGAGGTGGATTAGTCAGGATCTAGTTGAATGTTGGGGCAGGCCAAAGAGCCCAATTGGCCGATCCTGTTCCTATGTTATATTCTCAAGAGCCAGTGAGTAAGCACTTACCCAA
Source organism: Scyliorhinus torazame (assembly GCF_047496885.1). Lineage (NCBI taxonomy): Eukaryota > Metazoa > Chordata > Chondrichthyes > Carcharhiniformes > Scyliorhinidae > Scyliorhinus > Scyliorhinus torazame. The sequence continues at coordinate 8,846,113 of NC_092734.1, forward strand.
TCTCCCCAAATATCATTATTTCCAATCTCCTTGAACTCACTCTGTTGCTGGGTGCAAATGTGCATATTTTTGAGCAAAGAATAAATATCACAAACATGTGGACTGCAGCAGTTCACAAAGGCAGCTCACCAGCACCTTCTCAAGAACAATTAAATGTAATGAATGAATGAAAATCGCTTATTGTCACAAGTAGGACTCAAATGAAGTTACTTTGGAAAGCCCCTAGTCACCACATTCCGGTGCCTGTTCAGGGAGGCTGGTACGGGAATTGAACCGTGCTGCTGGCCTGCCTTGGTCTGCTTTCAAAGCCAGCGATTTAGCCCTGTGCTAAACCAAGGTTGGGCAATCGATGCTGGACTAGTGATGCCAACGGCCCATGAATTAATATAAAAAACACCGACATTAAACTATTAGCTAGAATCATAGTACAAAATGGGTTTAGGCAAATGTCTGTTTTCTCCAACAGTTTGGTGATAAAAAGCTTCAAAAAGACAGACACAGGAGTATCTGCAGCTGAACATTAATGCTTCGGTGCTAATTTTGAGATAGGTTTGAGAGGCCTTGCTGCAGTGGGATTGGCAGCTGTGCTCTGACTGTAGTCTAATGGCGGCTCTGCATGTGGTGGGCAGCTGCTGGTGGTCACAGGTCCAAGCATTTGTTCGCACAACGAGTACATTCGAGCAGAACATGAAAGCGGCAAACACACTTCTAATGAAACACTAGTAAATCAATTCAAGTGGCAAAGACTGCAGCATTCAGCACAAGCCACCTGATCTTTGCACCAAGCAAGATTGAAATGAAGACAGGTCTGAATGCGATATTTCTGAACACAATTTAACACTTAGTAATCGATAGCTGGTTCCTTTGCGAACTCAGTTGAAATGCTTCACTCTTTGTTCGCTTTCACACACCGTGGCATTGAAACTCTTGAGCATCTGATCAAGACAAACAGCATGCAGAGATAGCCATCGCCCAGCGCTTGTGTGGCGTGAAAGCTACTTAAATACCTGTTCTGCTCACTGCACCTCCCACACTTTTGTAAGGGCCATGCAGGTTATAACATCCCTCCCCCCCAAAGTTCAAGGAATCCACCGAAGACCCTGGCGAAGGAGGGCGTCAGACCCGTTTTGCTGCAGGCCAGACACCATTTTCACGCGGCGCTGGATCAGGCGGCGTGTAACGAGATGGAGACCGGCGCTTCCGTGATGAACGGCGTAACGGTTGTACATCCACGGCCCGTGGACCCGAGGATTCCCCCTCTGATGCACCTGTGTCTCCATCTCGGAGTCAGAGTCTGCTGCCTCCGTCATGTCAGCGTCTCTATCTCCATTCGGTTCTGTAACGACCTGCGCAGGCTTCGAGTGAGGCACCAGAGGAAGATTGTGAGGACTACCTTCCCTTGTCTCTGGTCTCTGCGGCTGTAGAAATGAGCTCCGGGGGCGGGGAATCTTTTGAGGGGATAGTCTTCTGGACCGAACGTGGTCTACATGTTTGCGCTGGAGACGACCCTGGGCTTGCACCTGGTAAGATATAGGGCCCGTTTGGCGAAAGATTACGCCAGGAACCCACTGGGCACCACCAGCAAAATTCCGAACGAACACTGGGTCACCGGGCGCAAACTACCGAATCGGCCGATGCCGAGAAAATCCCTGTCCCTGCCGTTCCTGTGTGCGGCGTACTTTTGCGCCAATGTCCGGAAAACCATACTAAGACAGGTGCGAAGTCTCCGGCCCATTAGGAGTTCTGCGGGAGCTACCCCAGTCACCGCATGGGGGGTGGTCCTGTACGTAAACAAAAAGCGAGCCAGTCTCGTGTCCATTGATCCGGAAGACTGCTTCTTTAGGCCTCTTTTGAATGTCTGCACTGCGTGCTCTGCCAACCCATTTGAAGCTGGGTGGTAAGGGGCAGTGCGGATATGGCGGATGCCGTTCATCTTTGTGAACCTCGCAAACTCCTCACTCGTGAATGGAGTGCCATTATCCGTGACCAGCACCTCGGGGAGGCCATGTGTACTAAAAGACAAACGCATTTTTTCAATTGTTGCGCAGGACGTTGTCCCCTGCATCTTATGCACCTCTAGCCATTTAGACTGGGCGTCGATTAATAGAAGGAACATGGATCCTTGAAAAGGGCCTGCGAAATCTGCATGCAAGCGTGCCCAAGGCCGCCCTGGCCATTCCCAGTGATGTAGGGGCGCGGCCGGCGGAAACTTCTGATGCTCCTGGCAAATGGAGCAGTTTTGGGCCACCTTCTCAATGTCGGTGTCGAGGCCTGGCCACCAGACATAATTCCGGGCCAACATTTTCATTTTGGTCACACCTGGATGCCCATTGTGCAAGTCTCTTAGTATCAGCTCCTGGCCTTTTTCCGGGACAATCACACGCGTCCCCCGCAAGAGGATGCCGTCTTCCACGCTGAATTCTGACAGCTTGGAGGAAAATGCCCGCAACTCGCCTGGGAGCTGTCTATGCTGCCCACCATACAGGACTATGTGCCGAACCTTTGACAGGACTGGCTCCGTCTGGGTCCACTCACGGATCTGTGATGCCGTGACAGGCAAGGTGTCCATAAAATTTAGGGTTGCAACCACCTCACCGGTCGTGGGGGTCGACATGGGGCCGGTCGATAAAGGCAATCGGCTCAGTGCGTCGGCATTTGCTATCTGCGTTCCTGGTTTGTGCTCCAGAGAATACTCGTATGCAGCAAGCAACAAAGCCCAGCGCTGGATCCGTGCGGAAGCAATGGGCGGTATTGGCTTATCCTCTCTGAAAAGTCCCAGCAGGGGCTTATGATCAGTCACCATAGTGAAATGGCGGCCATACACGTACTGGTGGAAGCGTTTCACCGCAAAAACCACTGCCAGGCCCTCCTTCTCGATCTGCGCGTACTTTTTCTCCGCTGCAGTCAATGTGCGGGAGGCGAAAGCTATCGGTCGCTCGGCCCCGTTCTCCATCTTGTGGGACAGGACGGCCCCAATACCATACGGGGATGCATCACACGTGACGAGAAAAGGCTTTCCAGGATCATAGTGCGTCAGTAACCCAGACGACGACAATTGTTGCTTTACCCTCCGGAAAGCGGTTTCTTGCGGCTGACCCCAAATCCAGGTGTGATTTTTCTTTAACAGAAGGTGCAACGGGACCAGCGTAGTTGCCAGATTGGGGAGGACCTTCCCGTAATAGTTTACGAGACCGAGAAAAGAACAAAGATGCGAAGTGTCAGTCGGGGCGGGGGCATGTTGAATTGCACGCACCTTCTCTGCGATGGGGTGCAAACCTTCTCGGTCCACCCGATAACCTAGGTAGACTACTTCCTTTGCCTGAAATACGCACTTTGTGCGACGTAAACGGACTCCAGCCTCCGAAAAGCGTCTAAGGACAGCCTCCAAATTTTCCAAATGTTCCTGCTCCGACGTCCCTGTAATCAAAACGTCATCTAAGTAGACAGCGACACGTGGTAAACCTCTCAAAATGCCCTCCATAACACGTTGAAAAATAGCGCAGGCAGAGGATACTCCAAAGGGCAACCGTGTATATTCATACACGCCCCGGTGTGTATTAATCGTTACATATGGTCGGGAGGCAGGGTCCAGCTCCAACTGTAGGTAGGCGTGACTCATATCTAATTTTGTGAAGGAGAGTCCGCCTGCAAGCTTCGCGTAGAGATCCTCTATGCGAGGCATTGGATATCGGTCGAGTCGGGAAGCCGTATTCACTGTAAGTTTATAGTCGCCACACAAGCGAACTGTGGCATCTGGCTTCATTACAGGTACAATTGGTGCTGCCCAGTCAGCAAAACGGACCGGCCTGATAATACCCAAACTCTCCAAACGAGTGAGCTCCCCTTCTACCTCCTTGAGCAAGGCGTAAGGCACTGGGCGCGCCTGGAAATAGCGTGGCGTGGCTCCTGGTTCGACTTGGATACGGGCTACGGCCCCTTTTATTTTCCCCAAACCAGGCTGGAATACATCTGGGTATCGTCCTAGCACCTCAGTCAACCCTCCAGAAACTGTTTGGAGGATGTGCTGCCATTGCAACCGCAAATGGCGCAAACAATCCCGACCCAACAGGCTGGGCCTATGGCCGCGCACCACGATAAGTGGGAAACGCCCCTCCTGGCGTCCATAAACAACAGGGGTCATTGTAGTTCCTGCAATGTCCAGTGGTTCCCCCGTGTAGGTGGCCAACCTGGCCTGTGAGTCGGTTAATGTAAGGGTCTGTATACCCTGCTTGATGAGGTCGAATGTCCTCTGGGCGATCACGGAGACCGCTGCGCCAGTGTCCAACTCCATCTCAAGCGGGTGACCATTGACCCGTACTGTCACCTTAATGGGGGCCACATGGGGAGCTGCCACGCAATGCAGCTGCAGGCAGTCGTCCTCCGTCTCCACGTCCTCAGGAGTAGTCGCTGCAGGTTCGTCCAAATGGAAGGTACGGCCCCTGGGCTGGTCCCAGTTTCGGTCAGAATGACGGCGCCTCTGGCGCCCCCAGGACCGCCGTCTGCGACGGGGTCAGCGCCTACAAGTCTGACACGGAACATGGCTCCTCATCCATTGGTTCTGGAGAAGGCTCCCTTCGGGAGGAATGTCCGATGGCCACTGGCGTCAGTCCGGATGTCGCCTCACCCAAGGTACTGTAGGAGTGCAGGGGGACATTTTCGGACGGAAGGGGTTGCGCCCCAAGGCATGCACTTCCATTCCCTGTAGCTCCTGCACTCCTCGTTCTGCGCTCTCTCGGGACAATACTATTTGAATGGCCTGTTGAAAAGTCAATGTTGGCTCAGCTAACAACTTTCTCTGGGTGGCCGCATTGTTAATACCGCAAACCAAACGGTCGCGTAACATTTCTGACAAGGTCTCACCATAGTCACAGTACTCCGCAATCCTGCGTAGCCTGGATAGAAAATCGGCAAGGGATTCTCCAGGGGTCCTCTCAGCGGTATTAAACCGGTAACGCTGGACTATCGTGGACGGGGTTGGGTTAAAATGTTGCCCCACTATATTCACAAGTTCATCAAACGTTTTGGTGTCCGGCGCAGCTGGGTACGTAAGGCTCCTAATCACCCCAAACATATGCGGCCCGCAGGCGGTGAGCAATATGACCACCTGCCGCTCGTTTTCAGTGATATTGTTTGCCCGGAAATAGTAACGCATCCGTTGTGTGTACTGGTACCAGCTTTCCAGCGCAGCATCAAAAACATCCAAACGTCCATACAGAGGCATGGTATAATAGAAAACAACTTCCAACCTGTATCCAACAAAATCCAGGGAGGTGGCTTCAGCAGCGTAGACAACTATTCACTTTCACCCTCGTCGCCAGTTTTGTGAGGGCCACGAAGAATCCAGCACGAGTTTTAAGGATACAAAGTAATAACATTTATTTACAATAACATATATATATAGCAGCAGCAACAACTTCCCTTGCTGCACACTCCTTCCTGCTGTTTCCAAACTGGCCAGCTTTATTTATACTTGGAGTTTACTAATGGTTTCTCCGCCCCCCTCATTGGGGAAGCTCATACTCCCACAGGATTGTGGGATTGTCATTAGTCCCCAGCCAATGGTAAGCAGGCAGGTTATAACACACACCCTGAAGGTCAAGTGGATGGAAATACCGCCATCTCACAAACGATTCGCCTTTCCTACACGGGTGTAGATTGACCATTCCCTCATCGTCACCGGGTTGAAATGCAGGTACTTCCTAATCCAAGAGCCCTGTGGGAACACCTTCACCCTAAAGGACTGCCATGGTCCATGGGAACCGCTCATCAACTCCTTCCCAAAGGCAACTGTGAACGGGCATTCACCGCTGCCCTTGTCAGTGATGCGTATGTCCCGTGAATGCATCATTTTTAAATGAAGTACCTTTTTAAAGGCTCGGTACAATTTCTAATTGGGTCATTCCGCTCCACGCACCCCTTCCCAATCCCAACAATCCCCTGGATTTGCCAGCTCAGTATTTCCCCTCCAGTAATTTTTCTAACCTTTCCCCACATGTATTTGGGCAGCACGGAAGCACAAGTGGACAGCATTGTGGCTTCACAGCGCCAGGGTCCCAGGTTCGATTCCCCGCTGGGTCACTGTCTGTGCGTAGCCTGCACGTTCTCCCCGTGTCTGCGTGGGTTTCCTCCGGGTGCTCTGGTTTCCTCCCACAGTCCAAAGCTGTGCAGATTAGGTGGATTGGCCGTGATAAATTGCCCTTAGTGAGCAAAAATGGTTCGGAGGAGTTAGTGGGTTACCGGATAGGGTGGGTGACCGGGATAGGGTGGGTGAGGGCTTAAGTGGGTTGGTGCAGACTCGATGGGCCGAATGGCCTCCTTCTGCACTGTATGTTCTATGTTGTATGTACTGCTGCAGGTAAACAGTTTGCCCGTGGTGACATGCACATCCATCTCTTGAACAAACAATCACCGTTGACTACGATCTCCCTGTAGCTCAGAAGCTGCACCTTTTGTCAGCAGTCATCTCTGGTTTCATAGATCATAGAACATAGAATTTACAGTGCAGAAGGAGACCATTCGGCCCATCGAGTCTGCACCGGCTCTTGGAAAGAGCACCCTACCCAAGGTCAACACCTCCACCCTATCCCCACAACCCAGTCCAACAATAAAGGCAATTTTGGACACTAAGGGCAATTTAGCACGGCCAATCCACCTAACCTGCACATCTTTGGACTGTGGGAGGAAACTGGAGCACCCGGAGGAAACCCACGCAGACACGGGGAGGATGTGCAGACTCCGCACAGACAGTGACCCAAGCCAGAATCGAAGCTGGGACTCTGGAGCTGTGAAGCAATTGTGCTATCCACAATGCTACCGTACTGCCCAGGGATTATTATCACCTCCTGCAGTGTTGGACAGTGCCTAGTATTTGATAATTTATTCTAATCATGCCAGGAGTTTCACAGCATTTCCTACCTTTCCAATTTATCCAACCAACTTGAAACGGGCAGGTATCCCGATTTCCTTGGCTTTCTTGAGCATTTGTCCGTTGGCAACATTACTGTTGGTCCCACCACTTCTAATCATCCTTCAGCCTTGACTCATTCCCGGCTAGCTGACTAACCGCAGGTGAACCACTCGCTGGATCTAACTCTATCAATCTTGATGTGTTGGGTGTTCTGGATCACAAACAGGTCACCAACACTGGAAGTGGTGCAACTCTATTTTATTATAAGGTTAACTATATTAACATACTTGAACTGTGGGTAAATGCAATACCAGCTTTTACTGTTGACCCTTGCCTAGTCCTAACCAGGTGATGCACTCAGCACATGGTGAATGTCTGTGTTGCAGGCTGTGAGCTCTGTGCTCCGAGTTGGCTGCTACTAGAATGAGCAGGAACTTTCCTGTCCCCTGTCTTTATAGGCCGGAATTGAACCCGGGTCCCTGACGCTGTGAGGCACCAGTGCTAACCACTGTGACACCGTGCTGCCCCAAAGTACCATGTCAAAACCCAGGCCCTGCCAGCTCTGAATAGTTGGAGGAGATGATTTTAATCATGGTATTGCAGGAATCGCAGAGTGAAACCACCTCAATGAATCTCGATTATTTTTCCAGTGGCCTTATTAAGGTTAGCACTGCTGCCTCACAGCTCCAGGGTCCCAGGTTCGATTCCCGGCTTGGGTGACTGTCTGTGTGGAGTTTGCACTTTCTCTCCGTGTGTGCGTGGGTTTCCTCCGGGTGCTCCGGTTTCGTCCCACAAGTCCAAAGATGTGCAGGTTAGGTGGATTGGCCGTGATAAATTGCCCCTTAATGTCCAGAACATTACTGGGCTACGGGGATAGAGTGGGGGAATGGGCCTAGGTAGGCCGTTCTCTCAGAGGGCGGGTGCAGGATCGATGGGCTGAATGGTGTCCGTCTGCACTGCACTGATTCTAAGCCCAACTGGTGGGAGTTGGTATTGCGTCTGAACATGATATATTTAGCAATGCTCCAAAGTCCCAGTGGAACCTTTGGTACCTCAATGCTTTTCCACTGGTATTTTGATTCCATTGGCACTCGCGAAATGCTATTTTTTTAAAATCCAAATGGTTTCATGGTAACAGGGTAAGTGTGGAATTTTAAATCACTCTTCTCCCAGCACCTGACGAGACGAAGGATTGAGCCTCAGTTAAGATGTTTTCCTCAACAACAATCTATGAACAGGCGGTGGAATGTGGCGACTAGGGGCTTTTCACAGTAACTTCATTTGAAGCCTACTTGTGACAATAAGCGATTTTATTTATTTATTACGGGACGTCGAGAGGTCTACCGTTGTGCTTCCATGTTGCTAAAAAAAAAAGATATTGAAATATTCTGACGGACAAAGAAAGATTGCTCAGGCTGATCTCGGGGGAGGCGATCGGCGGCAGTACAGCTGGACAGCAAACAGACTTTTTATGGCGTTAAACTGGGAACAGACAACATCAATACCGTATCTGCCTTACACCACCATCTCCTGCTGCTACTGAGCTGCTCCTAACCCAAGATTGAGTCAGTCAGGTAATATCAGAAACGCGATGCTGCATTCATCAATATCCCTGTCTGCCCCCTTATGGATTACAAATTATGTTTGTGTTCGAGCTGGGTTGGCAGGCCTGTAGCCTCAGGTGGAGGCTTTGGATTGACATTGGCTCCAATAGTTAAGGCGTTCCTTTAAACCTGCCCCCCAATCTTGAACTAGGTTTCTGAGCGCTTACCTTAACATCCTGCTCTGTGGTTCAGAGACAAACTCTGTTCCATAAATCGAAGCAGGTGATCTGTGCACTTTGTCCCGTCCCCTGCCCCCACCCCCAACCCCCACCACCACTCTGAGTCACCAGCAATCCTGCCACTAATCTCAGCTGACAATCCAGGCGACCCTGACACTAGCCCGCAGACAAAACAATACATGAACCCGTGGTCACATTCTAGTTCCACAACGCTTTTCAAGACACAGGGGTAAATAAGCTCAAACCGGCTTTCCACCTCCAGCTAGCCAGCAGCACCAAAAGCTGGTTCACGGTCAACTTCACTGCTGTTTGTGGGATCTCTACTGTGTGATGGAGGCCGGGTTGCCTCAGTTAGCTAGACAGCAGGTTCGTAATGCAGAGAGGCCAGCAGCATGGTTCAATTCCCGTACCGCCTTCTCAACCCGTGTCTCTCGCCTGAGGTGTGGTGATCCTCAGGTTAAATCACCACCAGTCAGCTCTCCCCCTCCGAGGGGAGAGCAGCCTACGGTCATCTGGGACTTTGGCGATTTAACCTTTAACTGTGTGCAGAATGTTTTGTCTTAAAATAAAACACCACTGCACCGCATCCAAAAGTAATTAGTTCAATGCAAAATGGTTTGTTACAATAAACTCCGTTTGGACTTGCTCCATCCAACACTGGAACGGTTTAAGATTCTTTAAATCTGTTAAACCTCCACCACCCCCACTTTACAAGAATTATTGCCAAGGTTGGAATCCCCACCATGCAGACTGGCTGGCTGCTTGATACAGAATATTTGCCCAAGTGTGATAACCCTCACGAGGTCCGGGGGGGGGGGGGGGGGTCGCTGATCGATCTCCGCTTGCGCTTCGTAGGATACGAGTTCCCATGGGTGCCCCACCCAGCTGGAGCTCGTTGGCGGGACCTTTAGATGTAGCTCCTAAACCCGGAGCAGCCGTCCCCGGTAGTCCTGGGCTGGAACTTTTATTTTGCGTGTTGTGGTAGCGACTTTACTTTCAATTTAAAATAAACCAGTTTGACCTTTCTCGCCGCTCCTGCCGGACTTATTACACCAGGTTAAAGGAACATCACCCAATTCTCAAACTCACACTGATTTCTAATCACAATGCCAACTTTGAGGGCAGCACGGTAGCATTGTGGATAGCACAATTGCTTCACAGCTCCAGGGTCTCAGGTTCGATTCCCGGCTTGGGTCACTGTCTGTGCGGAGTCTGCACATCCACCCCGTGTCTGCGTGGGTTTCCTCCGGGTGCTCCGGTTTCCTCCCACAGTCCAAAGATGTGCAGGTTAGGTGGATTGGCCGTGATAAATTGCCCTTAGTGTCCAAAATTGCCCTTAGTGTTGGGTGGGGTTACTGGGTTATGGGGATAGGGTGGAGGTGTTGACCTTGGGTAGGGTGCTCTTTCCAAGAGCCGGTGCAGACTCAATGGGCCGAATGGCCTCCTTCTGCACTGTAAATTCTATGAGAATTCTAAAAACTTCAGAAACGTTTTGCTCCCAAGAGCTGACTGTTCAAAAATACATTCAGACTTGATCTGCTGCTACCTCCTCACAAGCTGCACTGAATACTTGTGGGTGTTTCTGGGGAAACCTTTGTCTCAAGTTTTCTATTATTCACTTTCTTATCCCAGCTGTGTTATCGTCCTTTTTAAGTTCATCCAGTGGTGGAATATTAATTTTGTTATCTTCTGTCACAAAACTGAGGGGGAGTAATTATGCGCGTTTATTTTACTCATCCTTTAGTCAATTCAGAAAATCCCCCACAGAGGAGGAGGGAGTGCCAGAGGACTGACAGACACTCCGGATGAGATTCTCAGGCCTCCCCCAACGTGTTTCTCTGTGGCGGGAGGCGCACGCCGTTGGCTGGCGCTGTCAATGGGATGTTCCATTCAGTCCATCCTACGCTGCTGGGGAACCTGGGGTGAGGGTGCGCCGTCAGCGGGACTGTAAGATCCTGCTCGTGTGAGCAGCCGGAAGATCTCGCCCTAATATTATTCCCATGAATGGAAAGACAGATAGCACAACAACAACTTAGATTTAGATGGCACCTTTCATCTGCCGAAAGCCCCAACAGGCTCCAGAGGGGCAGGTGTAAAATTTGCCACCTCGGACTGTTGCTAACTTTTGGTTGGTTCAATTGGTTCTGTTTTATAACCTTTGCTCTCGAGTCGCCAGGTATCTTTATGATACCACCACGAGGTCCAAGTTCAAGTAATGATCAATAACTCAACACACCAATTAGTAAGATTCAAATCAAAACACATTTATTATACACAGTAAATCGCTACTCATGCATAAAACTCTACTTTCTAGGCTATTCCTATCACTAAAAGGCCTATACTTAGCTTCGGACTGACCCACCAGGTCAGGGGAACAAATGGCCTTTTGTTCGGGTTCTGAGTCTGCGGAATTCAAAAGCTGGTATGGACTGGTAGCTAGGAGCGCCTATCTCGTAGCGAGCGTTGGCTTGAGACTTACTGGTTTGGAGGCCGCTGGACAGTTCACTCTCAGGGGTTGCTTCGTGTTGCTGAGTGACCCTGTCAAGAAGGACGATTTGAACTTGGGGGCTTTACTTTATAGTCCCCAGGGGCTTCCCGCCCTTCGGGGCGGACCCCGTACCTGGTTTCAAGTGATTGGACTTTGTTTAATCACTTGGTTCGATTTCTCCAATGCTGGAGCGGTTCCCTGATCGTTGGGCGGTCTTTAAGTGTCCGTTACCCTCTTTTGTGTTGGCTCCTGCTGGCGCCGAGGAGTCTGGCTTGGCCTTGTTTACCTCAAATGTTTCGATTGTTCCCGGGGATCGTTCATTACTATGTAGATGGCTGCTACATTACTATGCAGATGGCTGCTTGTATCGATGCTGTCTAGGTTTCTGCAGAGTCTAATACACAGTAAACTTGCACCTGCTAGTTTTTGCCTGTGTTGGCTGAATTTCCCTTCAGCCTTTGCGGTTCTCCATTTTAAGGCGAGAAGTGGCCAACTCAGGTGGCTACAGGACACACGAGGTGATGTGAGGACAGATGACCGAAAGCGAGGAGGTCTTAAGGAATGCAGAAAGTGAGGCAGGGGGGGTTTTGAGAGCGGGGGCCAAGGCAGCAGAGTTTTCTGTGGCCTCAGGTTTACAGAGAGTGGAAGGTGGGAAACTAGTCGGGAGCGTGTTGGAATAGTGAAGTCTAACCTGCGGATCAACCAGCAGAATGCCAATGTTAGTATAAATTCCACTATATTCCCTGAAAACATCTGGAGACGGATAATATACAAAGTGAGCATGAATTCTAAAAAAACACACTTAGCTTTCCTGGAAGTCCGTTTAGTTATCACCTGTTTCAGGGATGTATTCTTCCTAAGAAGAAAATAGGACACCAATGAGGAAATGAAGATGCTATCATGCATGAAATGAAAGCATTTTTGATTTATTTTGCTGTATATTCTGTTATGTTTATTGCCAATTACCCTCTAGCTTGGCAATTGTCCTGCTGTACTCAGATGCGCCATTTCCTATGGAGGAACTGTCGTTGTTTGAGCGAGTTATAGCTCAGCAGGCATTCCAAACCTTGGTAATGAAAGGTGTCGCAATTTAGCCAGTGTCAAGAGAGGTTAACGCTGAGTGCTGTTTCATGTGATTGCGACACCAGTACAAACTGGTACAAGTCAAAAGGGGAAAAGTTCAGGGCTACTGTCTGGCCAGCCAAAGACCGGGCCTAACGTCCGGATGCACTATTAATGACCACTAAAGCGAGGTTGTAGTCCAACTGAAGGCTTTAATAAGCTAGATGTTTCCCCCAGCAGCTCAGGTACAGAATGAAGGCTGCAGAGGCGGCACGGGCTCTTATACCCCACCTAGCAGGGCGGAGCTATCATACATCCTAACCAATAGAAAGCATGCAGTTTCCACCAATGGTGCTCCAGCCTATCAGGTACCGTAATACCTATAATACCACATTCACCCCCTGTTAAAAAAGAGTCCGGCGGGGGGGTGGTGGCCTGATACTACAAACATGGCAACGTGGTAGAATTAGTTATGGAGGTACCGTAATACCTCCGTACAGCGTTTTGTAACTATTTACAATTCTGATAGCTATGTACATTTGATGATTTACATTTACAGTTTACAGTTTACAATTTAAAATGAAGCAATCAGTCGATCGGGGGCCCTGGTCGTCCTCTGTGATCGTCGGAGCTTCGGCGGTGACTCCAGTGGAGGCGCGGGCGTCTGTGACTCCGGGAGCGTGGCTTCGATCTCCATGGCAGCTTCGGCACCCCTAGACGGCGCTGGTGGGGAAAACGGTTGACCTGGGAAGGGAGTGCCTGCGGGGAGCGTCGGTGGGTGGGGGGCCTAGGCGGGGTCGGCGGAAGGACTGATCCTCCTGTAAGGTGCCCCGGTGGAGGGGACGGTGGGACTGGTGGCTGGGGTGTGCGTGGGGTTCCGGCGGGCGGCAGGTCTCTTAGGGAGACGGTATCTTGTCCGCCGTCGGGGTACGCCATGTAGGCGTACTGGGGGTTAACATGGAGCAGATGGACCCTCTCGACCAACGGGTCCGACTTATGCGCCCGCACGTGTTTTCGGAGCAGGATGGGTCCGGGTGCTGCCAGCAAAGTCGGGAGCGAGGTCCCAGAGGAGGACTTCCTGGGGAAGACAAGGAGACATTCGTGAGGTGTCTGGTTGGTGGTCGTACAAAACAGTGACTGGATGGAGTGGCGGGCATCGGGCAGGGCTTCCTGCCAGCGGGAGACTGGGAGGTTCCTGGACCGTAGGGCCAGTAGGACACTCTTCCAGACCGTTCTGTTCTCCCTCTCTACCTGTCCGTTACCCCGGGGGTTGTAACTGGTCGTCCTGCTCGAGGCGATGCCCTTGCTGAGCAGGAATTGACGCAGTTCGTCACTCATAAAGGAGGACCCCCTATCACTGAGTATGTAAGCGGGGAACCCGAACAGTGCAAAGATGCTATGGAGGGCCTTGATGACGGTGGTGGCGGTCATATCGGGGCAGGGGATGGCGAATGGGAACCGGGAGTACTCGTCAATCACGTTCAGGAAGTACGTGTTGCGGTCGGTGGAGGGGAGGGGGCCTTTGAAGTCCATGCTGAGGCGTTCAAAGGGACGGGAAGCCTTTATCAGGTGCGCTTTCTCTGGCCGGTAGAAGTGCGGTTTGTACTCCGCGCAGATTTGGCAGTCCCTGGTGGCTGTCCTGACCTCCTCGATGGAGTAGGGCAGGTTTCGGGTCTTGACAAAATGGAAAAAGCGAGTGACCCCCGGGTGGCAGAGGTCCTCGTGAAGGGCTCGGAGGCGGTCCACCTGTGCGGTGGCACATGTGCCACGAGACTGGGCGTCAGGAGGCTCATTTAGCTTCCTGGGACGATACAAGATCTTGTAGTTGTAGGTGGAGAGTTCGATCCTCCACCGCAAGATCTTGTCGTTTTGTATCTGTGCATTATCAAACATGAAAGCAACCGACCGTTGGTCCGTGAGGAGAGTGAATCTGCTGCCGGCCATGTAATGCCTCCAACGTCGCACAGTTTCTACTATGGCCTGGGCCTCCTTTTCGACTGAGGAGTGGCGGATTTCGGAAGCATGGAGGGTACATGAGAAGAAGGCCACGGGCCTGCCCGCTTGGTTGAGGGTGGCTTCCAGAGCTACGTCAGACGCATCGCTCTCAACCTGGAAGGGGAGGGACTCGTCGATGGCGTGCATCGTGGCCTTTGCAATGTCTGCTTTGATGCGGCTGAAGGCCCGGCGGGCCTCTATCGATAGGGTAAAAGCCGTGGATTGGATCAGGGGACGGGCCTTGTCCGCGTAGTTGGGGACCCACTGGGCGCAGTAGCTGAAAAACCCGAGGCAACGTTTCAGGGCCTTGGAGCAGTGAGGGAGGGGAACTGTATAAGGGGGCACATGTACTCAGGGTCGGGGCCTATAACTCCATTTCGCACTACGTAGCCGAGGATGGCTAGGCGGTCGGTGCTAAACACGCATTTATCCTTGTTATACGTAAGATTAAGGATTTTTGCGGTCTGGAGGAATTTTCAGAGGTTGGTGTCGTGGTCCTGCTGGTCGTGGCCGCAGATGATGACATTATCGAGATATGGGAATGTTGCCCGTAAACCGTACCGGTCAACCATTCGGTCCATCTCGCGCTGGAAGACTGAGACCCCGTTGGTGACACCGAAGGGAACCGTTAAGAAGTGATAGAGCCGCCCATCTGCCTCGAAGGCAGTGTATTTGCGGTCACTAGTGCGGATGGGGAGCTGGAGATAGGTGGACATGGGATCCACCGTGGAGAAGACCTTATAATGCGCGATCCTGTTGACCAGGTCGGATATGCGGGGGAGAGGATACGCGTCCAGCTGCGTAAACCTGTTGATGGTCTGACTGTATTCGCTGACCATCCTATGCTTCTCCCCGGTCTTTACCACCACTACTTGAGCCCTCCAGGGACTGTTGCTGGCTTCAATGACCCCCTTCCCTCAGTAGCCTTTGGACCTCTGACCTAATAAAGATCCGGTCCTGGGCGCTGTACCGTCTGCTCCTGGTGGCGACGGGTTTGCAATCCGGGGTGAGGTTCACAAACAGGGAAGACGGGTCGACCTTAAGAGTCGCGAGGCCACAGACAGTAAGGGGGGGTATAGGGCCGCCGAATTTGAAGGTTAGACTCTGGAGGTTACACTGGAAGTCTAAACCCAGGAGTGTAGCCGCGCAGAGGTGGGGAAGGACGTAGAGACGGAAGTTTTTGAACTCCCTTCCCTGGACTGTGAGGTTTGCTACACAAAACCCCTTTATCTCCACTGAGTGTGAACCGGAGGTCAGGGAGATTTTTTGATTAACAGGGTGGATGAGGAGAGAACAGCGCATTACCGTGTCGGGGTGTATGAAGCTCTCCGTGCTCCCAGAGTCGATTAGGCAGCACGTCTCGTGCCCGTTGATGAATACGGTCCTTGTAGCAGTTGAGAGTGTTTGAGGCCGGGACTGATCCAGGGTCACCAAGGCTAATCGCAGTAGTTGAGAGTTCTCCTCGGGCAGTGCGAGGTCAGCCGAGCTGGGGTCCTGGGGGTTCATCCAAGATGGCGGCTCCCATAGGTCGCACATGGCTGGGGGTGCACAAAATGGCGGTGCCCATCCCTCCAACGTGGCGTCCGCGGAACAAGATGGCGGCGTCCGGGGTCCGCATGTGGTCCTGGAATATGAAGATGGCGGTGACCGCTGGCCACACGGGGAACGTGGAGAAGTTTGTGCTTGCGGCCCGCATTCGCCGCTGGAGACCGCGGCAACCGCACGAGCCTGAGATACCCCCATGAAATGGCCCTTTTTGCCGCATCCCTTGCAGGTCGATGCGCGGGCCGGGCAGTGCTGGCGGGGGTGTTTGGCCTGCCCGCAAAAGAAGCAGCGGGGCCCCCCTGGGTTGCCAGGCCGTCTTGCAGCGCAGGAGGGGGGATGGAGGAAGTCTCGGGGTCGGCCGCTGAGGGGTTCCACGCTGCCCATGGGGCTGCCGCGTGGTCGGGGGCGTAAGCTCGGGTGTTCCTGGAGGCCACGTCCAGGGAGTCTGCAAGGGCCCATGCCTCCCTGAGACCCAGAGTGTCTTTTTCTAATAGTCGCTGGCGGATTTGTGAGGATAGCATACCTGCCACGAAAACGTCCTGGACTAAGAGATCAGTGTGCTCGCTCGCTGAAACTTGCGGGCAGCTGCAGTTTCTCCCCAACACCAGGAGTGCACGGTAGAATTCTTCCAGCGATTCCCCAGGGGTTTGTCGCCTTGTTGCAAGCAGGTGCCGGGCGTAGACCTGGTTTACCGGGCGAATTTAGTGTCCTTTTAGCAGCTCCATTGCTGCATCAAAGTCTTCCGCTTCCTCGATGAGGGTGTAAATCTCCGGGCTCACCCTTGAGTGCAGGACTTGCAGTTTCTGCTCTCCCGTGTGTGTGTTTACGGCCGTCTCGAGATACCCTTTAAAGCACGCGAGCCAGTGCTTAAAGATTGCCGCTGAGTTCGCCGCGTGGGGGCTAAGTTGCAGACACTCCGGCTTGATTCGGAGCTCCATCCTTTCTTCTTAAAAAACTAGCTTATTAAATTGATGCACGATCAATGACCACTAAAGCGAGGCTGTAGTACAACTGAAGGCTTTCATAAGCTAGATGTTTCCCCCAGCAGCTCAGGTACAGAATGAAGGCTGCTGGGGCGGCACGGGCTCTTATACCCCGCCTAGCAGGGCGGAGCTACCATACACCCTAACCAATAGAAAGCATACAGTTTCCACCAATGGTGCTCCAGCCTATCAGGTACCGTAATACCTATAATACCACATGTCCCGATTGGACACTCAGAGAAAGTAGGGGTTTGCATTTATATAGCGCCTCCTCAACCTCAGATGCCACAAAACCCCCCTGCAGCCAACAAATTACTTTGGAAACATACTTTGTTAAAATTTAGAGTACCTAATTAGTTTTTTTTTCAATTAAGGGGCAATTTAGCGTGGCCAATCCACCTAACCTGCAAATCGTTTGGGTTGTGGGGGCGAAACCCACGCAAACACAGGGAGAATGTTCAAACTCCACACGGACAGAGACCCAGGGCCGGGATCGAACCCGGGTCCCCAGTGCTGTGAGGCAGCAGTGCTAACCACTGCGCCACCGTGCTTCCCCCATTACTTTGAAAACATAACCAGTGCTGTAAGTTAGGAAGCATTGGGGGAAGTGTGGGTGTGGGAGGGGCGGGGGGGTTTAGGGATTGAGGAACAGGAATGAAATAGTGCAGGGATTAAAACACTAACTGATATATTACATCTGCAATTAGCCAATCTATAGTGCACTGGGGCAGAAAAATGGTTCCTTAAAAATGTGATCCAATTGATCACTGATCCAACAAGTCAGGGTGGACAATTCCTAATAGCAACTGTTTATTCAAGCCACCAAACTTCTCTTCGCCCGTCTCAATCCCTCTTTGTGGCTCTCGCCTCAGTTGCTTGTCCAAAGCTCCTTGGGGCATTTTTGGGGTTAAAACGGTACGACACCAACGAGAGCTGGTTGCTGCGTGTTTCAAAGTCATTCCTGCTGCTGTGCTCAATGCTCCCGGCTCACTGCACACATCTCCAGCGCCATCCAATGCACGAAAGCGTCCGTTTTGCCGGTCTGTAAGTGGCCAGACCACCCAGAGGCTCACACACTGCTCATGATAGTCAGTGACAACGAATCCTGCTTAAAGCTCTCGGATTCAGGGCCAGCAAAAGACAATTAGCCGGCTACTAATTGTCCATTCGTAAGGTAGATCACGCAAATTAGTAATGAACCCTTCAACAATTGGAGACTGTCACTTAAGTGAACTGATAGATCCCCATAGCTGATTTCGGTAAGTGCGTGAGACAGGTTGTGGTTTTGTGGCTACAGGTGACTGACTGGGATCGATGCAATATGAATGCTCTGTGCTTTCAATCACACCCTACACAATGATTCAGGCCCAATGGCTCTACATTGCAATCCCCCAAAATTAATGGTCAGGGTCTTTTGCAGTAAGAATGGCGGTAGTTCCAGTAGAACATACGGGATGGGAGCGGGCCATTCAGCCCAACAAATCCGTGCTGGTTTGTCCAAAAGGACGAGGAATGTGGTGCTGCCGCTCCTGGAGCATGGTTTGGTGTCACTGAAAGAAAGTTACCAGGTCACCAAAGCAGCTCTGGAGGTTCCTGTGAATTAGGGACAGAGGTTGAACAGTGAGCTCATTTCCATCAGGGCAATAAGAAACAAGTCATCAAGTGTGAGTAACATAGCGGCATGTGGCGCAGTGGTTAGCACTGGGACTGTGGCGCTGAGGACCCGGGTTCGAATCCTGGCCCTGGGTCACTGTCCATGTGGAGTTTGCACATTCTCCCCCATGTCAGTGTGGGTTTCACCCCCACAACCCAAAGAGGTGCAGGTTAGATGGATTGGCCACGCTAAATTGCCCCTTAATTGGAAAGAAAAATGTGTGAGTAACCGGATAGCTCTGTCAAATGGCCAGAACAGGCATTGCGAGGTGGAATAGCCTCCTTTTGTGCTGGCGGCACGGTAGTATAATGGTTAGCACTGTTGCTTCACAGCGCCAGGGTCCCAGGTTCGATTCCCGGCTTGGGTCACTGTCTGTGCGGAGTCTGCACGTTCTCCCCGTGTCTGCGTGGGTTTCCTCCGGTTGCCCCGGTTTCCTCCCACA
This sequence comes from Scyliorhinus torazame, assembly GCF_047496885.1. NCBI lineage: Eukaryota > Metazoa > Chordata > Chondrichthyes > Carcharhiniformes > Scyliorhinidae > Scyliorhinus > Scyliorhinus torazame. The sequence goes on from NC_092734.1 coordinate 8,864,972, forward strand.
AGTCCTGAAAAGCGTGCTGTTAGGTGAATTGGACATTCTGAATTCTCCCTCGGTGTACCCGAACAGGCGCCGGAGTGTGGCGACTAGGGGCTTTTCACAGTAACTTCATTGCAGCGTTAATGTAAGCCTACTTGTGACACTAATAAAGATTATTATTATGTAAGATTCTGAGCCACTGGAGCAGGCGCTGGACTTGGGGTTATTGGTTCAGTTGAACAATGGGACCTTTGAGGTTGCAGTACTTGCACACAGCATTCCATTGACTCCCTTTTCCAAGCAGCAAAACATAGAACATAGAAAAATACAGCACAGAACAGGCCCTTCGGCCCACGATGTTGTGCCGAACCTTTGTCCTAGATTAATCATGGTCAAAATAAGCAAAAAAAACCAGTCAGACAATAAAATTAATTTGAACACTCTGACTGGACATCCAAAGTGTGGAGTGTGCGTCCACAATCATTTACATTTTGTAAAGTGGGGTTACGAGCGATCAAAAATATAAAAAGTTCAGCAGCTACGCAGTTCCTGCTGTTAAAAAGCCCAGAGATGTCTTGTACAGCTGCCAAAAACTCAATAAAAAGCTCGCTCGCTTGTAGTTTATACTCGAGCAGAGAACTTTGGAGTTTTATAACGTACACGTAATTGGAGGGCAGGCGTGCACTAACATTCCTCATTTTGAATAATTTACAGAAGATTTTACAGACTGCAAAAGTACAAGTGAGACGAACCATCACTGACAAGGTTAGAGTTTCAAATCACTGCCATTTCTTTCTGCAAAAACAAATCTGGTGGGAACTTTGCTTCTGACAAGAATCATAAACGTGGTTCTCCTGCACAAGGTGAACATCGGCAGTGCTCGTTACATGGTCTTCCAATAAAAGTGGCTTCGTAGAATTGTTTCAGCCCAGGAGGAGGCCATTGCGCCTGCACCAGCTCAGAGCCATTTCCTCGCCTCCCCCCCTGTAACACTGCACGCATTTCCTTTTCAAATACCAGTCAGTCCCTTTTGCATGCCTCGATTTAACCTGCCTCACTCTCAGGCAGCGCATTCCAAACCATTCCAGTGCATGAAGAGGTTACTTCTCATACGCGTTTCACCAATTACTTTAAATCTGTGCCCTCTTGTTCTCACGGTAACACAATGGTTAGCACCGTTGCTTCACAGCGCCAGGGTCCCAGGTTCAATTCCCGGCTTGGGTCACTGTCTGTGCGGAGTCTGCACGTTCTCCCCGTGTGTGCGTGGGTTTCCTCCGGGTGCTCCGGTTTCCTCCCACAAGTCCCGAGAAACGTGCTTGTTAGGTGAATTGGACATTCTGAATTCTCCCTCTGTGTACCCGAACAGGCGACGGAATGTGGCGACTAGGGGCTTTTCACAGCAACTTCATTGCAGTGTTAATGTAAGCCTACTTGTGACAATAAAGATTATTATGTGTGGATCAGCTTCTCTCAATCAACTCCCTCCAGCGCCCTCGTGATTTTGAATGCCTCGGCCATTTGGAGTGTGCGTCCACAGTCACTAAGAAATTGTGGGGCGGGTTTCTCTGACCCCCCCCCGCTGGGTCGGAGAATCGGTGGGGGGGGGGCGGCGTGAATCCTGCCCCGCCGCTCCGACGCCGTCTGCCGAATTCTCCGGTGGCGGTTTTTGGCAGGGGCGGAGATCATATCGCGCCGGTCGGGGGCCGTTGGCAGCAGCCCCCCCCCCCGCCGATTCTCCGGGCCCCGATGGGCTGAGCGGCCGCCCTTGGACTGGGGTGAGCACAGTAAGAAGTCTTCCAACACCAGGTTAAAGTCCAACAGGTTTGTTTCGAATCACTAGCTTTCGGAGCACAGCTCCTTCCTCAGGTGAATGAAGAGGTGGGTTCCACAAACACATATAAAGACAAAGTCAATGATGCAAGACGATACTTTGAATGCGCGTCTCTGCAGGTAATTAAGTCTTTACAGGACCAGACGGTGCGACTGGAGAGAGGGATCATCACAGGTTAAAGAGGTGTGAATGGTCTCAAGCCAGGACAGTTGGTAGGATTTCACAAGCCCAGGCCAGATGGTGGGGGGTGAATGTAATGTGACATGACCGGTGTCCATTCTCTGGTGGACAGCGACATCCCGCATTCCATTAAACCCACGGTCCTGCCAGCCCGCGCCTGATGACTGAGTTGGATGATAATGAACTAATAATTTATTCAGAGAGTGCTTCTGGTAGCCTGCCCGACATTCCTGGCTGAAACCAATTCCAAGAAAATTATTTTAACTGATAATTTATTTCAGGATCCCTTGACGTGTGAAAATGAGAGTTTTGAGTTTCATTAAAATAATTCGGACAGTTAGGAAAATGGGTTATTTCAATGAGAGATTTCCCATTCGATTGATCATAACTGTCTAATTCCAACCTGACATGCCAATGTTTGATTAACACAGAACATAAGAGATAGGAGCAGGCAAGACCGTTCAACCCCTCATGGCCTTTCAGCCATTCTATACACTCGTGGATCATCCCTAGCCTCAACTCCATTTTCCTGAAATATTCCTTGATTCCCTTAGTATCCCAAAAAACTATTGATCTGTGTCTTGCATATACTCAACATCTGGAACATGCGCAACACTGTGCAGTAGAGAATGCCAAAGAGTCAACTTTTAATGGTTTTCCTATCCAGGTTTACACTAAAACATCACATTAAGCGTTATGTGAAAAAGCTTGATTACACTCCTTTATCCTCACCCCTTATTAGGGCAGCACGGTAGCACAGTGGGTAGCACTGTTTCTTCCCAGCTCTAGGGTCCCAGGTTGGATTCCGAGCTTGGGTCACTGTTTGTGCAGAGTCTGCATGTTCTCCCCGTGTCTGCGTGGGTTTCCTCCGGGTGCTCCGGTTTCCTCCCACAAGTCCCAAAAGGCATGCTGTTAGGTAATTCTGAATTCTCCCTGTGTACCGGAATGTGGTGTTAACTTCATTGCAGTGTTAATGTAAGCCTACCTGTGACAATAAAGATTATTATTATTATTGTTGGCAGGCAGGTAAACTCACTTCAAGTTGTCCTCCCGTGATGTCCTCTTAAAGTAGCAGCTGAGACTCTACCCAACACCAGCCTTGTGATTCGAAACAAGAGTTATCAAAGAGTCCATTCCCAAGCTTCCCAGAAAACCCATCTACAATGTATTAACCCGCTGTGAACCCAGGTCTGAGTATCCCAACAGCACACATTGCCCAGATAGATTGAGCTAAAGAGCAGCTGAGACACCAATTGGGCTCTCAATGCGTAATTACCGGCAGCAGTGATGACTGAGTTAATGAACAACTTGAGTCTCAATGTTTACTTCGAAATGACACCAACTCACGTCCATGTAGGGTGAACGCTGTATGCTGATTAAATAAGCCATGATGTGGAGATGCTGGCGTTGGACTGGGGTGAGCACAGTAAGAAGTCTTACAACACCAGGTTAAAGTCCAACAGGTTTGTTTCAAGCACTAGCTTTTGGAGCGCTGCTCCTTCCTCAGGTGAATCTGAGGAAGGAGCAGCGCTCCGAAAGCTAGTGTTTGAAACAAACCTGTTGGACTTTAACCTGGTGTTGGAAGACTTCTTACTGATTAAATAAAGCAGCACGTTTCACCAGCGCATCAGGCTTGTTCCACCAAGTGCTGTGCCGTGAGAGATTGGAAGCCACCACTGATCTTTACATAATATCGCCAATGACTACACCTTGACCGTCAAGGATGCCCTGAGGTAGTTAACGGTGCTGTAAGAAATGTCACTCTTGGGGCTGTCAAAGGTAGTCCCTGGAGATTGGAATTTGTTTCAAATTGTGCCGAATAAAACTCTTTGGGATAAATTTTAATTCTCTTGGCTTGGTGGTTAAGTTGCTGAACTGCTGACTTGCAGTAGGGGAGGTGACGGCACCGTCCTTTTGTCACTGGGCCCAGCGTAGCGCTCCGGGAGCCAGGTTCAAATCAGTAGATGGTGAAATTGAGTTAAAAAAAAATCTGGAATTAAAGAATCCAATGATGATCATGAGACCAGTGTCGATTGTCCTAAAACCCCTTCTGCTATGTAGGGAAGGAAATCTGGTCTTGTCTACATGTGACTCCAAGTTCCCCATCCTCCACCTGGTGTGGAGTTAGAAGCGACTAATCCCTCGCCCTCAGAAATATCATCGCAACTTCGAATTGGTTTCTGTCCATTTTGAATTTGCTGGGTAGCCCAGTGTAATCAACCTCGTCAGTCGCCCAGACTCGAAATGTTAGCTCCTTTCTCTCTCCACAGATCCTGTCAGACCTGCTGAGATTGTCCAGCATTTTCTGTTCATGTTACCATCAGTGTTGGGTTTGTCACAGGCAGTCATTGGAGGTTGGAATAGTTTCAAATCGCACCTAATAAAATCCTTGACATCTCCAGAAATTAAAGATTAATCTCCCACTGCTGTGAGCAACACCCAGGAGAAAAATCATAAGGATATATGAAAAAATCATTTTTATTCATTTTCTTTGAACACTTTCATTTATTAGTTGTAAGGTGGGGGTAACAAAGTCTCATTTCCTTATTGCAATTGGCTGTGGAAAGGCAGCAGGCCTGAAGGTTAGACTAATGGGGGAGTGTTTCCAGGTCAATGGGTATCTGATGAAACCTCTAGCAATACATTCTGCTAGAGTTGGCAACTTTATGTGCAATTGATGATGCTGTCATTGGGTGCACAGGCTTTCAGGGTAAAAAATATATATTCCTCCCTCCACCTTACAATCTCCGAAGCTACATTTCATTTGGACATAAGAGGTATAAGCAGGAGTATGGGCAGCACGGTAGCATAGTGATTAGCACAATTGCTTCACAGTGCCAGGGTCCCAGGTTCGATTCCCGGCTTGGGTCACTGTCTGTGCGGAGTCTGCACGTTCTCCCTGTGTCTGCGTGGGTTTCCTCCGGGTGCTCTGGTTTCCTCCAACAGTCCAAAGATGTGCAGGTTAGGTGGATTGGCCATGATAAATTGCCCTAAGTGTCCAAAATTGCCCTTAGTGTTGGGTGGGGTTATCGGGTTATGGGGATAGGGTGGGGGTGTGGGCTTGGTTAGGGTGCTCTTTCCAAGAGCCGGTGCAGACTTGATGGGCTGAATGGCCTCCTTCTGCACTGTAAATTCTATGACAAATATTAGAATTTCAGTCTATGAGTAGGCCATTCGGCCCCTCGAGACTGCTCTGCCATTCAATAATACCTACAAAGAACAAAGAAATGTACAGCACAGGAACAGGCCCTTCGGCCCTCCAAGCCCGTGCCGACCATGCTGCCCGACTAAACTACAATCTTCTACACTTCCTGGGTCCGTATCCCTCTATTCCTATCCTATTCATGTATTTGTCAAGATGCCCCTTAAATGTCACTATCGTCCCTGCTTCCACCACCTCCTCCGGGAGCGAGTTCCAGGCACCCACTACCCTCTGCGTAAAAAACTTGCCTCATACATCTACTCTAAACCTTGCCCCTCTCACCTTAAACCTATGCCCCCTAGTAATTGACCCTTCTACCCTGGGGAAAAGCCTCTGACTATCCACTCTGTCTATGCCCCTCATAATTTTGTATACCTCTATCAGGTCTCCCCTCAACCTCCTTTGTTCCAGTGAGAACAAACCGAGTTTATTCAACCGCTCCTCGTAGTTAATGCCCTCCATACCAGGCAACATTCTGGTAAATCTCTTCTGCACCCTCTCTAAAGCCTCCACATCCTTCTGGTAGTGTGGCGACCAGAATTGAACACTATACTCCAAGTGTGGCCTAACTAAGGTTCTTTACAGCTGCAACATGACTTGCCAATTCTTATACTCAATGCCCCGGCCAATGAAGGCAAGCATGCCGTATGCCTTCTTGACTACCTTCTCCACCTGTGTTGCCCCTTTCAATGACCTGTGGACCTGTACTCCTAGATCTCTTTGACTTTCAATACTCTTGAGGGTTCTACCATTCACTATATATTCCCTACCTGCATTAGACCTTCCAAAATGCATTACCTCACATTTGTCCGGATTAAACTCCATCTGCCATCTCTCCGCCCAAGTCTCCAAACAATCTAAATCCTACTGTATCCTCCGACAGTCCTCATCGCTATCCGCAATTCCAACAACCCTTGTGTCGTCTGCAAACTTGCTAATCAGACCAGTTACATTTTCCTCCAAATCATTTATATATACTACAAACAGCAAAGGTCCCAGCACTGATCCCTGTGGAACACCACTGGTCACAGCCCTCCAATGAGAAAAGCATCCTTCCATTGCTACTCTCTGCCTTCTATGGCCTAGCCAGTTCTGTATCCACCTTGCCAGCTCACCCCTGATCCCGTGTGACTTCACCTTTTGTACTAGTCTACCATGAGGGACCTTGTCAAAGGCCTTACTGAAGTCCATATAGACAACATCCACTGCCCTACCTGCATCAATCATCTTAGTGACCTCCTCGAAAAACTCTATCAAGTTAGTGAGACACGACCTCCCCTTCACAAAACCGTGCTGCCTCTCACTAATACGTCCATTTGCTTCCAAATGGGAGTAGATCCTGTCTCGAAGAATTCTCTCCAGTAATTTCCCTACCACTGAAGTAAGGCTCACCGGCCTGTAGTTCCCGGGATTATCCTTGCTACCCTTCTTAAACAGAGGAACAACTTTGGCTATTCTCCAGTCCTCCGGGACATCCCCTGAAGACAGCGAGGATCCAAAGATTTCTGTCAAGGCCTCAGCCATTTCCTCTCCAGCCTCCTTCAGTATTCTGGGGTAGATCCCATCAGGCCCTGGGGACTTATCTACCTTAATATTTTTTAAGACACCCAACACCTCGTCTTTTTGGATCTCAATGTGACCCAGGCTATCTACACACCCTTCTCTAGACTCAACATCTACCAATTTCTTCTCTTTGGTGAATACTGATGCAAAGTATTCATTTAGTACCTCGCCCATTTCCTCTGGCTCCACACATAGATTCCCTTGCCTATCCTTCAGTGGGCCAACCCTTTCCCTGGCTACCCTCTTGCTTTTTATGTACGTGTAAAAAGCCTTGGGATTTTCCTTAACCCTATTTGCCAATGACGTTTCGTGACCCCTTCTAGCCCTCCTGACTCCTTGCTTAAGTTCCTTCCTACTTTCCTTATATTCCTCGCAGGCTTTGTCTGTTCCCAGCCTTTTAGCCCTGACAAATGCCTCCTTTTTCTTTTTGACGAGGCCTACAATATCTCTCGTCATCCAAGGTTCCCGAAAATTGCCGTATTTATCCTTCTTCCTCACAGGAACATGCCGGTCCTGAATTCCTTTCAACTGCCACTTGAAAGCCTCCCACATGTCAGATGTTGATTTGCCCTCAAACATCCGCCCCCAATCTATATTCTTCAGTTCCCGCCTAATATTGTTATAATTAGCCTTCCCCCAATTTAGCACATTCATCCTAGGACCACTCTTATCCTTGTCCACCAGTACTTTAAAACTTACTGAATTGTGGTCACTGTTACCGAAATGCTCCCCTACTGAAACATCTACCACCTGGCCAGGCTCATTCCCCAATACCAGGTCCAGTACCGCCCCTTCCCTAGTTGGACTGACTACATATTGTTTTAAGAAGCCCTCCTGGATGCTCCTTACAAACTTCGCCCCGTCTAAGCCCCTGGCACTAAGTGAGTCCCAGTCAATATTGGGGAAGTTGAAGTCTCCCATCACCACAACCCTGTTGTTTTTACCCTTTTCCAAAATCTGTCTACCTATCTGCTCCTCTATCTCCCGCTGGCTGTTGGGAGGCCTGTAGTAAACCCCCAACATTGTGACTGCACCCTTCTTATTCCTGATCTCTACCCATATAGCCTCACTGCCCTCTGAGGTGTCCTCTCGCAGTACAGCTGTGATATTCTCCCGAACCAGTAGCGCAACTCCGCCTCCCCTTTTACATCCCCCTCTATCCCGCCTGAAACATCTAAATCCTGGAACGTTTAGCTGCCAATCCTGCCCTTCCCTCAACCAGGTCTCTGTAATGGCAACAACATCATAGTTCCAAGTACTAATCCAAGCTCTAAGTTCATCTGCCTTACCCGTAATACTTCTTGCATTAAAACATATGCACTTCAGGCCACCAGACCCGCTGTGTTCAGCAACTTCTCCCTGTCTGCTCTGCCTCAGAGCCACACTGTCCCTATTCCCTAGTTCTCCCTCAATGCTCTCACCTTCTGACCTATTGCTCCCGTGCCCACCCCCCTGCCATACTTTAGCTCCGTCTTCTTGCACTATGTACGCCTCGATTTTGAACTCCGTCGAAACAAATAACGCACTTTAATGTTTATATAAACTCATTTGATAAAAACGGAGATTGGTATCAACCTGTGCTGTTAATTCTTCATTGCAACACCTGAAGCTGAGAATGTGCAAGGTTCTTATTTGATCTTGTTTTCAGGTTTACAACAAAAGGAGTCACTTTGTTGAAATTTCAAATAGTTTCACATTCAGTAGCACGGCCTTTGTTGATAAATTGTATCATCCCGGCGCCTGGAATCTGATTTAGACAATTGCAATTTACTCGGCACAGGTTGCTTCCGGGGAACATCTCTGAATGACATTTTTGTAATATCCCGGACGGGACAAACAGGGTAGGAATGCTTGGCTAACCCATGCTCCTTGCGGAATGTGAGCTACCCAGCTGGGGGGCGGGTATCACAATTAGCCATTGTATACAAGGTCGGCCAGTTAGTCTGCAACCAGACCGATAGGGATCTACCGGGTGTGGTATTATCATAACTGTAAGCACTGCAAGGGTTAAAGAAAGTGTCTAGAGTAGTCACTAGAGCAAACTACAGTTACAACTAAATAAGGCACTGATGCTATGTCTTGGGAGAGAGTGTGTGCAGGAGTTAGCTAGAGAGAGTCAGAAGTACAGATAGTATAAATGAGAGCAGATCATAGTTTATATCAGTAGTGAGATTAGCTGTAGATGAGTGTTGTTTAAATGTTAATAATCAACTGTGTATTCCTAAGGAGTATGTGTCGAATCCAAATTAGTCGTGTTAATAAATTTATAGCTTTGTTTCAGTTAAAGCTATTTCCTGGTCTTTGTGAACACTACGCCAACCATCCTGAAATAAGCAATACAAAGAACACAACACCGGGTAATGTATATATTGTTGTGTAAATAAAACTTTGCTCTATTTTACTCGGAATGGGCTCTCCGTGTCATTATTAAAATTCTAAAGTTGGCTCCTGTGCAAGAAGGAAACATGGAGCGTTGGAAATGTTGATCCTTTTCATCTTGGAACATGTTTGTTATAAAGTGACTGCAGTTAGGGCCAAAGACTATTTTGCCACGAGTCATGGATAATTTCCATTATTCGACTTCAGTTGCACCACAATCGGTGGTCGAGCCTGTCATTATATACACCAGTATATCATGGTGCAGACACACACACTGATGGACACACAGCAAGACCAATCAACACACACAACACCGCAGCCAATCACCAGTTAGAGCACACTCACTATAAAGACAGAGGGCATCAGAGTTCCCGCTCATTCGGGATGTAGCCTCTCAGAAGGACAGAGCTTACAGCTTACAGCACAGATCTTCACCATGTGCTGAGTGCATAGTCTGGTTAGGACAGGCATAGGTCTTTAGTTTAATCTAACATCGTGTTAACCCACAGTGAAAGTATGTTCAACGGTTTCTAACTTAAGAAAATAGTGTTCCACTATTTTAAGTGTTGGTGGCCTGTATGTGTCCACGGATCCAGAGCGCCCAACACATCAGAGCCTTCAGCTACTGTGACCTGAAGCTGTGCGGTTCCCAGCCTACACCTCGCTCCTTCCCTACTTCTCCTCCTTCAACTCACTCCTTTAAGACCTATCACTATGGCCCACCTTTTGGTCACCTATACTAATATCTCCTTATGTGGCTCAATGTTAAATTTTGTCTCGCTCTCCTGTGAAATGCCTTGGGCATTTTTCTGACATAACGTTGCTATATTAAGTACTAAAGTGCAGAGCATAAGTACCTTTGTCACACATTAATCTAACTCGCTGTGTCTTAATGATGCAACCACACAGTGAGAATGCCTCTGGTAAAACACTGACAAGTGAAGATGTTATTCCGGCGGGGGGGGGAGAAAAATGAGTGATAGTTGAAGGAGATGTCAAAGCGAGATAGTAGTTTGATCAGGATAGGCGAGTACATCTTCTATAAGCTGAGTTACTGGAATCGTTTCCGCCTCCTTGCGGAGCTTCTCCAAATCTGGTTCCTTTTTTGTTTAAGGATGATTGGCTGCTGATTCCGTCAGCACGAGGTGGTGTTCTATTTCAGTATAACTTTGGTGGGCTGCATCAGTGAACGAGAATGTGTATCTCACAGAAGTCAGAAGGCAGAGGAGAATGGAAACGTTATCTTCGGAAAGGTGGATGTTAAAGATCCTGTTATATTCTTATTCTCTTCACATGTAAATATGCCAATCATACATAAGGTTTGGGAAAACAATCATGTGCGTTTTTTAATCTTGTAGACAGTTAGCTTGCAGAGTCCATGTACATGTCTGACCTCGCCTGCTTGCTGTTTGCATACTGTTTGCATCACATCCTGTCGATGTGGTAATGGTTGACAGTAGTTTAAGACATGGGGCGGGATTCTCCGACGCCCCGCAGGGTCGAAGAATCGCCTGGGGCGGCGTGAATCCCGCCCCCGCCGGCCGCCGAATTCTCCGGTACCGGAGATTCGGCGGGGGCGGGAATCGCGCCGCGCTGGTCGGCGGGCCCCACCCCCGGCGATTCTCCAGCCCGCGACGGGCCGAAGTCCCGCTGCCGCTATGCCAGTCACGCCGGCGTGAATTGAACCAGGTCTCTTACTGGTGGGACTGGCGGCGCGGGCGGGCTCCGGGGTCCTGGGGGGGGCGCGGGGCGATCTGGCCACCGGGGGTTCCCCCACGGTGGCCTGGCCCGCGATCGGGGCCCACCGATCCGCGGGCGGGCCTGTGCCGTGGGGGCACTCTTTTACTACGCGTCGGCCGTGTAGGTCTCCGCGATGGCCGATGCGTAGGTGCCCCCCTCGTGCCGCGGGGATGATGTCAGCAGCCGCTGACGCTCCCGCGCATGTACGGACACCCGCCGACCGGCAGCGTCTGTTTGGCCCCGGCTGGCATGGCGCCAAACACCTTCCACGCCAGCCGGTGGGGCACCAACCACTCCGGGGCGGGCCTAGCCCCTAAAGGTGCGGTCTTGGCCCCTAAAGGTGCGGAGGAATCCGCACCTTTTGGGGCGGCCCGATGCCGGAGTGGTTCACGCCAGAACCCCCCGCCCCGCCGGATAGGGGATAATCACGCCCATGTTCCCTCAAAGCTGCATGCCTTTGTTACTGTTCAAATTTTTTGATGAAGTAGCAGTCAAGCTGAATAAAGGGGAACCAGTGGATGTGGTCTACTTGGATTGCCAAAAGGCATTTAATGAAGTACCGTTACAACCCCCTGGGCTAGCGCAAGGTCAATTCCAGCACCCCCACCCCCCCTGCCCGGAGTCACACCACACCTGATAAATAATAATTATTAGAAAAATACCGAAAGTCTTTGTCCCTTAGCTGTCCAATAATTACAGTCACCAGGTTTGTAAATTTAAACACAATTAAGTTTATTAATAACAATTACTAAAATTAAATAGGCAGCAAATGCAACTGGTTAACTATTATCTAATTCCGAAACCACCCACTTTAACTTGCCCCCACCCTCCACACACACACACGACAAACAAATACAGAGGGGAAGAGAGGGGTGAAAATAACAAGAAAAAAGGATAAAGAGCCTTTGTTTCACATGGTTGTTTTAAGCACAATTTGCTGCAAACCGGGCTTTCAGGTCAAGATTTCTGTTCCCAGTCTGTAATGGTTTTCACTGCAGATTCATTCAGGTCTCTGCAGTTTCAGAAATACAGCAGCTTTACTGACGACAACACGATGGAGAGAGAGAGAGAGAGAGCGCAGGACCTTCCCCCCCCCCCCCCCCCGAGTGTCCGGGGTTCAAACTCTGCTTTCCTTGGGTCTCTGGAAATCACCTCATTCAGGCAGGGCCCGGTCACCACCTGTTACCAGGCAGAACACGACCTTTTGGTCAATTCATTGGCCAACAGTCAACCATTTGAACCGAGTCTCACCCCATCTCCCGGGTGCCACAAAGTCTGAGTTCTGTTGTCCGAAAGCTAGCAGAGTGTTCTTTGTTGTAACTTGTTAGTTCCTCATTGCCCCTGCTTGACTTAAAGATCTATGTCCATTCAGCATTCATTGATCAAAATGGTGACAACAGAAATAAATAAAGGGAACCAACAGGAAGGGCCCTTACAGCCCCGTAAGTAAGTAAAAGTAAAGCCGTCATAGTCCTGGATCACCACAGGCTGCTTTCCCTTTCAGGAGGAGAGCTGACATTTAACCTGAGGGTCACCACACTTCAGGCGAGGGGCAACACTGAGAAGGAGGAGCCTTCATGAGTAACCTCCGTCGGTATGGGGATTGAACCCCTGCCGTTGGCCTTGATCTGCCAAACGAGTAAAACCGCCCCCCTCCCCCCCCAAATATCACCTCAGGAATTACTCACAAGATAAGAGCACATGGTATAGGGTAGCATTTTTTAAAAATTCGCTCATGGACGTGGGCATCGCAGGCTGTGCCAACATTTATTGCCCATCCCTAATTGCCCTTGAGGGGGGAGGTTAAGAGTCAACCACGTTACTGTGGGTCTGGAGTCACATGTGGGCCAGACCGGGTAAGGACGGCAGATTTCCTTCCCAAAGGGACATGAGTGAGCCAGATGGGTTTTCACAATAATTGACAATGGTCATCGTTAGACTTTTAATTCCAGATTTGTATTGAATTCAAATTTCACCATCTGCAGTGGGGGGATTTGAACCTGGGACCCCAGAGCATTAACTCTGGGTCTCTGGTTGACTAGTCCAGTGACAATCCCACCGCCTCCCCATAATTATCATGGATAAAGAATTGATTGGCTAACAGGAAGCAAGGAATAAGGATAAATGGGTATTTTCCAGATTGGATTGCAGTAACTAGTGGAGTACCACTGGGATCACAACTATTTACAATCCATATCAATAACTTGGATGAAGGGACCAATTGTATGGTAGCTAACATTGCCGATGACACCCAGATAGTAAGTTGTCTCCAAAGGGATGTAGACAGGTTAAACGAGTGGGCAAAAAGATGGAGTATTCAGTGGGTAAATGTGAACTTGTCCACTTTGGCAGGAAGAATAGGAAAGCAGAATATTATTTAAATGGAGCAAGTTTGCAGTCCCAATTGTTGTGTTGGTTATTCCTCTATACAGACGAACCAACACGGTTGCAGATGGTACAACTCTGTTTCATTACTATCAATAACAACATCTGTAAACTTATGACGGTGGTTCGTTCTTTACCCTTTAACCTGTGGACCCAGCCCTGACACTATCTTAGAGAGGCACTCAGCACATGGTGTATGTCTGAGTGGCTTGCTGTGAGCTCTGTGCTCTGAGATATCTCCTGCTGGAATGAGCGGGAACTCTGGTGTTCCCCGTTTTATAGTGCGTGTGCTCTTGCTTGTGATTGGCTGTGATAGTGCGTGTGTGTTGATTGGTCCGTTGATCTGCCCATCAGTGTGTATGTGCGTTTGCACCATGATGTTTATCTGAATATCATGACACCAAGATGTGCGTGTTAGTGGATTGGCCACGCTAAAATTTGCCCCTCAATGTCCAAAGGTTAGATGGGGGTCAAGGATTTATGGGGATAGGACAAGGGAGTGGGCCTAGGTAGGGTGCTCCTTCAGAGGGTCGGTGCAGATTCGATGAGCCGAATAGCCTCCTTCTACACTGTCGGGATTCTCTGACCGTATGATTTCACTCAGTGATCTTATTGAAACGTGTAAGGCCCTGAGGGGACTTGACAGGATGGATACCCAGAGAATGTTTCCCCTTGTAGAAGAGGCTAAAACTCAGAGGCATTGGCTGGTTTTGCAAGATGAGGCGCTGAGTCAAAAGGAAGGACTTGCATTTATATAGCGCCTTTCATGATGTCTGGCAGTCCCAAAGTGCGTCACAGCCCATGAAGCCCTTCCAAACTGGAGTCACCGTGAGCAATCTGTGCACAGGTACTGTTTGAACGCTCTTTCAGTGAAACAGCTTCACAGAGCTCTCTTGTTTTGGCAGCAGCCAGAGCTTCTGAGCGAACCACCCAGACTGGAGACAACATGGGACAGCTGCCCCAGCTTGATTGGTGTCGGAGACAAAGGAAAATTAAAGGAGGAAAAGAAAAGGTCAGGCAAGGTGGGATTAACTAAAAGGTCAAAGCAAATGAAAAACTTGATAGTGTGGATCGTTTTCATAGCAACAAGCACAAAGCAATAATGTGCTTCCAACAGGTACCGTCTGTTAATTCATCCATGGAGACAATCCAGGAGGATTGAAGATGAGTGAGTGTTGTTGGATGTAGTTTTCCCCCCATCATAATAATAATGAGTGGGTACATATCGCCCGTACACTCACAACTCCAGCTAACTAAATGCTTTACCTCCTTCATTACATTGTCAACACTTTCAAGCTGCTTAATTACTGGCAAAGCACTTTGGGACGGCTTGAGGCTGCGAAAGTCGCGATGTCAATGCAAATCTTTGGGCCATGACTTCCTCAAAGTGGGAACTAGCAGAGGATTGCCACTCCATAGCGGTCTGGCCCGACCTTCCTGTCTCCGGCCATCGGGCGCGATTCAGGCAGAACGTGTGCCCCATGCTCCAGTGGCAAATTGTAAGTGGAGAGAGAGTAAGACATGGGGGGGCGGGGGGAGGGGCGGGGGAGTGTGGCTGGACATCTGGGGAGTGGGGATGATGCCCATCAGGTCAGGGAGGGAGGGGGGGGGGAGGTGGTGGTCAGGTCTTGGGGGTTGAGGCCGGACAGAGGGGTGGGGAAGTTGGATGTGTCTGGGGGGGGGGGGTCAGGTTGGTGGGGGAGGCTGGGTCGAGTCCATTGGGGAGGGCGGGGGGCTGACTCGTGTCCGGCAGGGGTCAGGTTGAGGGTTTGGGGTCATTCAAGGCAGGTTGTTGGGTCAGGGGTTCATGTAATTGGGGGTAGGGTTGGAATCCTGTGCGGATGAAGGAGTGGAGGGAGACACAAGATATAAAATCCTGGCCTTTTGTTTTTTGAATTAGGGCTTTTATCTCAACATGAGAGAGCCTTCCATCTGAGCTGAAAAACAGCATCTCCGACAGTGCAGCACTCCCTCAGTACTGACCTTCTGACAGTGCAGCACTCCCTCAGTACTGACCTTCTGACAGTGCGGCACTCCCTCAGTACTGACCCTCTGACAGTGCGGCTCTCCCTCAGTACTGACCCTCTGACAGTGCAGCACTCCCTCAGTAATGACACTCTGACAGTGCAGCACTCCCTCAGTACTGACCTTCTGACAGTGCGGCTCTCCCTCAGTACTGACCCTCTGACAGTGCGGCTCTCCCTCAGTACTGACCTTCTGACAGTGCGGCACTCCCTCAGTACTGACCCTCTGACAGTGCGGCTCTCCCTCAGTACTGACCCTCTGACAGTGCAGCACTCCCTCAGTACTGACACTCTGACAGTGCAGCACTCCCTCAGTACTGATCTTCTGACAGTGCAGCACTCCCTCAGTAATGACCCTCTGACAGTGCAGCACTCCCTCAGTTCTGACCCTCTGACAGTGCAGCACTCCCCCAGTACTGACCCTCTGACAGTGCGGCGCTCCCTCAGTACTGACCCTCTGACAGGGCAGCGCTCCCTCAATACTGACCCTCTGACAGTGCAGCACTCCCTCAGTACTGACCCGCTGACAGGGCAGCACTCCCTCAATACTGACCCTCTGACAGTGTGGCACTCCCTCAGTACTGACCCTCAGACAGTGCGGCACCCCCTCAGTACTGACCCTCTGACAGTGCAGCACTCCCTCAGTACTGACCCTCTGACAGTGCGGCGCTCCCTCAATACTGACCCTCTGACAGTGCAGCACTCCCTCAGTACTGACCCTCTGACAGGGCAGCGCTCCCTCAATAGTGACCCTCTGACAGTGCAGCACTCTCTCAGTACTGACCCTCTGACAGGGCAGCGCTCCCTCAATACTGACCCTCTGACAGTGCAGCACTCCCTCAGTAATAATATAAATAATAATATATATTATCAATGTAAACGAAAGCCTGTCTTTCCTTCTCCATGCACTATCTGCTAACTGTTGAACACTTCCTGTTATTCCAAGAACATGTTAAAGCCAATCCTTTCTTTGGGGGCTACAGCAAAGAGGCTCCAAAATGAAAC